>NC_071354.1:96171866-96492775 GCF_943734655.1 Sabethes cyaneus | reverse complement strand
TTGACTTTTGCGGTTTCATTTCTGGACGGAGATGATGACCGTGATCCGTTTGCGGTCAGATGGTTGACTATTGGCACGGGATTAAATGAGTTACTCCCGCTGTTCCGACTGCTGTTGCACTCAGGTTTCTGATTGAGCGCGATGGCGACGGCACGGCATAACTGCGATGGCGTCGATGGTAGAGACGGCTCTTCAGCTTCGGGTTGACGGATTTGATGGCAACCGTGGACGCAGGAGTCCTAGAGGCGGGAAGACTTTCTTTAGCGTGGGTCTGATGGGAGTGCGGTAGAGGAATTCAAAGTCAGCCATGCCTGTCGTTTGTTTTTCTTTACACGTCTTTCTTATCTTCCTTCATAACTCTTCCTGTAACTTTCAGCATTTCACTACACTCTTCTTTCAGATTTACTTAGCAGCTCAAACTTATTTTTTACATTCGTTGCTCTACTGTTTTAGTTTAATTTCGCTCTTCAATTGTGCTGTTTGCCTTCTGACAAGACTGACTAGGCTCAGGCTGTTTTTTGTTCAACGACCTCCGACCTTTTCCGCGTCAAGAACTCCACTGTCTCTCGCTTATCGTTTTCTTGCCTCATTATAGCCACCATCAATCCACGCTCGCTTTCAAGTGATCTAATTTTCTCACACACACGTACTCGTTCTAACGAGCACGCCCACATAAACATCCCTTTCGGACTCTCGCTCTTACTTGGGCACCGCAAATCAGCTAACCGCTAATCATTTAGCCAGCGAGAAGTGCGTTCGCTAAGTTTTAAATATGTTAGCGCTTTCATTAGCTTCCGATAAGTTAAAGTGTCACTAAGTAAACTATTAGCCGTTAACTTTTAAAAATAATAACAAAAATAAGTGACGATTTCTTGAAAATTGATAAAATTGGTTGCTGCTTTTCGCGATGCGAGTAAATATAGTATTGTGGATTTTCGGCTTTCCAGTCAGTTTTATATTGAAAACGGAGTTGCGCACTATGGTCAAAAGGTTTAGGTGTGTACATTGTGCATTGCCATATCCAAACTGGAAAAGCTAGGATTCGGCGGAATAGTGATCAGTTGGTTGCGTTCGTATCTCACTGGCCGTCGGCTAGCAGTGAAAATAGGTGATAATTATTCTGAAGAACCTAGGACCGTTGATATTCCTTCTATACATCAATGATGTGAATTTTAAACTCGAAGTTCCCCGTTTGTGCTTCGCCGACGATTTGAAAATCTTCTATCGTATCAGCTCTATCGCCGACGCCCACGTGCTTCAGCAACAGTTAGACAACTTTGCAGACTGGTGTTGCACAAACCGTATGAAAGTTAATCCGAGTAAATGTGCCGCGATTACATTCTCAAGAAAAAAGAACTTATTTCTTTCGACTACAAGCTTTTAGATACTAGCATTGGAAGGACTAACTGCATCAAAGATCTAGGCGTTCTACTAGATAGCAAACTATCGTTCCAGCAGCATATTTCATATGTAATCGGGAAATCATCTCGGTGCTTGGGATTCATAATGAGAGTGTCTAGGAATTTTACGGACATTTACTGCCTGAAATCTCTCTACTGTTCACTCGTTCGTTCAGTTCTTGAATATTGCTCAGTAATTTGGAACCCTCATTACCTCAATGGGGTACACAGGATCGAAGCTGTCCAACGAAGATTTGTTCGATATGCTCTTCGGCGGTTACCTTGGAATAATTCACACCGGCTACCAAGTTACGAAAGTCGTGCACAACTTAAGGGACTTGACTCACTGCAAGTGAGGCGTGAGCTTTCGTGCTATGCTGATTGCCGATCTGCTAACCAATCACATCGATAGCCCTTCGGTTCTCGGCGAATTAAATATCACCGTCCGCTCTCGAGCTTTTCGCGATAGTGCCTTCTTCAGAATGCCTGTTCGACGTACTAATTACGGAACCCACGGTGCTGTCATCGGTCTGCAGCGAACCTTTAATAGAGTTTCTTCTGGATTCGACTACTACATTCCACGTTCTAGAATTAAAGTGAATATTTTAAGTATACTTCATTAGGACCATCTGGGCCTGTTGATTGGTAACAAGTAAACAATAAACAATAAACAATAAACAATTATTTGGTCACTAAACCAATGCATTTGAACTTCGTTCTGATGGCAATCAACGATTAGACAAGAAAACGTAACCATATTACCTTTGAAAAAGGCCAAATCCAAAGGCCGAAACGTCAGGCAGTATAAAAAAGCCGTTTTCAATATAAAACTGACTGGAAAGCCGAAAATCCGCAATACAATATATGTACCTCAGTCGCTCTTAACAGTAAATATAGTTCATTCATGGCTAGTTGCACTATTTTCATAAATTATTTCCAAATATTAGTGACTGGTAGTTTATTTAGTGAAACTTATATTTATCGGAAGCTAACAGAAGCGCTAGCACATTTAAAACTTAGCGAACGCGCTACTCGCTAGCTAAAATGTTAGCGGATAGCTGATTAGCGGTGTCCACCTCTGTCGATTCCGATACAATGAATAAAATCATGAAATCATAAAGTTTGAATTGCAGCGAAATCATGACTGAACTGCCATAATATTATCAGGTAACACAAAATCATGAATCATAATTCATGATTTTGTGTTTTATTGTACCGCAAGTCCAGTCGAGCAGTTAAATCGAATAATGTAGTCAAGTAGTCGAATCGAATGGTTTAGTCAAGCAGTTAAGTCGAACAGTTGAGTTGAGCAGTTCATTCGAGCTGCCGAGTCGAGCAGTTGAGTCGAACAGTTTATTCGAGCAGTTGAGTTGTGTAGTTCAGCTGAGTAGCTGAGTCGAGCAGTCGAGTCGAGCAGTCGAGTCGAGTAGTCCAGTCGAGCAGATGAGTCGAGTAGTTAAGTCGAGCTGTCGAATCAAAAAGAAGTCAAGCAGTTGAGTCGAGCATTCAAATCGAGCAGTCTAGTCGAGCAGTTAAATCAAGCTGTTTAGTCAAGCAGTCCAGCCGAGCAGTGGAGTCGAGCAGTCGAGTTGGACAGTTGAATCGAGCAGTTTAATCGAGCAGTCCAGTCGAGCAGTTAAGTCGAGCAGTTGAATCGAGTAGTCTTGTCAAGCAGCTGAATCGAGTAGTCTAGTCGAGTAGTCGGGTCAAGCGGTTCAGTCGAGCAGTTGAGTGGAACAGTTGAGTCGAGCAGTTCAGTCGGGTAGTCCAGGGGTAGTCTAGCAGTTGAATTGAGCAGTTAAGTCAAGCAGTTGAGTCGAGCAGTCGTATTGAGTGGCTAAGTCGAGCAGTCTATTCGAGCTGTTGAATCAAGCTGTCAGTTGAGTCGAGCAATCAAATCGAGTAGTCTAGTCGAGCAGTTGAATCGAGCAATCGGGTTGAGCAGTTGAGTCGAGCAGCCGATTCGAATAGTCCAATCGAGTAGTTGCGTCAAGCAGTTCATCTGAGCAGTCGCGTCGAACAGTTGAGTCGAGTAGTCCAGTCGAGCAGTAGAATCAAGTAGTTGAATCGAGCAGTTGAGTCGAGCGTCGAATCGAACAGTTGAGTCGAGCAGATGAATCATACTGTCCAGTCAAGCAGTCCAGTCGAGCTGTCGAATCGAACAGTCCAGTCGAGCAGTCGAATCGAACAGTCCAATCGAGCAGATCGCTCGTGCAGTTAAGTCGAGCAGTCGGGTCGAGTAGTAAGTCAAGCAAATGTGTCAAGCAGTCGAATCGAGTGGTTAAGTCGAGTAGTTCACTCGAGGTGTTCAGTCAAGCAGTCAAGTCGATCTGTCCAATCAAGCAGTTGAGTCGGACAGTCGAATCGAACAGTTCAGTCGAGCAGTTCAGTTAAGCAGTCCAGTCGAGCAATGAAATCGAGCAGTCTAATCGACCAGTACAGTCTTGTAGTCTAGTTAACCAGTTGAGCAATCGAGCAATCCAGCAGTCGACCAGTGAAGTGACTGTGAATACAACCCATTGCTACTTGAACTTGAAATCAGATATGAAGTAGGGTTTGAGACGGGACTCGAAATGGAACTTGAACGAGATCGTAAAATTCCACTGGCGTAACCTATTAGACATACGAACGATGGGCATACGGACGCAAGGCATAATGGACGTTAGGCATAATGGACATCAGGCATAAATACATTAGGCATAGTGAACAGTACATAATGGACAATAGGCATAATGTGCAGAAGGCTAATATGTGGTAGGCGTAATGGACATTAGACATGGTTAGTACAAACTATCGGCCGTTAGCTTGCATGAAGCCCAAACGACTCACTCTGAAAAGTAGAAAGCGGTTTTGCCGCCTTTTGTATATCAAGAGTGAGTTTATAGGAAGACTAGGGAGAATAACCCTGGACAGATGGAATTTCTGCGAGGGGGCTGCCTCCCGCAGTAACCAGTACTTCCAGCGGCGGCCGGTGTGGCCGTCTCATATGTGGCCGTCTCACCTTAAATCAGCTACGAAATGTTAAAATAATCCGTAAGGAATTAAGCTAAAAGGTGTCTATGCCAAATGGTCCCGTATGATTATGCCAGTGTTTTCGGCGGCGTCATGCCGAAAAATTTTATGCCTAATGATTTTATGCAAAATGGGCAGCCTATATTCTTATTGCATTGTGAAGAAGCGATGTTTGACTTAAGTGCACATTTGTAGCAAAATGGAATTTTTGTAAATTATGCCTAACATCTGTTAGGCATATCGTCCGTTATGCCTACCATCAATTATGTCTATTGTCCATTATGCCTAACGTCCGTATTCCTAAAATCTGTATGGTTAACGTCGCGCATCCAAAATTGCACTAAAAGTAAATTTGAAATTGAAGTTATATTGTGTCTGACATTGCGCTTAAAATCAGTCTTTGAAATTGGACATGAAATCAAAGTCAAAAACGAAATTAATTTATCACACTTAAAGTTACTTTTCATGTTACTAAACGTTACTAAAGATCCGTAAACGTCGATATGCACCATCGACATTTTTACCGAACGCTCGGCTGTCGAGATTTCGGCTAAATATTATCGAATTCGGTGCTTTTTTTAAGTGTGTAAAATTGAAATGGGACTTGAAATGGATCATGAAATTTGACTTAAATTGGACCCAAAATTGCTCTTGAAATTAGTCTTTAATTATGACTTGAATTTAAAGTTGAAAGTGATATTGAAATTTCACTTGAAATTGTATTCAAGTTTGAATCAATTTACTTTGCTGATTCTGCTTCATATTGAATTAGGATTTGGACTTAAAATTGGACATAAAATTGGAACTGCGGTTCGACTTTAAACTGAACAAAATTTGGACAGGAAATCCCACCTGAAAATGGACTTACATTGGAATTGGAATTGATTTTGAGACCGACTGGGATTACCTTTACGCAATTAATTTACTTATTGCAAAAATACCGGCTAGTGAAATGACAACTTTCTACCTCCGGAACCTTGAGGAATTACTTTTTTCCACATTAATGTCCCGGCCTGGTCTTATTCTTCTTGAGTCATAATTTTTCTGAATCTTCAGCTAGTTTTCAAAAATAGCACCGTGAAAGAAATAATTTCAATTTCTAGGTTGTTCAATCCTCAAGCTGTCGAGATTTGCGAATGACACAGTACGAGTCGAACCAAATCATAAAAATATAGATTGGGTCATATAAATACTTTTATTCAATGGAGGGCAATCGGTTGACTTTTTCGCTTGATTCCGGGGATGGCATCAGGGCCGTTAATGGCCATAGTTTTGATGGCCATAAACGTATATGTATAGAGAAATTTTCACAACGAGCAATTTTATAGTTTTAATATTTTCATTTTTATGGCAATCCATTATTACTCATCAGAATGTGGCGATAGATGACATCATTCACATTGCTCCGGAGAAACATCATTCGTTGATGAATTTAAAATTGTTTGAATTCATCAATTTAGAACTGATCGCTCATTCTCTTATTCTGTTATTTTTTTCCGGTAAAGCTACAAATTTGATATAATTTGTTTTCATACATAATTCTGATTAAGACGATGTGATATTATGTCTATAAATATTTATTTATTCATTGGTATTCAACTTATTTGAACCTGGATGCTCTGAGGAGAATCCGTGGGTAATCTGTATTAGGGGGATTAGGGGCATAATGAGCACACGGGGCGAAATGGGCACCCCTCTTTTCTACGAAAGTATGCATTTTGTAGCATCATACGGCATGCGAAACACTGCTGTAAGTACTACAGTATCAATTTATCAAAAAATGAGGGATCTCTACTTTTGAAACACGGAGTTATATTAAAAACTTAACTAGGTTCTCAGACGCTGAAAAAATTATAATTTTGGTGCACTACCAAATAAGCTTTTACGATCATTTAAATATCTTAACCTATCGAGTGCACACTGGAACACGATGTATACATTGTATCTCAAATTTCACCTTCATTGAAGTTTTGATTTTCTACTGTAATTAGTGTAAAAACCCATTTTTACTTTAATTACTTGACTGGGGGCGAAATGAGCACCCTTAGGTGGGGTGAAACGAGCACTATGTCGCATTAACTAACCTGTCAGTTTCTTTGTTTATCGCATCAATGCTTGTTTACAGTGATGGTATGAATATGCCAAAGGAATCCGGAAGACATAATTGGTCGAAAAAGGTCTTGCAAGTGGCCTTGACCACTATAAGGCGAGACGGAATATCCACAAAACAAGTCGCCAAGTACCACGGCATTCTGCGGCAGACGTTAGCTCGGTATGTTGGGCCATACGAAAGGGCAATCTCGGGACAGGAGGTGGACCAAATTGATTCCTTCAAAACTGTTTTCGTTCCCGCTGCAGAACAAGAGCTGGTGGTCCATATTTTGTATATGGAGATTCGATTCTACAGTATTGCTACCCATGAAATAGGAACCCTCGTATACCACCTGCCAGAGGGAAACGGAAAAGCATATGTCTTCAACACTAAAACACAGCTAGCTTAAGCGTCATCCGAAACATTCCTTGTGTGCTCTAGAGGCAACCTCCCCGGGGTCAATTGGCTTCAAGCGGCTTGCGGTCAACAAGTTTTTCGACGTTTTTACACGTTTTATTTTTGTGTATGTGTGGGTGTGTATGTGTATGTGTATATGTGTATGTATATGTGTATGTATGTGTGTATGTATGTGTATATGCATGTGTGTGAGTGTGTGTATGTGTGTGTGATAGATGACTTATATACAGTATACACCCTTCAAGCATGTGTTTATTAGGGTGCTCATTATGCCCCAGGGGGTGCTCCACACACTGACCGATTTTTAGTTTTTGAAGCATGAATTTAAATTGCAATTTTCGTCATCATGTCAATTATTTTTCAATTTCTTAACAGTCTGCCTTTGATTATCGATAGTGAATGTATGTTTTGCAATGACGACACTTTAAAAATTCATTCATTTTGGGTGCTTAAATCAGCCAACAAGTTAGGGTGCTCATTATGCCCCTAATACCCTATATAAATATAATTTCAGTGATTTTAATAGCGTGTTAAACCCACTGCTAATTAACCGCAAATAAGTCTAGTAATTAATTATTAGAAATAAATCAGTGAATTTTATTTCTTGCGAAGCTCGAATTCATCTTGAAATGTGTGAAATGATGCGTTGAACATTTCAAGCAAGCAATCCTGTGCGAAAGAAATTACTTCTAGGATCCGGATCTGTAGGCATGGGACGAGCAGACAAGTCATCCGTCTTCGAGAGTTCATTAAAGGTTGTTTGCACAGGTTCGTGCAGAAAACCGGAGGTGGCTTTGGTAAAGAAATTGGATTAGTTTTGGTTTCTGTTTACTCCCCTGGGTTCCAGCTTGAGCGTTCTTCAGGGCGGTGACAACTATATCGTCGTTGTGCTCGGAGATCAGCACCCGGCACTGATGTTTCCGATTTTCGTCAGGATTGCAGCTGTTTGTCTGCAATGCGTAACTACTAGGATTCTTCTCCTTCGGTGCCACGTGATTGGGGTTGATTCGACTCGAAAAAGTGCTGCTGCTGCTGTAGTTATAATTGTCATTGTGACGAATTATATACTCTAGGGCAGGTGGCAATTGCTAGACATAAATCTTCATTAGGATACTCAACTAGCAAATTAATTCAAGAGGTTCGGCTGGATTGTTGGCCGCGTTGCATGTACGCTGAGATTTATATTTAGTGTGAATTCGGGAGTGAGCTGAATGTTGTCGATTAGTGCTTGTCACTGAGTGCTTCTATTTGTTTCTTATTTCAGTTCAGACATAACTTGCTTATGCTTCAGAAAGAAAAATTCTAATTGTCAGTAAACGAGATAAGATAATGATATTAAAAAGAAGAAAGATTATTTAACCTCACGAAATGCTGTGGAATTTAAAATGCTTATGTCTTAATTTATGAATAGCATAAACATATGCATGAGAAGGAAAATATCGAATTTTTCGTGTTATTTTTGTACTGTTAACGCAGAATACTAAGAAAATAAAATCACGAGAGGCAGAATATTCAAAACTCTTCAACGCGCTGGAACGTTTTTTCAGAAAATTCCTTGCTTTTTCGGAATATTTTATTCGGGGCAGAATATCTTTTCCTCTCGATATGTTATTTAATTTGATTTGTTTAATTTAATTTGTTAAATGCGGAAACAAGTGTGAGTTTATTTTATCATGTTCTAAATCTTCTATGAATGAAAGAGTTTGCTTGAAATTTGCCGCATAAGACGGTAGATGGTGCTGTCCACCGCCTTATTCGGGGGACTCCTGTAATAGACGACAGTAAACGAGAAAGGGCATTTACTTCAAGCGCGGTGATGAATTGATTTTGAACTTTTGATGAGAAGCAGCGATTATGGGAAGTTACTGCTGGTGTAAACGTTTATCGTTTTAAATTAATGTCAAAAATTGACGGTTTATGTGCCGAAGCAGCAACGTCGTGTTTACAAAACAACAACCTCTCAGTTTGTCAACTGTCACTGTGTCACTATTCTTGATCATTCTTTCGAACATTTGTGGGCGCTAGAGGCTAATGGATTTTTTCTTTCTTCTCTTTACAGGTAAGCAGTTTTGCATAATGGAAAAGGAAAGCGAGTATCTGTCAATATTGTGCGAAATAAAATTGACCTGATTCACTGAAAAATTCTCTACAATCACAGGTAGGTACGACTGTTTATGTGGCTCTTGTCATTATTGTCATTAAAATGAGTTTTGAAAATTTAAATGCTGTTCTGGTCTAAAGGTGTCAACATCATCATCATGAAATTATTAAATATTCATATTTGGCAAACAATGCTTAAGCTTTTTGGAGAAAGGATTCACATGGTCGGTTCCACCATTGCTCACCGTAATTACAACGGCATTATTTTCAATACTCAAAAATGTCAATGTTGTTGCCTGATTGTAGAGAGTACAATCATCACTATCGTGTCCTACTTTTATTCCAGAGTTTGCAGTTAGGGAAAATGAAAGCACTGTCAAGCAATTTTAATTGTGCGATTATAGCAGCTCCGAGGAAGTGTTTTTTTTATTTGCAACCATACCCACTCAAATGAGGTTATGATGGATGGCTTTGCATAACGTTACACGCTGATGTCACGGTTTGTGAACCATTCGTTAATTATTATTCCGAACAACGGCAAACTGTAGCAGTACGCGAAGTTGCAATCATTATTGTACCTACATGCTGTGGACTGGACTGGCGCGGTGGTACAAGGATGAGAGTCCGGAGAACATCGTGGAATCTGTCACGGTTTGCCGTTGAATGATGATCATTATGGAACTGCTGTTGCTGCTGCTTCCACTGTGGTACAATGAACACAGTGCGGTAGTCAGAAACAAATATTATGGGGGAGGATGGAAGAGCTCCTAAATTCAGTTGTTACCCACGCCACTGTGGTGGATTGCGGAGATCCGTTGTCTTTGTTTAGTGTAGACACGTGTGGGAGTTGTTACTTAAAGGGATAGATTTGTTTTGCGATAAATGCTGTCGTGTTCCGATTGGCTCAGCTCAAATTTAAAAGCTTAAAACGCAAGGTAACTTATTTGCTTACGTCATGATTTCAAATAAAAAGAGCGAACGCGAGTTGATCCGTGAACGATTTGTTACTGATTGAGGTTAAACACATCCATTCCAGAAGATTCCAGCGCATGACGAATAGAACGATAATTTATTTTAATATTTTTTGCGTCTTTGAAGAATGATTATGAGATCATGCGTGATGCGTTTCTTGAACGTTGCGTTATGTTTTCAATACTTCAAATTGTACGTAATTATTTAAGAGCCGGTAGAGCAATCAACTTAATTTGGATTCTAATTGTATTAAACTTTTTTTATATACTTGGTTCTTTTAACGCGTAGTTGCTCGAAGAACTGTTACCTCTGGGTGTATTTACGATTTTTTACAGTTCAAATTTCAGTTGAAAGAACAAAATTGAATTGAACTTATTTTTTGGAATGACCCCCTATACCAGCTACATTCCAGAAAGTCGTAGTTCTACGTCAAAAGTCTTCCGACCGTGGCAGGAGCGCTTCAGAAATATCTGTGAAATTGTTGAGAATGCCGAACGTATTAACAAGTTATCGCCATTTAAACCTGATAAAGAACATCGATAAAATTGATGGCCTAGTAACAAAACAAAACAATGACCACGGTTATCTTGATTTACGAATTTTATTTTTTTTAATTGGCTTTCTATCCTGAGGCATCGCCTGATTAGCATTAGCATTAGTATATGAGGTTGCACACATCGTAGATAGCTATATAATCGCATTACATACCTGGCTACGTCCGAACAACCGCAGGGGAAGTGGGTAGGAATGTTAGTGTAGTATCTACTTTTGAACGTGGAGGGAACTCATACTACTTTCATAGATGTGACAGGAGAATAGAGGATATCGTGTTAGTCGGGCAAGGAAAACAATAAGGATCTTGAGGAAGTTTTATCCAATAATAAAGTATAATAAAGTATGCATATATAGTATATATGGAGTTTATATGGGCAAAAATAGAACAATCTCACCAGCAATCCTTCGAGTGAAATATAATTGCGCCATTTGAGTTTCCATCGGTGCATCTTATATCCAATTCATTTAATTTATCCTTCTGATATCTATGTGAATTATTTAAACTTGTTACAGCCAAAGTTTTCATTTACAGAAGGAGGTGCTTGATGGGCTAAAACAAAATAAACAATTAAAATATCATATTAGGCATACCTGCTTCCAAGAACTTGTGGCTCAGCTTTCAACCCAAAGTCTCAGTTTAGAGATCAGGTATCTGGAAACCACGCGGCATCGCACCTCCTAGCTTGGCTACTCAGTAGAGCATTACCGGATATGGCCGCATGGAGGCGCTAGTAGTAGCTTGGGCTGGCAAAAGCTATGTTGGACACTTTCTCGTTTGCATTCCCCATTTCATACCCTATTCATCCTGAGACATAGTCTGATGAACAAAAATTCTCCAATTAACTCAGCTGTGGGCTTGCACACAATTGTAATTTTGGACTCGTCGCCAGATCTCGTTCAAAGTTGGGCTAAACTTCTTACTCGTTGTGCTCCTACAGCTCCCACACAATTATGGATTACCCACGATTATGGATCACCCACAATTATAGATCACTTGTGTGTTTCAAGTTGAACAAACTCAGTTAAATAAACTGTTTCAAGACATGCAGCATTTTTGCAACAATATACCATGTTAGCTAGCTTTTAAAAGGAAGTTACGTAAGGCGGCAAAACGCTATGATGTTCCTTATGCAACGGTTCATCACTACCTTATGCATCCTTCTAGGAATGACAGACCTGGATCTTGACTTTACTGCTACCAGAAGAAGAAGCTCGTTTCGAATAGTGGTCTTTCATACGACTTGAAACATGTTATTTTTATGTTATTACATGATTTGAATGTAGTTCATTGAGTGAAATCGCTGCCAAAAAGTGTATTTTTATTTCGATCCATAATATAATGAAAATTGTTTCATAATTGGGTCCGCTCTCAAAAGTGATGCATGATTGTGCATTTGATGAGTTATAATATAAACATTCTGTGGAATACTTGCACAATATGGGTTTAATAATTGAATCAACTGAAAGATTGCATATTTCTGTAATAAAAACATTTACACAATAATATGTGCAAGAATTGATTTTTTACATCTGATTGATTTTACTCGTACATCTGCTTAAGTGATCCATAATTGTGGAGGAACTGTATTTCTATAAGATTTGAAGCAAACACCATCTTCGAAGGGTATATGACCGGCATTCTTATAGCATATCCTAGTTTATTGTATTGCGGATTTTCGGCTTTCCAGTCAGTTTTATATTGAAAACGGCTTTTTTATAATGCCTGACGTTTCGGATTGGAACTGTTTAAATTCGAACTTCCTTCTATTGGCAATCAACGTTTAGACAAGAAAACGTAACCGTATTACCTTTGAAAAAGGCCAAAACCAAAGCCCGAAACGTCAGGCAGTATAAAAAAGCCGTTTTCAATATAAAACTGACTGGAAAGCCGAAAATCCGCAATACAATATATGTACTTCAGTCGATCTTAACAGCATCCTAGTTTATTTTTAGTTTATTTTTGAATACTGGCTTCGTTGTAGAGCTGCACATGTTCATGGTTCATCCTCCGCCTCCATACTCCATTCTCCTGTACGCCACGGAAGATCTCGAATCGTCTATTGAAAACTCTGAGCAGTCGCTAGAGTTCTTCGTGGATTGTCCGAAGATAACCACATCCTCCCATTCCTCAGGCAGCCGTTCAATATCTCAAATTATAACAATCATCTTGTGCCCAGCTTTCCCGGTTCTATTTCAGTAAGCTTCGTTTCGATACCATTCTTCCCAGCTGATTTATTGTTATTTAGCTGTTTCCATTAATCCACTAATTGCGGTCTCATCGAGGCTTCCATTGATCCCACATGCATCCCTACATGCACTATACTTAAACTATACCTTGATCGCAAAGGGAATCTGAGCAGCATTAAGGTTCATATCAGTTCCAACGAGGCTGGTTACTAGGACCTCAGTCTTTTCAACTTCACGCTATTATTCGGCGACTATAATCAATCCGAACTCATTTAGAGTTTTCCTGAGCATACATCACCTGTCATCTGTGGTAGACAGCTTGTGATCAAACATTCCGGTAGCTGTCGCTGCTCTCTTAAACGGTTTCTATCTGCAAGGTCTAACGCAAATAAATACGGTAGCCAACAGAGACCCATGCCTAATTGATTTTGCTTTGACCAACGAATCTACAATCTCGTTTTGCTCGTTCCCATGAACCTGTTGATCCTATAGTTCCACTTGACGCTAATCATTTCGCTGTTAAAGTGGTAATCAATCGACTTGCCAATTTCTATTGAATTTGAAGATGTTTTGACGTAGAACTACGTCTTACCGCAGGGTGTTAATCCCAAAACGCGTACCGTAAAAAATACGATGTCTAAGATCTACAATTTGATACCGTGGCAAGTGGCAGAAAACGACAACACGGGATACCGGAACGATACTGTCTAAGGAGGAGTAAGAGATTGTTTCCTGGCTTATAGAAATGCTACGTCGCGGTTTTCCAGTGCTGCGCCGTACGTAGTTATTCAATGTGAATGATTTTCTTACCAAAAACCCTCGTGATACTCCATTCAAAAACAATTTTCCATGTAATTTCCATATTGTTCGAAATATTCACATTTTTTTGTAACTTTTATTTACGTTAGACACGAAATGGTTCTCGTCTTTTATGGCTCGTCATCAATTCTATCAATCCGGACTCCCGAAGCTGTGACTTCAATCAGCGCCCGAATTAGCAAGGCGGACATGGAAGCTTTCACGTGGTTAAACCGCGAAGGAATCATGATTGATTTGATAAATGATTTCATTATCCTTCAGGACAGCGTCCCAGGAAAGAAGTCGCTCAAGCTTTTCTCTCTACATGGGGACTTGGTCAAAGAGAACGGGGTTAGATGACCACTTATAATTTGAAAAGCCATATGAAAGCCATGTAAATACTGGAATAAATTAAATAACACATATAGTTTCCTCAAAGGGAAGGTCAATTTTTACTTTCATATCTCGATAAGTTGTAATGTTTCTCGATTACATAGGGAAGTATTGTATCGGACTTCAAAATATTTTTGGAATATAATCTGTTTCTAGAACAATTATTTTTGCTATAAACGACGATTTTTCTACCCAGAGGTTGAGAGGCTCAAACAATAGCATCGTTAGAAAGGCTAATTACTTTTTTCTTTACGAAACCTAGTGATAATTACTCTTCAGGATCACAAGATTTTAAGAAAACTGTGTTTGAAATCCAGATGTCAAACATCCAGATGTTACACACTTTTCATATGTTTGGAGGTAATGCCTCAATATATTACGATATCTCAAGAATCTGTCCTATATACAGCTGAAAGTTGAATGCCATTTTTTTGCGGTTGTGGTTTATGGTAAACGCTCTTAATTTACGGTGTCGTAAATTGGATAACTTTGTTTGACTGATTGCACCCATAGCAAGCAATAAAGTAAAGCAGAAGTTGGTGAATCACCGACCATGAATATTATCCTAAAGGTTTCCCATACTTGCTTATATTGCTGCAAAAAACGCATTTATAACAAAAGATGTTTAAACGAGTAGAAATAATTTCAAATAAACTTGAGCATAAAGAAAAAATCATTCTTGTTGTGACTTTTTTTCTCGAAAATGAATTTTTGCAAACTGGCACAAATAATGAGGGCGAGTAAAGGTTAAAATTCCTGGAGCATTACTGATCCGTTGCAATTGCATATTAAAAGATAACTACCGTCGATTCGGGCGAAATTGATCAGTCGGGTGAAATTGATCAGCTTGGACTAACGAGTAAAAAACTCTTTATTCTACGTTTATACTGATTCATAAAGCTGAATATGCACCCATTCATATAAAGATTGAGTTACAGGTCAAAGTCACTCGGCTTTCAGCAAGATTGATCTTGTAAATGGCTTGATTTTTTAAAATTTACTATTTTGATCGAATCGCAATTTTCAACATGCCCGATAAAACTCCTTGCTGTTAACACAAATTTCGTTGCAGAAGGAAATTTTGATAGAACTAATTCGATTCTCTAATTATCTGGCTGTGCTTTGATAATTTCCATGAATAAAATTATGCGACAGAAATTGTTTGATTTGACCTTTTACGAAATAAAACGATTGATAACATCATGAACTGAGGCAACATAGATTTCTAGATCGCTATGGGTGCGAAATGGAGCTGCCACCTGCGAAAGTTTATTCTTTCTGTAAAGCAGAATGGAGATTTATAAAAGGGTGCAAAAGACAGACAATACTTCGCACAAATTTTACAAACGCTCCATATGGCAGTTGCATGAGAGTGCAAGAGATCGGTTTGTGCTTACATAGCGAAATGCAACTACACATTCAAAGAGACAGTCAAGCTCCCGTATATGAGGAGAATTAAATTATTTGTTTCACTAGATTGGTGAAGATTGTATACGAAAATCGTACATTTACACATATATACAGCAATGTTTAAACAAAAACAAACGATTACGATGCTAAAATTGGCTTAATATCTTTTCTATCGTTCATATTTATTTAGCAGATGCATCAACCATGCTAATGTAGAGCTGACTGTTTGATTTTTGTGCTAGTTGCTGTACGCGACATTGTTGCCTACATACAGGCAATATCTCGATTACGCCAGATTTTATACTGCACGTAAGGTTATTGCTGTCAGAGCGTATGGTTTAATAGCAATATCGTCTTGATTTCTACGTGATCAATTTCACCCGTTATTTGTAAATTTTCAATTTCACGATTACATTAAGTTTTATCTAAAATAAAACTATTTATATAAGATATAGATGATACTGTCGTGTAGCCAGCACTACAGTACTTATTTTAAAATTGAATCATCTTCCTAAATATGTTTCTATTCAAAGATATTTTAAAAATATTAGAAAAAGTGATCAATTTCACCCGAATTCACGGTAATTCAGTAAAACAGATTACATGGTAGTTTAACATATTTTGCGATAGTCTTTCAGCAGGGTGGCCAAAATAGGAACACAGAGTGGCGAATACAAGAACACTATGGCCAAAATAGGAACCCAGCAGAGGTTTTTCATTCGACAAAAATTAAAACAAAAGAGCAAATTTCTCTCAAATAAACTTATACATGATGAAGATTAAGACTAAAATTACCTGTTGATGATATCAAACATATTTAGTTTATTCGTTTTTTTAAAACATCGTCGATATCCTTTAAAGTTGGACAAACTATGGCCAAAACTGGTGGTTTTACCCTAGTCCACAAATTATGAACTTTTAACTAACCTTTGAAGGGGTGCTCTTAGCGCCAAATAGCTCCTGGTTTACAGTTCTCTGAATAGTAATAAGTACTTACACAATTTGAATAAAATCGCGTACACTTATCAAATTATTATTATTAATTCCCTCGTTGTGGTTATTTAGACTGTTTTAACCCCGTATGCTTTCAATACAAGTGCCCCAACAGCTGTTAATGATTATTCATCCACAGACAGTCTGGCCCTAACCCATTTACTAGTCAATTCGAATTACATTTCACTCTTGAATGTAAGAACCCTTTTTCCGTAGCAATCACTTCTCTAACCTTCTGTGGTAACAATCTGCTACTGTTATCCACTTTGTTTTATTTGATTTATTGACTTGCTATAGTGGATTTTCCTCGTTCCTTCGTCTAGCGGAAGCAACACACGCTTCGAGCCAACTTCAAAAGCAACACTTCCGAACGATGAAGTTACTTTATTGTTGTCCTTACTATTGACTTAGCTTCCATTCCATACTTATCGATGGAACACACCCTGGCTGCAGTTAATCTGAAGTCTGCTATTCAGTAAAAACCGATTGTTTTTATTATCGTCTTAATTTGCTGGGGCCAGTTTGCGGACTTAACCGGCTCTCCTGACCGATCCAATAAAACAATCGCCGAAGACAGGCACGATGATGAACACAGGCAGTAAATAATTCGCCTCCGGTGTACGGTCCCGTATCGGGTGCTGGAAATAAATCCTTCCCGAACCGGAAGCTGCATGGGCATTCAGAAATAAATCAATGCTATCCCATATGGAACCTGTCTAGATTTAGCCCCCGGCAATGTAACACATTGCACACAAGCACACGTACGCTAAAGGTAATCAACGTTCCGTCAACGCATGAGGAGGGAAATATATTTTCCACAAGAAGTAGGAACAAATATTGGCTTGTAATTAAAATCCTATCCGTCTTGACAGTGCGTGTGTCTGTGCAGGATGCTAGGGAAGAAAAAACCTCGCCAAACTTCGTTCGTTCGCAAGCTGTTCAGTACTTATTTATCCTGACAGTTGAGTTTTTCGTGTAGGGATAGCAAACATGCTCGAATGTCAAAAGGCTGATTAAATATTGAAACAACAGTAAACCACAACAAATGCGACGGAAAAAACTTGTGCAATAATACAAATGGGGAATGAAGCCTAGCCTCGATTGATTTTCCCTGGTGGGATTCACATTTTTCCATTAGCCACCATCATCGCAAGTAAGCGATAAATACACCGTGTGTGAGTGTGGTTTGCTATTCGTCATATGAGGTATTGCGAAAGGTGCAGGGAAAATCTCTGGAGTTGCTGATCTGTGGCACGTGTTGTTTTTTTTGGCTTGATTTATGTAAGTGCTGTAGGTACTGCTGCAGCAATGCAGACACTCCGATCCCCAAGGATGATTGAACGGAAATCAGTATTAGCAATAGCTTCCGTATCGTCAACGCGACTGCGGTGAGATGGATTGAGTTCGAAATGTAACAGGTGGAAGACTGAATGGTGCATTTGGGATACTTTTTTGGTTGTGTTTGAGAGTAAAATTTTGGGTTTACGAACTACTGGTTAAGAAATCCAAAATAACACCCAAATAAACAAAAAAAAATGAATTTCCTATTGTCAAAATTTAGGCTCCAACACAATTAAATTCATTAATATTCAATCCAACAAACCATGTCAACAAGTCTTTAATACATGCGAATTAGCGAGCACCGTAACGGGATGAAACCCAACATCTCACCCGAAGGAAGAGGACCCGACAGTGATAAATGGACATTGTTGTGTTGCTCCGCACAGCAAATCATTGTGAAAGCTCTTCCTGGATAGGCTACCTAGCACGTTACTCAGAATCATAAATCGAGCTTCTTTCATTCTCGACACGGTTGCGTACCGCTTTGTTTAGCTAAAATGTCAACTTTTGTAGGTACAGTACTTAGAGCCAGCCCAACCCAACCACTCAGAATCTTTCCGGAACATCAGCCGACAAGCATCGGGCGTTGGTTCACAATCTTAAACGTCCCACGGAATGGGTCGTCGCTTTAGCGTTCTTTTATCCGGCGCTAGGCTGATGAGAGAAACTTCTTCATCTTTTTGTGCGGCAAAATATTTAAGGCTCATGATGGCGATAATGGTGATGGTGGCAGCACTCTACCCGGTAATATCCCCCGAGTGGAACAGAAATACATTTTCTAGGGATGCAGAAACAGCGGAAGGAAAAAGGTGAAGCTGGGAGGATCTTAAAAATAAATTATAACTCTCATCCGGTGCACTGGCAAACGATTTTGATGGGTGGAAGGATAATAACAGCGACCATTATAATAATGATTTTACCATCGAATAAGATTAGAGAAAGCGGTCCTACGGTCTGTAGTGTAAGCCTTTGTTGGGACGAGATTTTTTACAACAGCCTATATCTCTTCAAAGAAGAATAGACGAACATCGAGTGGTCAAATGTTAGGATAATGCCATAACTGTAATGTGTTTTTTTTTTCTATTAAAATATAGCACGTCTGCTTAAAGAAAAGCGAAACGCAATAAATCTTTGTAATCAGAAATTAAGCCTTTATATTTATTGATGTTTTTAAATTAGCAATTATAATTAAATTATGTTTCCATTTTCTCTCATCTGATAATATTGCTCTCTGCTGTTTTATTATGAATCTTACAGAATAGATATGCCTTACATTATGGGATTGCGGTATTAGATAAAAATAGTCTTTAACTTTAGCGGAAGGAACCGGATAAAAGAATACAATGAAATTACAGGTGTGAGTAATATATTTAGAGCAGGATGAGGTGTGAAAGGTATGGAGCGGAAAAATTAAATACACTCAAGTCGCCTTTTACGTGATGGATACGTCCCGCGTAAATCAAAACCGCGTAAATTCCGAAATTCGCGTAAAAAACCACGTTAATTCCAAAATTCGCGTAAAAAAACAAAATTTCACGTAAAAAAAACTTTGTGGATTTCAACACTACGCGAAAAACTAGACGTTTTAAGCACATCCGTGTAAATTCCGAAAATCGCGTAAAAAATACCGCGTAAATTCCGAAATTCGCGTAAAAAAACCACGTAAATTCCGAAATTCGCACAAAAAAACCGCGTAAATTCCGACATTCGCGTAAAAATAGTCGCGTAAAAAACAAACCGCGTAAAAAGCGACTTCAGTGTAATTGCATACACTGTCGGGCCCAGATTGGGGCACGTACCTCGCCTGCTCTATAAAATTCAATCTTATCTTATCTCACACTAACGCAGCCAATACTTGAAGGCATCCTGGAAAATGCCGATTGCTTAAATCGGTCATTTTTCTTGTCAACGGCCAGGCCAACTGCGCAGCATGTACCGCAGAGAGAATTCCAAAGAATTAAGTGGAATTAAAAATGATACTTAATTCCATTCAACTCATTGAAATCAAGGGGAAGGAAGAAAGCGTGGACCTCCCGTACCAAACGCTTCCCTTGAAGATATTGATTAATTTACAGGTTACAAATAGTAGTCGTTGGGAGTATCTTTGCTAATAAAGGTTAAGTGATACTCCGGACTCTCGGGGATGAACTTATGGCATTAACCATAGTCTGGCTGCAATAGGCCAATGTTATAGCGCCTTTTTTTCGCTCTCTGAAAATTGAAAAATTCCGTCTACCTGGCATCATTTTAATTACTTAGTAAAAGAATAAAATTTAGAAATAATAAAATATATGAATGCAGGAAAATCAAATAGATAAACGAGTGAAGTTATGAAACGACCTCACCGGCATTTGTTTCTTCGTCCTTTCCATTAAATCCCGCCACTGAACAGCATTTTCGATTAAACTTGAAACAGTTTAAAGTCCTATTCGAAAGCTAGGTTTTGGGTGCCTCCGGGGCAGAACTTCATAAACCGCAAAAGTCACTACCGTATGCACAAGCGTAAATTCGGACCGCTTCCAGTAACAGTTGCCTCCAGTAATTCCGTCTGCATCCAAACATGTAACTTGTTTGTCACTATCTTCAAGGCACATGCTAATTCTATATCTGCTGTCGCTGGCCGAAAAACTAATCTGTTTGATTATTTTAACAACTAATCTGCTTGATTATTTCCAACTTCCCAATTCGTACGGAACCGATAATTCGTTTTATTAAATATTGTTTTACAAACTGTAAGAAAAATTTTGATAGCGAAAAATTTTTCTCGCCTGCTCTATAAAATTTAATATAAAAAATTAATTCCTCAAGGTGTAATAATAATGTACATAGATTTTATTGATAGTCTGGTATTTTTGCGATAGTTAAAATAATTGCGCGAAATAAGATCCAGTCTCAAGTTTGGGTCCAATTTCAAGTACAATTTCATGTCCCATTATAAATCGCATTTTATGTTTAACTTCAGGTCCAATCTTAAAGTAAACTTCCTATTCCTCCTATTTCATGTCTAATTTCAAGTCCAATTTCCAGTCCAACCTTTTCTAATATTTCTTGGGAGCCATCTAAAATATTACGTATTAGCGGATTTAACTCGCGTCGGACTTATCCGAGGTGGAGAGTAACAAAGGACTTGAACTACTCTTGCTTGAGCCTAAGCGAGGCAGTGGCCTGTGCCAATCTGCAGACCGTAGGAGTTGTCTTAAGAACTTGTCATCAGTAGGCGATTACTCAAAAGGGGTCGCGTTGATAATACGAAGCTCAGTGTTGAAACGGCTCATTTTATTTGGCGAAACGTTTCCTTTTCTACTCATTTTTACACTCGAAATAATCGTTACTATGAATAAATATTTTACTGGTCCTAATATGCTCTTAATACTATACATAAAATCATTGTATGTTTAGTGTATTCGATGGTTAAACCATCCTCAATGGAATCCTCGCTGGTCGCGACGCAAACGCTGGTCGACACTGAACATCAAAAGTACAATCTGATCAGTCTGATCAGTCTGGAAAACCGGGTTCGTGTTTTATCTGCCATACCTGGTTTCGATCTACTGTATTGTATGCTTCTTTGAAGTCAATAAAGATGTGATTTGTCGGAGGGTAAAGACTTTGGGCGCCACTTGTGCCATCGGTCATCGGCGTCAGCCTGCGTAACAGGTTCTGGGAGAGTACTTTGTAGGCAGCGATCAAAAGCATTATGCCGCGATTGTTGCAGCAGTCGAACCGATCACCCGTTTTTTTAGATGGGACATACAACTCCTTCCATTCCTTTATCCAGTAGCTTCTCCTCCTCCCAAATGTTGGGAATAACCCAGTGTAGAGCAGTTACCAGTGTTGATCGGCCATGTTTATAAAGCTCTGCTGGTAGGCGGTCCTTACCAGTCAGACATTGTTAGTCTTCAGTAACCTGCTTTCTCATTTGACTTCTTGGTGTTCAGGTATTCAGACCTTTCCATCTTTTATCGTCATTCCTAGGTTAACTTCCGTTCCACCTCCTTTTACAACTTCATCATGAAGGTGTTCATCGAAAAACTCCTTCATCTACTCACCACCTAGCACTCGTTTGTGACAAGATTCCCTTCATCGTCCCCAAAACATGTCAGGTTTCGGTGGCCCTTACGAAATTGGTTCACCTTCTTGTAAAACATGCGCGTTCCATTAGCTCGGAATAGTTGTTCTAATTCTTTATAATCTCTGTCATCTTTCTGGTCAACTGGTTCCTTGCTCTTCACTATTTGGCGAATGTCTTCCTAGTGGCAATGCTCAGGTAATTTTTCCAAACCATTTTGAAGTAGGACTACTTCTTTGATTTCTATATTGGGGTGCACTTTAGAAAAACGAAAAGGGAACATGTAACGAAAAGTGGTTATGGTTTGCACGCTTATAACTCAGTCATCCGTCAACAGATTCTAGAGATATTGGTATCAATCGATTGGAAATTTTTCAAAAAATCCATTACAATACAGTAGATTACATGTTTCCCTAACAGACGTTTAATAATTGAGAAAATATGAGTCGAATATTTAATATTTCATTATTTGCATTTTTTTGCCTTCCCTAGCACGGATGACAGAAATATATACGAGATGAGCTATGGGTTAAACTTCCTTTCCTTACCTTCTTCGGTCACCGGCTTTCGTTGGCGAAACATCAGCCAGCAGCAGCTAGCTTGCGACGCACCGGACAGCCAGTTTTCGAGACACATCGGTGGCACATTGGCAATTTTAAAGGTTGTATTTGAAACTTTGTTTGCCTTTGCCTCGGTGTGCGTCATCAGTCGGTCGCCGACTTTCATTGGCGAAACATCAGCCAGCAGCAGCTAGCTTGCGACGCATCGGACAGCCAGTTTTCGAGACACATCGGTGGCAAATTGGCAATTTTAAAGGTTGTATTTCCACCATTTGTCTGCGGATCAACCTTACTGAAAACAGTAATTTTATTTATTGCTAGATTCCCGAGATATACCGAGATAAAGTCAACGGTTCACAGGTGTTGTACAAAATACAACAGCGCAAGTAAACCTTCCGTTACTGCGCAACTGGGGAATCTATTATATGAAATTCGTACAAAAATCACCGGATTTGGCATTGGGAGACGAATTGCTCTACATTCGTAGTCCTACTTCAAGCCTGCGCCCTGCCACTAGGCATGGACCCTTATACTTTTTTCCTCTCTACCGCCTGTCGGCATTCCCCATCTATCCAATCATTTCATACACTCCGAGGTCTTATATCTAGTGTCGCGATAGCGGCTTTACCAATGGCTGAGCGTATTCTGCCGCAACCGATGATTGAAGCACCTATCTCCTCGGAAGCTCGGAAGAGGGTAGTGCCTTATCCAGTATGCAGCCACGTAGCCAGAGGTGGGGGCCAGGAGCCCTATCTTGGCTCCTAATACATTATATGCATATCTTACTGCTTATAAATATAATACATCACAATACATTTAATGTATTGTAGTTGTAAACGCAAAAATATGCATATAAAACAGTTAAAATCAAAATTGGGCCCCCGGGCCCCCCCTTCTGGCTACGTGGCTGCCAGTATGCACGCATAGCTCTCGATAGATTGCGGATTATCTTGCTGCCTAATATTCAGACGAGAAGGACTTGTCTGGTATATGGTTGACAGTTTTGTATTTCGATCAGGTGATCTACAGGTGGCTTTGTGGATATCTTTTCGTGGGAAAAAGGTGCTTTGGATCATTAGGTTTCGGGAAGCTGCGAAGTTCATATATCGTTGGCCGTTAACGTTCGTTTCGGTGTACTGACTATGGGGTCCAATCGCTGGTCTATATATTTCTTTCCTACCGTCCTCCCAAGCAGCACAATTTGAGCACTTCTAGTTGCTTCAACCTATTTATAACCATAGTTAGTCATATATCGGTTGCCACAACTACTTTGCTTCAAGTGTGTTAGTTGGGTTGGGCGTTCATATCCTCGATAACGATCTTGATGTCCCCTGGCGAATAGCTGTCGTATGAGGCCACCAGCCGCTCGCTTGATCAAGTCTACCTTCGTGCGGGCATTGCACATTGATGATGTAATTAAATGAACAACTTTTTATCTTCAATCTTCCACACCTTTCGTTGATTCCCTTCCAAACTATCACGCGATTTTGCATTCTGACCAACACTACAAAGCGCATTCCCAGTTTGTTAGTAGTGCCATCGCTCTGGAGGAACCTTTTCCGTTCTCCTCTTTGCGACAAATTGCCTGCAGACCTACGATGCCGAGCTTATGGGGTTCAAACTGATCGAGCAACACCCGGTTGCCAGCTAAGGATTTCGGCGATCTGTAGTTCTAAGTACCGAGTTTCCGTTCGTTGTCTTTGTTTCGTCGCTTAGGTCGATGACAAATATTCCGATCCCTGGTAGCTTGAATGTTTGTAGTAATTATTGTTTGGATAAGCTGCATTATTAAGAACACGCTGCCGAGTCTCGTAATGGAGTTGCCATCTGATCTTAGTATTAGTACCAAGACACCACGCCTCGTAATTTACCCGCTTGCTCCGGGTTAGACGCTATCTTGAGCCACTCCTAACCTACAGTTCTACTGAGCAGCCTTGTTATAAACACCGTCTGGTGCGGCACGGCTGCTACCCGTCCAGATAGGCACCGCAACGGGTACTTTTGGTAATAGAACGCACTGGCGTTGTAACATATTGGCATGCTCCCCGAAAACTTCGCTTCCTTCTCTGTTCATATACGACCTTAATCTCCACCTGGAATGGTCACCTGATTTCCATTAACGTTGCTCGCATTCTGGTTGGTACCACAGGGAGGTAGGTATAAGACGCTGAGGACCACTATGGGGTCTATTTTATTCTACACTCGCACCGATTATACAGCCGTTCATCAATGAAAGTCATTCATTAACCAGCGTACAAATTTATCGCCATTTGAAAACGATGCAATTTGATTCCGGATACGGGTACATGGCGGGTGATGGAGATGTGCTAGTTTCCACAATAGATTAAGTGACCGATGCCATCAAGCGGTTCGAGAACAAAAAAGTAGCCGGAAAAGATGGCATCGCAGCGAAGTTTATTAAGATGGGCCCAGATAGGTTGATTACCCATCTGCACCGACTGACTGTCAGGATTGGGGGGACAGAACAGATATTTGAAAAGTGACAGGAAGGCTTAAAGTGAGAAATAACGAGTGATCACCATTCTCAACACTGTCTATAAAGTGCTTTAACAAATCATCTTTCACCATCTATCGCTGCTAGCTAGTATATTTACTGGAAGTTATCAATCCGGTTTTGTGCCGGATCTTATGTTTGTGTAGCGATGGATCCTCCAAAAATTTCGCGAAAAGCCTCGTTCCAACGCATTACTTTAGCATCGATTTTAAGGCCGCAAATGATAATATCGAGAGTGAAGTACTAAAGATAACAATGGATAAAAAAGGCGAGGCTGAACGGACTGATTCAGGCTACTATAAGTACATATACGTAACATTGTAGTGCGAATCAAATTCTAACAGACATCGCACTCATATGAGTAAGTAAGTTAAAACATAATTTACAAGAGTAGTGTCTTATTGAATCCAATTTTTTGCACGAGACGCTGAATACTGAATATTGTTTTTGTAGCTGAATACTGAGTTGCTTGCTTTTATCATCCGCTCTTTTAGTCGTATCGGTATAAAATTAGTCTCAAAAAGCGAAAGAACAATAAAATCCAAATTTAATATTGGGTTTTTCAAAACTGTTAGATTCAGAAGTTATATAGACTGAAAATTAATATTGCAATATTGATTTAAATCTAATCAAATCAAAAAACATCCAGGTAATTTAAGGTTTGATTGCTTTGAACCTTTTTGAACCAGGAAGCTTATGTTCTAAGTTTAGAAAGTGTAACGCAAATAAAGGTAAGAAATGTTTAACGAAGATGAAGCGCATGGCCACGAAGATGAAGCGCGTGGGCATTAAATACATTTAAAAATGGCTAACTCACAATGAGAAATGGCCTATTTAGCCACAGTAAATAATTATGTAAATTTTTGGTCGAATCAGGGTAGGTAGCTTCAAAACAAATTGTGGCCGTTTTCGAAAAGTAAAAAAATGTAAATGATCGGTTCCAAGCCAAACGGTTGGACGTAATCTGGCAAAGCCTAGTAATAATTTATAACGATACGACCGCTTGAAGAAATGTGAAATGTTTCATATTTAGCATACCTCTACATTGTCCGCAGCTATTTGGTCCCCATCCCGTGTACGAGCACTGTACTCCAATTACTCAAACGACAAATTGCTGACGACCGCATCCATCATTTCACAATCTGACCTTTTTCCTCCGGAAAGAATTTTGTCCATCAAAATGAAATCAGATCACTCTCGTAGGGTTTCCTCAACTGGTCCTGTCCGCACTGGCAAGGAAAATCTCATTCAGAAATAATTCGATACTATTTATCAGAATTAATTTGATACAGGACTTTAAACTAGACCTCGTCCTCCTGTATCAAATCAAAAGAAAATATAATATTCTCCCCCCAAATGATCCCCTATACGCCGACGAAGCCTCTTCCCAGAGCAGGGCAAATTTTTCAAACCAAATCCGCAGGAAACGAAAGGATATTGCATTATTACAAAGGCTCTCGCATGAAGCATGAAAGGGATATTTGTTACTACCGACAAAGCAGTTCCTTCTCACATGGATAGCTCTCGGCTTCCTGCGAAGGTAGTTCGCTCAGGCGAAGCAGGATTTGGCTGGTTCACCGAAAGGCCCATTTATTTTAGCTTTTCTCATACGTTTTATCGATGGTTTTTACTGAACATATTGTTATTTGAGTTTCGTCGCAATATTAGACAGTCAGCAGCAGTATGAAAAATTATATCGGAATGGTATTTTGAAAATGGAAGTAAAATCGAGTGAAAATCTATTTTCGTTGAAGTTGTCAGAATACTAGAATTAAGAAATATTAATTTTGGAAAATGGGTTCAAAAAAGTTGCTCGTCATAATTTTTTCAACGCAAAGCTCTATTATCTACCTTCCAAGATAAAGACTATTTTTAGTAGCTTCAGGCGTTATTAATTTTGCGCTAAAGGTATTCAACTATTTGCTCGCTATTTCGACTGAAACAGTGTTTGTATTGGGGTTATATGCCTCAAACTTTCGACCAGGAATTAACTTTTACAGTTTCAAACTCTAAACAAACTACTGAAACATTTTAACTATAAAAGTTGGTCGTTTTCCTCGTTCACAACACCCACCATTAAAAGTTTTCCGTATTAAAACACCCTCTGATGAAATGGTAGCAACTATTTTCACCACCCGGTGGAAAGTTGTCGCAATCCATTCAAGTGCTGTTTTCTCTTGCATTTTAACTAAGTGTGGAAGCTTTATGAGGTCACGAATTAATGCTTTATTTACAAACTTTACTTGTCCTTGTCCATACATTTTCGATCACCGGTAGGACATCCTCGCTTGAAACAAAGTCCTGTCCACCACGCTAAACAACTACGTCGATTATCCCCAATATTACGATTTTCTCCATTTTGAAGGGTGAATGTTTCACGCTTTGTTTATTCGTTTCACTCTTCATTCCACGAGTTTTTTTTTCTATATTTAAAAAGGTAGACGACGGAAAACGGTAAGTGCTGCTGAAACGTAAGCGAAGCGCAAGAAAAAAGATCCACCTCGAACGTCAACCGACCACAACTAAATACAAGCGCTATAAAGGACTGACTCATGCGGAAAGGATATAGCTGCTTTGAATGGGAAGTAGTTTTTTTTCTCTTGTCGACATCTTCGGTTGACTGAACCTTTCCTCCGGCGGTAAATCAACAAAATCTGAACGCGGTCAAAAAACTGTGTTGCGAAAGTGCTATTTTCTCTTTATACGATCTGCTTATTCTAACACGATATAACGTAGTTGAGAGGGTAATTTTGAACAGCAATATAGGTACATTACGTATAGATTTAGTAAGCAGATTGAATATATTAAAGAGCTTAAATTGACAAAAATGATCATATAGTTGATGAAAACTGGTGTTTAATTACAACTGGTATCAATTTATAATTTTGATATTCAGTTTTTCAGTTTCAGAATTAAATTGCTGAAATTTTCAAAGGGCGCTATGTTTTACTATGAAAACTTTAAAATTAGTGCTCTTACCATAGCAAAATAAAATGTTTATGGTAACACAAAATGTTATATCTAACTGCTAAGCTTTACGGCCCAATTCAAATAGGGCTACCACCCAGGCCTAGCAAACTGTGGACGCATCCCAATTAGCCAAGCTTTGTCACCGTGCCATTGCGAAAAGGTGTTAAGTGCCGGTTAAGCGTGGAACTTTATCGTTACTGCGACTGCGATGGAAAGAATTCCCTCGAAAGGCGCTAGATCCCTTATCGTCGGATATGAATTTGCATCTGCCAAACGCACGCCAATTCTCGTTCCGGCCACTACTACTCGTAAGACAACGCCATTAGAAGCGATGATGCGATGCGCGTTTTCCTCCATACCTACCCGAAACACAACGACGACGGAGACATTCCAAGTCAACTTCAGGGAAGGCTTTATTATTTATTACGAAATTTTTCCGGAAGCAAAAGTTTTTCGGCGCTCAACAGCAGACAATGCACTGGAGTTCACATCAAGTTTTTTGTTTCCTTCTGGCCGACACTTTTCCCGAGGAGGAAACAAACATTCTTTTGTCTCAGTGGCTCAACTTATCCTCGCCGGTTTTCCCAACTAATTTGCATGCCTTGTTCTGCTCCCTCTCAACGATGCCTGCAATGCCCAGGCGGTCGGCTGTGTGGCTCTTTTGGGTCTAGTTAAAAGCTGCAGGATGTGCCTCCATCTGCCGTTTCGTTTGTTTCAAGCCGGGATGAGTTTTATTTCTTTTCCCATTAACGATTACATCGGGGTTGAGACAAGGCGCACATACAACACAGGATTTCCGAATGAAGCGAGAAAATTTGCTGCAAATAGCTCTGTGTCATATTGAAATTGTTTGGAGGAATGTTCACAGGTTTCTGCTGCAGTGCAGTGTCGGGAGGAGAACGCTTGAAGTATTACAACATCGTCCGCCGAAACATTAACGCGAATTAAAGCGAAGTGGAGACTACAGCAACAAAATTGTTCTATTATCACGAAAAAATCATCGTCGCCGCCTTTAAAAATAGGAGGCATACCTCCTACTTTACTTTATTAACAGAAAACTAACTGTTTTAAAACACACAAGTAAAACTTTTGTTTACTTGACAATTCACCAGCACTGTGAATAGAGAATAGAAATGCACAGAAACCGAATTGCAAACTCATTTTGCAGAACTTCTAGACCGTCGTCCAGTCACATGGATCAGGAGACAAATATCTCTGAAATATATTTTAAAGTCAATTTATCACGTTATTGTAAATAAAAGTACCCTTTAAAAGGTCGCGGGACGTTAGGCATAATGGGCGATAAGTATAATGGACGATAGGCATAATGGACGTTAGGCATACTTTACAAAACTTCGCTTTCCTTTGAATACAATAAAAACCAGGGACGCTCATTTAACATAAATTCATATGGCATAATGCTGTTTGGCATAAAAAACATTGGTATAAACATAAGGGATTATTTGGCAGAAAGCAATTGGCATAACGACCTTTTGGTATAATTTCGTACAAAATATTTCATGACATTTCATAGATGATTGTGGGAGAGATCGTCGCAGACCGTGGTTGTTGCCGGTGACTCGCAGTTGGAAGTGCTGACCACTGCGAGGGGCAGCCCCCCACAGATATTCCATCTGTATAGGTTTATTCGCTTTCCCAAAGCTATTTTCTTCAGTATTTCAGTACTTTTTTCTCCCAAATATGCGCATTTTACAATGTATACCCTATTTTAGAAAATCAATTTTTAGTTTTTAAAATGATTTTTTTTTTCAATGCAAAAATGAATATTTATTTTTTTAGTATTTTTTATGAAAACTCAGAAAATTTTATAAAAGTTACCCGTAGAATATTTTTTGTAGGTGCCAGGTATAGTTTTCGAGTTGTATTTTTTATTAAAAAAACAGAAAAAAGTTCCAAAAGTTAGTCTAGACCAATTTTGGAAAAACTAAGTATGCAAAGTATCTGATTTACATGAGCTCTTTACACTCAAAAAGTTTCATTGAATTCTGAGAGAATCATGCCAACCTCTGGTCCAGTTGGCGTGAAATCCGTCATATGCAATGCTTTTTAAAAGCATCGATTGAATCTCTTGCAAGCTAAAGGCAGATTGCCTAGCGTTCATTATGCATATCGTTCACTTTTATTTATTTTTTCTTCTTTGAGAAGGAAGAGGCCCACTAGAATGGAACAGCTTTATCGTTTCTTCTCCAGTAGGTGCAAAACCTTCTATCTTTTACTACCAATAGCTTTACACCAAATGATACATGTTCTCGTTTTTAATGGCTGTCAGCCTATTAAAAGTAGAACAGATTTTGTAATCTGGCGAACGTTTCGACTGTGTATTTCAGTCTTTTTCATCAATAGCTGCAATACGTTACATGCTAGGTTTGTCACAAAATGTTTTTTAAATTATCTGTACAATACTGTCTGCTCTTTGTTAAGTATCTCAAGAAATAACTTGTCGTTGAAATTGTTTTTGTCGCACATCTTTTTTGTATAGGGATAGTTTCAAACTGTTGTCTAACATTTGTTTTAGGGTCTGAAGAATACGCTCTTTTAGAACGGTTTAAGGTAGATCAAAGTCAAACACATTATAGCATTGATTAAAAACACGACACATGCTACTGAGAGTCTCATTACTACCATAGTTAGTACGTGAGACGGGAAGGTAAAGAAAGGCATGGGATCGTAGATTTCAACGGCGAATGTTTATGTTTAGGAGTTGTAGAATATTGGAACAACCGATTTACGACCCAAGTAGCACACATTAGGTCCATTTAGTTGAAGCAACCGAATTACGACTGAAATTAGTCATAATTCGGTTACCACAACTACTTTGTAACAACCGTGCTAGTAGGGGATGTTAAGATGACGAAGATAAAGAGAGCTTTGGTAACATCGTACTATACTAGCAACATATCCAACTCGATAAAATTGCAACGATTTTCGTAACTTGGGAGATTTGACGGATCATTCCAAGGCAGGAGCCGTAAAGCAAAACGCACGAATTTGCGTTGAATTGATTGAATCCGTTGAGCTATAGTATTATGCTCACACATTTGATGCATTTAGTATTCTTTAGAATAAACAAATTGAAATACCAAACATTCAAACCAAACTTAAACACAGAAAATGTGTGTCACTACCAGCCCAGTTAGCTTCGAGGTATAATGCTGGTCTAACGAGCCAGTCGTCATATGTTCGAATATCGGCTGCTGCTAGATAGAGTCAGTAGGATCATTAAACTAGCATCATAATTGTGTTTTGTTCTAACGGTCGGCTGCGAAGTCTGTCCCCAAAGAGGGGTCAAGCCTTAGGCTTTGCTTTGCGTCCCACTTGAATATTAATCAGCAAATTCGATATTCGGCGATATCCTATTTGTCTACCCAAAACGTCTACTAACGGGCCAACTTAGTTATTATCGACTAACTTTACTTTTTCGGCGACAAGCCACTAATCGAATCAGTCCCGAATTTAGGAGCCGTCTCCACGTTTGTCGGGCTTGGCCTGCTTCTTTTAAATCGCCCCTAACATCTGCTGCTCTAACAGCTTCGTTATCAGCACTCATTCAACGGGTACGGAATCTGTCTCGAAGTCCTCAGTTTCTGTCGGATTCTCTGCTGAATATTGTTATCGTTGATGAGTAGGAAGTATTAACCTAATCAGTTTTGTTTGAAACCCATGTTCAAGCATGATCCGCCACAGCTGATTTCGTTTAACTGAATCGTACGCCAGCTTAAAGTCTATAAATAAAGGGTGAGTCTGCAAGTTAAATTCCCGGATTTTATTTCCTCTCGAAAACTGCACTGGAATTCGCCATCAGAGGCTTCCTGTAACGGCCTTGGATGCGGAAAAGGATGCGAGAAAAAAATTTGTATGCAGAATTGAGGAGAATTTTTATAAATTGGGGATATGAGACCTTCCAACCAGCCCGTAGGTAGTTTTTTCTCAGTTTTTTTTCTCAACTTCTGCAGGTCAGAAGCGCACGTTTGTATTAAGGTATGACAAACGTACGCTTCCGACTTGGAGAAGTTCGCTTTGCTTTGCCGTTGCTCAGTTATCTAGCTGCTTTTTTAATGTGTCCAAAGTTAGTGGACCCACGGATCGTTCTTCATCATTGATCGTTACACTGTTTCTTGTGGCAGCCCCATCTTGTTTACCATTTAACAGTATCTAAATATCCTGTTTGACCTCTTCCGATCTTTCAGTAGTCAAGTTCTCGTTCTTGTCGTTGCACGTAACAGGAGTTGGTACGATCCGGTTGCTAATCCCGTTTAACGTTTTAAAGAAGCTTCTTGTATCTTGTATTGTGCCTCTTGAAGCAATTCTCCGCTTCCGCAAAACACGATTCCCGTGCTGGCGTTTCTCACGACGGTGAAATCTGTTTTCGGCAGCTCTAACAACTCGGTATCTCTATTCACTCTGGCGTGTCACAATTTTATCTCTATTCTTCTCGTCTGTCATGCTGCGTCGAGCCACTCACTGGAAGTAGCTGCAGCAGTAGTACCCAAAACTTCTCACCCTATAATATTAATTCATCATAGATGTGATCCTGCTGCTCGTTCTCTCCAAGCTGTTCGCCGATCTGTTAATCAGTTTTCCTAAAATACTCCGAAGCAAATTGTTGCCGATAACCGCCGAATGTTGAGTCGTATCTTCCTCGTTGGTCTCGATCTGAATACATTGTATTGCGGATTACCGGCTGCAAATCTTGTTTACTACCAGATAGTGGTCCGAGTCTACGAGTGTTACCCGGAAGGACATCAGAAAAGTGCTGACCAGCAACCAGATCGTATCCGGTCTGGGAGAAGGCCCCACCATTAGGTTTTTTCCTGGTACGCTTCCGAATGTTTCGTCGTATAATATAGATAATGCAGATACCCATTTCTCTGGCTGCAGCGAAATTGATTAGTCTCAGGCGTTTGTGGTAGAGTGACGACTTGCTCTGCCAGTAACGGGACGAAAAAACTCTTCGCGTCCGACCTGTGCATTTGTATCTCCGATGACTATCCTTACGCATGTCGTGGGTACTCTCCATATGCCCTTTTGAGAAGATCATAAAACACCTCTTTCGCGTCATTGGGTTCATCGTTCTTCGGTGTGTATACATTTATCAGGCTATAGTTAAAGAACATACGTTTAATCCTCGACAAGCGATGGGCCTCCGCCTAATGACACGCTTCATTTGTTTTCCATGTAATACGAATCCGACTCCGTATTCTGCTTTACTGCCACGTAGATGCGGTACTTGAAGCTCGTGTTTGCAATAGGATCTACGGGGAGGAATTCGCGTTCTCCCATCTTCCGCCAGCACACTTCCTGAATGGCTGCTACCTCGACGTTTATCTTCTGCAGCTCTCTTGCCAAGACGCCCACGCGTAGAGTCCCGTTCAAGTAGAGTCCAGACATTCCAAGTATTAAGCGTTCCAATAAGCGTTGTCTTGTTTCGTTCGCCTAGGTCCATACCAATTATTCCATTGTGGTTCATTTTCTAAATTGTTGGTAGTATACTATTTAGACGCAGACGGTTTAAGGATGTAATTAGGATGTAACACGCTCAACTGGAGATTGAGAACTATAAGTTCAACTCTCACCTTCGCTTGATCGATATTTTTGGCCTAACATCAAATTTTCAATTCAACCAATTGTTTCTTCGTACTTCGTCACATGAAGCATTTACTCTTCCCCGAAAAAGTTCCTAGTATATTTGACGTGGTTATCGACTGTATTCAATAATTCTTTAGACTTGGGTTTTATCGGCTCATCAGTCAGTTTCTGACTGATGAGCCGATAAAACCCAAGTCTAAAGAGTTCCTAGTATAAATTGTTAAAGCAGGGCTGCGATGTCTAGTCACGCATACCGGTCTGCTGTCGTGGGTATTGCTGGCGAGACAGTATTTCATAAACCAGCCGCCCGCTCTGTGTTAGTTACTGATGTAGGCCGCCCTTAACCTGGGATACAGCCACATACCTGGTAAGAATTCGACGATCCACCGTGCAGTGAGATCACTGTCATTAGCCGCCCCTAACTTGGAGATAGGCCCTCACGGCTGGCAAGGTTATTCCTTTTGCCAACATCCAGCGGAAGCATGAGTGCCTCCTTCCCTGTTGGCATACGATCTTAGTTTCCATCAGGGTTGGGCACCCGATCTCCAATAAGGTTGCTCGTATCCCAGCTTAGTGGAGGTCCTAAGTACCATGAGCATGTAGCAATCCCGATCAACTAGCCAAACACTATTTAGGCGTTATTGAAATTGAGACGCATTTTCAGCTTGGGCAGCCGAGCGTCACGGTTGGATATGCTTTGAATTTAACAATCAGTTGATGTGCAGATGCCAACAGAGGGAAAATCTGCAGCAGTTACCGAAAATACATTCAAAGCTGATGAAGTTAGCCATTGATTTTTGTTGTAATACTATCAAATGTACGGAAACAGAGTTACCAAAAGCGTTTTAATACTTTTATAAGGGTCACCTACAGAGTCTATAGTCTCTTCAGAGGTGACAAGGCACTCAAACCCGCTAAATTTTGAATCAAAACGGAGAGTACCATCACAAATAAAGGTAACTCTCCATTTTGATTCGAAACTTAGCGGTTTTTTGAGTGCCTTGTCGTCTCTGTAATCTATAGTCTCTGTAGGGTTACCCAAAGCAAAGCAAAGCCTGGGTGCTAATTCCGTTATCGAAATTTGACCTTCTGTTTTTTATACGACAGACTTCGCAACCAGCTGTTGGAATACAGGACAGTGCGGGGTCAGTGCTACGATCCTTCTTCTGTAGGGTTACCCACTAACTGCAATTAACCATGCGAAAAGGTGGATAAGATAGTTATTATCACAGGCAGCTTCTAGCTTCAGGGCAGAAGTGTAGCTGATTTCCGATTGCCAATCGGAGTAAAAAAAACTTAATTAAAACTCAAATTATCTTTCTCAGATGTGAGGAATGAGTGGTTTATTTCAAATTGGTCTATTTTATCGACGTTTATAGGCATGCCTTTCGCTCATTTCTATAGTAGGGAGGTCAATTTCGGCCCCATCTTGAAATAGAACGGCACAAATGCACGTCTGTTAGAGCTGAGTGGCAGAGTTGAGCCGTTGCATTAGTGATGGTTGAGCGTCGACCAGAAAAAAGCGAAGCGCGTGGTTTGCTCGGCGCTGTTTTTCGAGGTCCTCGTGGAGTAGTGGCATAAGCGAAAGGAAAACCGGCTTAAGGAAAAACCGGTCGCAAAAAAAACATGAAACAAAAGAAGCCGTTAAACGACTATCGACGCGTTTAAACATTTTTATCAGCACATAACTTCGCACGAAAAATCGTCCACAGATGAAAGACTGAACTTTTGACAGCCAATAAAAACGAGGCATTCGAATTGTTTTAGCGATAGTATCCAGGTGTCCAAAGTATCCAATAAGCATTACCAATGCAATAAAAATGCGTCACCTTGAATGCTACTTAAAAACCCTTTTGGCAAAATATACGGCTACTTTATTACCTAACTCTTTCACAGTGCTGAGAATGCTTATTTAGCGCTGATTACCGGCAAGAAGAGTTGGCATTGAATTATAGATACCATATTACAGTTATGCAATCAAAAAGCTGATATATATGTAGCAACGTGTAGTATATTTAAAATTCCAGCAATGCCAATTAACAGTTGATTTACTGCTTTATTGCTACTAATGCTTATTGGTTAGCTAGGTAGTTACGTTTTCACTTGAAAACGACTCTTCAACGTTCGTGTCTTTTTAAATGTTTAGTGGCATCTCAACGTTCATTCGTATGTCGGTTGATAACGGTGAGACGGGAATAGTACAAAAATGTTTGTAAATCGCTGTACTTTGAACGTAATAGAAATATTTGAATACAAGCGTCAGACTAAAACGTGATTTACACAGTTTTCAACTGTAAGCGCGAGTGGTAATTTATGCGTTAAAATGTAAAATGTTGGTATAGAGAATTTGCTATCACTTTAGTATTTTCATCGATTAACTTGCCTGTCAACAAGACTCATTGGAAAACAAAATTAATTTAATAGGCTCATGATGGCTTCATATGGTATTGCACTTCAGAAACGACAGATTTCGTTGAAGTCATAAATATGTGCAATGAAGTTGAGATAGATTCGATAAAACAAAACAAAATAACTGCTTGTATTCTATTGAAAAATTTACGCTATTTTTGTTTTGCCTTCAATACAGTACAAATATTAGAGATTGGAAGTAAGCATTACATTCTATCTGACTCACTAGTAGCAATTCCAACAGCAGTGCTTCTGGGTTATCTTTATTTTTTCGATTCGATGAGTAATAAAAGGCGTGTCGATTGTGTCAAAGGTTTTGCTGAAGTATAAGAAGTGTCTGTTGTTTATGTTTCATTGCATTTCAAATGATAGTTAAAATTGAAGGTTGCTGAGCGACTTTTGCAAAAGCACTACTGAATGGGCTTTAATGGACGATACGTGAGTTGATGATTAGCTGTTTCGTTCCTCATACACACGAATGCCATCAATGGGCCCAATTGTTTTAGAATTCGTGTGAGGGTCGAGTATTTCTGTTTTATTGATTTATCATGCAATAATTAGCGAACGGATTTTCCCGCCGCATTACCAATCCGCAGTTACTTGATTCTTTTTGTCTGTTCTCTACAACTAAATGGATGCTGACCGGAGTTGCGTTTTTAGTTTTATACTAGAAAATTTTTATGCATTTTTTGAATCCATACGCTGAAGAAGATTAAGGAAAGATCATTACCGTCGTAGAGTGATTGTAGGTTGTGCTCCGTAGTGTACCAAAAATCGGTTGCAAAATCTGTTTCAATAGAAAACCATGTGCTAAAACGCAGTGTAGTAACAAATCTCCACTCAGATCGATATCAGAAGCAATTACCCCATGAAATCAATTCCCCGTTAGATGTGGCCGTGTGCAATCTTAACGTTTGCGATAAAAGTCATTCCCATCGGCAGAGTTACGGCCGGATCCAGACGGTTACCAGACCACACTACAGCAAGCTACCCGTCATAAATCGGAAGATCTACGTGAGCTCTTGTGACTCTAAATGTATCCCACTGTGTAGGTATAGGCCGAAACGAAACGAACAGCCTGTGGCGACCCAGTGACTGTGGCGAAATATTCCTCTTCGTGGGTGGCAGTTTTACGGATATGCGTTATGGGACTCTTATCTTCCGGGCGGTTGGTCGATTACCAGGTGAATCCTCAGCCAAAAACACATGTACCTGGCTTAGGACTTCCGTTTATTACCAACCGAAAAAAAATGGTTCTATGTACATACATAGGTACGCATGAAAACTCACCGTTCCTAGTCTTAGGCAGAGGAAAATTATTTTTTCCGCAAACTCATAAACTCTATCCTACCTTCGGTTCCATCCAAGGGGTGAGCACGAGTGATTCTTGATTCACCATGTACGGAGGAAGTAAACTTTTTTTTCTCGCTTTTGGCGGAAGGAGGATTGCACAAAGATAATGGTGTCTTTTATGGCACTTTGCCTCAGTGGGATGCGGTCTGGTGGCATGCCTTAGTATGTGGTAGCTTATTCAATATTTATATGCAATTTATAAGTTATCATAAATAAAGGCAAGACGCTACGCCTCGCGATGAAGGGTAAACGGCATCGAAAGGGATCGAAGCTTGAGTCAAGGGGGAATAGCTTTAGGGGACAAACACTTGGAATGAATAGCAGGGCGCACTGGCTGAGGCTGCCACGAGTATTTTGACTGAAGGACGATGAATGAATAATGAAAACATGTTCCGCGCTAAGAAGATCAGACATTACCCAGCCCATGGGCCAAACGGAAGGACAGTGCGGCCGGTGGAAAGCATTGCTGTCCTATCGGAGCGCTTCATAGCTCATAGTTCGGTTTGGAATCGAAAAAAGTCCACCGAATAAGCGGGGGATAAAAATGAGTTTATTCTGCTTGTCGCTTCCGAATCTGGCAGCCTGACTGTGGGAGGGTTTTTCGCACAGCAAAAGGGAAAGTTGATTGTTCGGTTCCTGCAAAATGTAGACACTGGGAAGAATACATTTACGCAAACGAACGGGGGAACGCGCTCGTGTGTACACCCTCGAAAAGTTTGCAAACTGAAAGATGATGTTCCTAGCTGACAAGAGATTTTTATTATTATTTTGCCGGAAAAGTGATGGAGGCTGGAACGCGAAAAGAATGCTCCGAAAGACAGTCTGCAAATGCGGAAGAAGTTTTTTCATAACAAGTTGTTTTCACTACGATAAGTGTTGTTACAGCAATAAGTTTGTAAATATTATGGCGAGGAAAAGTCAGCGACAAATCCCTGCTGATGTGAATGCATAAATCAATATTTTCTATCGTTTTAACACTCAACCAAAATGTGACGAATTTTCATACAGTTTTTATTGAGAGAAATTTTCAGCTGTGATATTGTGTGAACCAAACCAAACATGGTTGTTTGGTTTTTTTTATTTAAATCCAGTAAAGCTACAGTAGGTAACTCAATGGCAATTTTTTTCCTTAAATGCTGGTTAAGAAATGGGGAGAGTTACCTGTAAGAAGCGTCAAATAGGAGCAAAAGTCCTGCAAAGGAGCGTAGAGTCTCCTCGTAGGCCTACGTCAAACGATGACGATCGATAACCAAACCTGAAAATGCTTTTTGTATAAGTTGGAGCAGCTAAGCTAGGAGGTGCGAACTGCAGCGCTTGTTACCCAGGTGAGGGACGATTCAAACAGCGTTTGTTTCGGAGCCCGTTAGCAGAGTCCTTCGTCGGCGAGTACCAAGCTGGATTTCGTGAAGGTCGCTCAACGATGTGACTTTCGTTCGACGTGCTCTTCTTCTACCAGAAGGGCCGAATTGACTATATCCGGCGGACGAGAAGTGTCTTACAATGTCCAACTTTTTCATTCGGATGGAGCTGACAGTACGAACAAAGCATCGAGCGTAGTTGCTTCGCTGCTTTCGCTATGAGTACTACATATCATCTAATAACAGTGTCAAATTTTATCTCACACAAAAGGGTTACGACGATTGGTGATGCTTAGGTGAGTTCATCACCAGGGGGCAGGGTAATGGCATGAAAAATCACTAAAATCAGTCAATTTATTTAATGCATACGTTATAATTGTGTCCATTGGTTTTCTTGTTTTTCAATTTTTAATGTAGTGGTTTGTTGATTAGATGCATTATTTATTATTATTATTTTGGACGACCAAATTGTTTTTTATCCCTAATACAAACAGCTATGCAAGCTTTCGCTACAAAACTAATTAGTGATATCCTTCAAGCTCCTGTGTTTCTATTTCTCAGAATAAACTAATCGTAGGTACTTTACTGCAGAAGATTTTAAGTTTGAGTGATTTGATTAAACGAATCGCACAAAGCCACAGGTTAATTTATAGACCAATAAATTTTCCCCTTTATTGCTCAATTCGCACCGAACGGCGATGGCACAGGGGAAGCTTGTAGAATCTGCCGAATCGTCTGTCGATTATTTATTTTTCTCTTGATCCAAACATCTTCGTCTTATAGCTCCATTAAGACAATCATCAACGCCCAGCAGGGAGCCCCTTTCCGATGATTTTTATACTGTAGAAAGGAAAATTACAGATAGTGTTTCAATTACACAGACTTCCACGATTCACAAACTGATTTTATGATTGCGTGATTTCAATGAAAATAAATTGTCTCAGAAATTCTGGTCAAATCTCTCATTGCACGAAAAAGTTCAGAGAGCAATCCTCAATCAATCGGAAGTTTGGATCTAACGAAGATGATGGTGAGTGATCCACAGCATGTAATTAAGCGGTACGGCCATTAGAGAATCTTTTTGTGCCCGGTCTTGTATTGTTCTCCCGACTATCGACTCAAGAGCTTTTGTTAAAATGAATTCAGTCACGCTTCAGTGCTGGAACTCCTTTGCGTGATTTCAAAAAGATGAAACTGAAAGAAAACGACGAAACTCAAGTTCGGCGATAGTCTTCAAGGAGTGCCTTTAATTCGGCAGCCAAAAGCTGAGATACAAATTAATCAAACCTGTCATTCTATTGTCCCGCATTTCAACAATGAAACCAATACAGCTACATAGAGTCCCCCAGCCGAATGGTGGCCGAACCGGAAAAACTCAACTGGGACGTACCTACAACAATCAAGACAAATGAATGCAATTATCCAAATAGAAGATAATCAAACGGTCCACGCACTAATTTACGACACATGCAAGCAATTCTTTTCTTTTGCACTTTCCAAATGGCGGTGGTTGAGCTCTCACCCCTATCATCGCGTCGTTCCGGTTTCGTCTGTTAGTCCTTGCTGGCTTGAACACGGTGTATCGAAGCGAGGGAGGGAAGGATGGTACGAGATAAAGTCAATTTTTCAACATCGTCACCGTCAGTTGGTATGGCAGAGGACGGAGGATCTACCAGTTGGTGAAAATCGGTTCAATCCTATCACTCTGTTTTATTTAGTTGCGGGGTTGGAAAATTCACTTTTCCTTAAATTGTCCAAGGCGGTATGATGCGTGTTGGTTGGATTTGGATAAATATTGTTCATTGTGTTTGCAAATGAAAATGCTTTAATTTATATATTTTAGAATAAAGTTTAAAGTCTCAATGAAGAAATTAGTTCCTATGCATTTTTTTATGAGTAAAAATATTCAAATTTTACTAAAAAATGTTAAGAGTGCATTGAAAAACAGCAGGCATATGCTGTCAGAATAAGTTCATTTGTTTACAACATGGTGTCACCGAAATAAATGCGTCGCGAATCGATGTGACAACTTCGAACTGATAAGTTCACAATGAAAATACTGGAGTTGACTGAATTGTTGAATTATTCCAAATTCCTGATGTGTGATATCCTGAAACGGTTTGTAGAACATCTGACCTTTGTCAAGAAACCTGGAAGTAACAAAAAAGCAAAGATAGCTATATCCTGACACTCATTCGTAAGTTGTGACCTAAGTTGTGACTCTTTTCAAACGGAACCAGAAGTTGTCATCGAAAGAAGAAGTCATCGTAAAGAAGAAGCGAACAATAGGGTAGATTTGAGAAGTTTCAGGACACAAGTTGTATAGGACCGAAACGCGGAGCAAAATCTGGAAGCAAAGAAACGCTTTAAGAAGCACTACGACAATAATTTGCTGACAAAATACATTTGGCAACGCCATTTATGGGTTAATTTCTGGACAAAAAATTTGTCTGCGTTTGCTCAGCAGTCCCGAAAAACTGCTAAATGAATATCCACAATCAACAAAGTTCCCGGAAAAGTTTCTCTTTGACAACCAATCTGCAGCTGCGGACTGAAAAATGATGCTTTCGTAAATTCTGGAATCATGAAATAGGAAGTTTATACAAAGCAATACCTTCAGAAACTTTGCCTTTTTTGCCTTGGCCTTTTTTTGACAGTTGTCACTGAGTACATACATTCAAATTCGACTAACAGTTATTCGCAAGACGTGGAATCCGGCCAATACCCCCGAGTGAAAACCGATTGAGGAATACGAGCTTTTGGGGTAATTTCTTCTGGATTGCACTTGTAGGTTGTAGCGTCCAGTCGAGTGATTCTCGCCACAAGGTATGTCTTCACGTCATCATTTAGCATTTAGCCGAGTGGCTCGTGCTGTATTGAAAACTCGTCTCCATTCTACTCGGTCCTGGACTGCACAAAGCCGATATCTCAGGTGTCTAGACTATCGAAAATCAGCTTCGAGGTCGTCTCTAGCATTTTGAGCCCCTCTATTTCTGGTGTCGGTGGGTCCACAAAGACAATAGATTTCACCGCACTTTATCCTCTCGACGTGGTCGGCCTACCGCAGCCTCCTGCCTTCTAGAATGCTACATTCCATTATCGAAACTGGACCTTCCGTTTTTATACGACAGACTTCGTAGCCAGCTACTAGAGTACACGGCAATTGCAGGGCCAGTTGCTACGATCCAATTGACTCTAAAAGCCTCTCCCAGCCGAGATTCGAACATATGACAACTGGCTTATCAGGCCAGCATCATACCTCGAGGCCAACTGGGAGGCCTCCCGCCTTCTACAAGATTTCTAATGAAAGTTTTTTTCAAGGAGTGCTTGTAACTTGTGGTTCATAAGTCCGTGCTACTTTCCGCATTCTGTTCATACTCTGTCAAAGATAATCTGCAACACTTTTCGTTCCAATATAGCAAGGGCACGTATCTTCCATAACCACTGTTACAGTCTCATGTCTCGTAGAGGACTACCGGTTTGATTAGCGTAAAGCTTGCTTCAAATAGTATTGGAACAAAAACAACTGTATGCATTTCAGTTATCTTTTCTTACACAAATGTAGCATTTCTTCATACTTTTAAGAAAAAATACGGATAAAATTATTCGTCACGGTTTCGAGGGAATTCTCGAACTTTTGTTGACGTTGTGCAAGCAAGACAATGTCGTCGGTTAGGTTGAGGTCATTTAGCTGCTTCCATAACGATGAGGATCAGCAGCGATGATAAAATGCAGCCCTGTCTCATAGGGTCGGACAAGACGCCATTGTGCAACACCTTGCACCAGTACGCCACGTACTGAACTGGACTATGTGATGAACTAGCTTATTAGGAACTACTCTTCGCCGAATTGCGCCCCATATGTTTCCGAAGTTGTGTCGGTCACACGCTCTTTCGAAGTCAACGAACACCGGCAGAAGGGAGTTCTGGAATTCGTTGATCTGCTCCAATATGATCGGCCAGCACGGATCGCACATGATGCACATGATCGGCTAGCACGGAATCCAGCACGCTGCTGCCGGAGAGTAGCGTCGATCTTACCCTGGATCCGGTTGAGGATAGGTACCTTATAGAGTACTTTGAGCGCAATACAGAACAACGTGATGCTACGCCAGCTACCGCATTCAGTTAGGTCTCCTTGCTTAAGGACTTTGACCAATGTGCTCCGCATCCAGTTCACTAGAAAAGTTGTGATTTCCCATATATTACCGAAAAGCTGATAGCACATCATTCATTACAAAAAAGCTTTGATCAGTAGGATTGCTTGAAAATTCGATCTGGTGCATTGTCTATGGCAGCTGGCTGTTGAATATATCGTACGTGTCCTGAAATCCCCGAAAATAAAATTGGGTGGGTACGTTTTACTCCCGACATTTCTGAAGGATTTGTTGGAGTGTGATGATTTGATTCATAGTAGCAAGGACCTTCGTAAAGCCTGCTTAAAATTGTTGGTGTTCGCCGTCAACCAGTCATTTTCCCTACTAGAACAGCTGCTATAACCCAGTTGTGGCAACCGATTGACGACTATTTTCAGTCATAAATAAGTTACACAAACTTAAAATGTCATAAATATGCTGCTTGGGTCGTGCACTCGGGGTTTTTAATAAGTGCGCTTACTTCTCAGCAGCTTGCGGGTTGCCCAATTGCCGAATTTTCAGTTGAGAAGGACGGGTTTGTCGTGGAAGACAGTATACCATCGGTATTTTCAGGCGCACATCAATATCCGTACCCCGTAGGGAGCATATGTTGGTGATGTCCTACCACAGGTTAGGCTATGAAGTCCTACCACAGGTCAGTACTTCGCTTCCCTATCAAACTTGGCCTGGATCCTCTATTGAGAAAGCGAGGTGATGCTTTGTCGGCAAATCTGCTGCAGTGCCATGATTCCGAATAACCGAGATTCTAGCTGTTCGACCAGCACCTTGTGAAGGTTGTATAACATTTCGCCGAAAACCACATCGCGGTGTACTATTTCGCGGAAAGTACCATTTCGTGGAAAATCGTTTGGCGGTAAGTTACATTTAGCGCAGTAAACACTTCGAAATCACCACTATCTGGGTTTATTTGTTTTCCTAGGTTTATTGATCTTTAGTATTTTCCTTCAATTGGCCCGAACGAGCTATAACTAGCAAGGACGGAGCAAAATTTCTTTGTGAACAGATCGAAAGCTATGGGATTATCAATTAGATGGGTATCCGACGGAAGGTATTTGCTGTCAAATAATTCTTTCCGTTTCCAAGTTAGCTCTGCATATCGATGTCCTCAACTAGATCAAGGTCGTTTAGCTACCCCATAATTTAATGTTTCTAAGGCAATTCGATTTGGTCTACTATCAAGAACTCAAACTAGGATTTCATCCATGATAATATCCATATCTCTTGCCAGCATGCCAGCAGTTACTTCAGTTTTTCAGGTATTCGTTGTGTAACGCCTTGCCCGGGAACATCCCCTTACTTACTTACTTAATTGGGCTAACGTCTTACGACCTGCCTACGCCTGCGCAGTATAATTTCTCCATCTGTTTCGGTCCATGGCAACTGATCTCCAGTTCCGCGGGCACCCAATGCTCGCCAGATCTCGCTCCACCTGGTCTTGCCACCTCGCTTGCTGTGCCCCTCTTCGTCTTGTTCCTACCGGATTTGATGCGAAAACCATTTTTGCAGGATAGTTGTCCGACATTCTAGCAACATGTCCTGCCCAACGTATCCGTCCAGCTTTAACCACTTTCTGAACACTTGGTTTGCCGTAGAGACGCGAGAGCTCGTGGTTCATTCTTCGCCTCCATACACCGTTCTCTTGCACTCCACCAAAGATGGTTCTTAGCACCCGCCGTTCGAAAACTCCGAGTGCTCGTAGGTCCTCTTCTAGCAGTGTCCACGTTTCGCACCAGTAGAGGACAACCGGTCTAATTAGCGTTTTGTACAGTGTGCACTTTGTACGGGGGCTCAAATTGTTCGACCGCAAGTGTTTGTGGAGTCCGTGGTAGGTCCGACTTCCGCTGATAATACGTCTTTTAATCTCACGGCTGGTATTGTTGTCCTCTGTTGCTCTTCCTATAACACCTTCAAGCGCAATGTTGAATAGCATGCAGGAAAGACCATCTCCTTGTCGAAGTCCCCTGCGAGCAGGGATGGTTCCTCCTCAGAAGAAAAAAAGAGAAGAGAAAAATTCAAACTGTGCTCAGTCTTCAACGCGATTTATTCTGCTCCGTTTCATTTTAACTTTTCTCTTTCTTGCTGAACGCAGTTGTATGAGCAACCGCACACTGTGCTACTCATTGAGGAGAATGTTAATACACTTTGAATACGTTGATGTGATGCGCTGACGTATGACAACTACGGGTAGTTTTAACATGGGTAGTGCGTTGAGAAAAAACGACGATTGTCAGTAGCAGTCATTGCCATCAGAAAAATATTAATCCATTAATGCAGTTGAATCATGATTCTTACATTTAGTATATTCAGTTGAGTTTGGCTGCCCGTGAACGCAACTGTATTATATGGTTAGGCATGTCACAACGGCAACAGTGCGAAAAATGTTATTTAGATATGACAACATTTGAATTCCCATGCATTTGCTTCTTGACGCGCACCAACAGGAAAGTCCCATTATAAACAAAGGTAATTCTCCGCTAAGATTCAAAATTTAACGACTTTTGATTGTCTTGACGCCTCTGAGTCTATAGTTGCTGTCCGCGCACCGGTTGTTTTGTTTTCACGTTTACTGCTGTTGCTACCGAGAGGAGCGGGAGCAAAACCGAAAGTTGCTCATTTAAAGAGCGCATTAAGAAGTTTTTCTGCGCGTCAGTTTTTCTCATTGTGTTTAGTCTGTTTCTCATTGTGTGGATTTATTTCTCATTTCTGAAAGCAGCTCTGCTCATTGTGTTGAACAAAAAAGTTGCACTTTTTGCACAATGAGTGAGGAAATAACAAGCCTGCCTGCGAGATTCGAATGGGTCCGACAATCCACCCGAGATTTTCACACAGCACTGGATCCCATCCATCGTAGCCATGATAAGTCTAGTAAGCTTACCCGGGAAGCCGTTTTCGTCCAAAATATTCCATAGCTCTTGTCGGTTTACGCTATCATATGCGGCATTGAAATCGATGAACAGGTGGTGCGTGGGGACTCGGAATTCGCGGCACTTCTGGAGGATCTGCCGCAGGGTGAAGATTTGGTCTGTTGTAGACCGACCCTCCATGAAGCCGGCCTGGAAACTTCCCACATATCTATTGGCTATTGGCGATAGTCGATGAAAGAGGACTTGGGACAGCACTTTGTAGGGGGCATTCAGGATAGTGATTGCTCGGTAGTTCTCACAATCCAGCTTATCACCTTTCTCTTAGATAGGGCAGATAACCCCGTCTTGTCACTCCTCCGGTAGTCGTTCCGTATCCCAAATCTTGACAATCAGTTGATGCAGACAGCCGGTCAACTTGTCCGGGCCCATTTTAATAAGTTCTTCTCCAATGCCATCCTTTCCCGCTGCTTTTTTGTTCTTCAGCCGCTGGATGGCTTCTTTAACTTCCCTTATCAATGAGGGTGGCACATCTTCGTTGCTTGCTGCACCAATGTGGTCACTTCCTCCGCTATCATGGTCTTCCGCCTGCACGGCATTCAGGTGTTCATCGTAGTGCTGCTTCCATTTTTCGATCACCGCACGTTCGTCAGTCAAAATACCTCCATCTTTATCTCTGAACATTTCGGCCCGCGGCACGAAGCCTTTGAGTCTCTGATAGAATTTCCGTGTGTCGTGAAAGCGGTACAGCTGTTCGAGTCCTTCGCACTCCTTCTCCTCTTGGCGGCGCTTCTTCTCCTTGAAGAGTCGGGTTTGCTACCTCCGCTTCTGTTTGTATCGCTCCACATTCTGATGGGTGGCTCTACGCAGCATTTGTACTCACACTGCGTTCTTGTGGACCAATATATGCTGGCATTCCTCGTCAAACCATTTGTTCCGTCGATTCGGTGCCACACCGCCTAGGACGTTCTCCACTACGCTGTTAATGGCTGTGTTCACGACATTCCACCAGTGTTCAAGAGGAGTTTCATCCAGCTCACCCTCATCCGGCAGCGCGGTTTCGAGAGATAACGCGTAGTTTTCGGCGACCTTCGGTTGCTTCAGTCGCGCTAGATTATACTCTGGCGGGCGGCGGTTCGTATGTTGTTCACATGATTCGAATTAATGTTAGTGCCCGGATAGGTTCTGACGCCAATAATGTCTGAAAAGTGCCGACCATCTATCAGAACGTGGTCGATTTGTGATTCTGTCTTGTTGGGTGATCTCCAGGTGTACCGATGGTAAAAGTTATGCTGGAAGAAGGTACTACGTATGGCCATGTTCTTGGAGGCGGCGAAGTCGACAAGTCTTAGACCGTTTTCGTTCGTTTGCGGGTGGGCGCTAAACCGTCCAATCACCGGTTTAAATTCATCCTCCTGACCAACCTGAGCATTACAGTCCCCGATGTTAATTTTGACATCATGTCTTGGGAAGCGGTCGTATTCACGCTCCAACTGCGCGTAGAATTCGTCTTTGTCATTATCGGTACTTTCGAGGTGAGAGCTGTCCATGTTAATTATGCTTATATTGAAGAATCGGCCCTTGATTCTTAATCTGCACATTCGGGGGTTGATCGGCCACCACCTGATCACCCGCTTCTGCGTCTCGCCCATCACTATAAAAGCCGTGCTCAGCTCGTGTGTATTGCCGCAGCTGTGGTAGTTGGTATGACCATCTTTATACGTACGTACCATCGTTCCTTTCCAGCATACCTCCTGCAGCGCTACGATATCGAACCTTGCGGCTCTTCACTTCTTTAGAAAGAACGTGGGTACTTCCGAGGAAATTTAGAGACCGACAGTTCCATGTTCCCAATTTTCAATCGTTAGTCCGTTTTCGTCGCCTAGGTCTTTGTCGATTTTAGTGGTTCAGGCTTGCAAAGCCCGCAACCAACCTCACAGTATCGCCGGAGGGCCAACGTAGCTCGAAGGAGCCCTCCTCCCCTGTCAGCATACGACCTTGGTTTCTACCGCGGTTGTTTACCCGATCTCCACCGAGGTTGCTCGTATCTCGGCTGGTACCACGAGGAGGTAGGGGTAGGAGTTGCTAGGTAAGAGGCTGTGAACCACTGTGGGGTCTATTTTATGCCCAGTGCACAAAGCACCGATGGTACGCATTACCAAGCCGTTTACCAGCCAACATCCCCTATTCAGCCTCGATGAGATGGACACGAGATGTTTTCCAGGTTGAGTAAGTTGAATGCCTTTTCTAAGTTAACAAACACCCATAGTTCAGAGTCTTGAAAATTGTCGGTGTAGCCCAATGTAAATATTTGGAGCGTTGTGCTATGTTGTGATATGACAGTTAGTATGGAATCTGACTTGTTGTCGCAGAAGTTCAGGGTCATTTCGCAGGTCTCGTAAGGTTGCATTAGTATGAAGCATATTTGTTGAATTTAATTCAACGGCGATATCCAAAATTATAATTCTCCGCCGGAAGCGAATAAAACGCACGATCCAATGTAGAGGGAGAATATAATTTGCCTATGAATGATATACATATTTAACTTATAGTAATAATAATAATTTCCAATAGATGTATAATAATCTGAGTAATCTTGTACAGTTTATAGGTTAAATGTCTTACTCACGTTTAGTTTGCCTTATAATCCTTTATCGTTTCTATATAGACTATCTAGATAGCGTTTAGGTCCTAAGTTTATAGAAGAGCGTAAATAGTTGAAATATTTATTACATATTTTGGTTTAAACTCTCACCAGTCGTAGCGGCTTCTGTATGAATGCTTTGAGCACAGAATTTATGGTAAGCGTAGGCTACCTATTTTAAGATTATTTTTAGTTAGCTTTAAGTTAATCTTAAGTTATTTCAACCTTACCAGTTAGTTAGGATTACAGATTAGAGTTAGCACTAGAATCCAAGTATAAGCACAATATTAGGTTTAATTTATAAGTTTCACCAATAGTTTATAGTAAATAGGAATAAACTAGCTTTAAGCACTTTTAGAATCTTTGTCAACAAAGCTGGAATGATGCTGACTCACCGTTGAAAGATACTGTCAACATTTCTCCAGCATCCGCGACCAATGGGTTGATGGAAGGTGCGGAAAGGCCAGTGTGGCCAACACTCCCCCCAGGGTACGCCAACCCCAGGTTGGCTTACTCTCCGTCGCACCGGACGTCTAGCACGGCGAGCTTCGATGTCGGACGCTCGTAAACTCCATTGGCTGTTCTCACTGTTGCACAACGAACCTGACCATCCTTGCTAACCTTAGTATTGATGATCTTTCCTTTCGGCCAGCAGTTACGGGGCATGCTATTATCGGTGATGACAACTATGTCGCCCACAGCGATCGGTTTCGAGTGACGAAACCACTTAGTGCGGCGAGTAATCTCAGGCAGGTAATCCGATACCCAGCGTTTCCAGAACTGGTTCGCTAGAACCTGCGACGTGCACCAATTCTGCCGAAGGATGGCACCGCTGTCGTCGAGAATACTAAGCGGTTTCGAGCCATTGGACGAGCCGAGCAAGAAATCATTCGGCGTAAGCGCCGGGCCCGAATCCTCGTCTATCGGCACGTGTGTCAGTGGACGTGAGTTAACGGTGTTTTCTACTTCCGATAGCAGGTTGCGAAGGACTTCGTCGGATGGTCTTTTCACGGAGCAGACTGTCACCAGGTTATTTTTAACGGTGCGGATGAGTCGCTCCCAGCTGCCGCCCATGTGCGGCGATAGTGGTGGGTTGAACGTCCATTCTATACCATTCCTAGCAAACTCTTTCATCAGCTCCTGTTGATTGAGTGCGTCGTTGAGCTGCCTCAGCTCTCGATTTGCACCCACGAAGTTTGTGCCACGGTCACTGTATATTCTTTGCGGGGTGCCGCGGCGGTTAATGAAATTGCGAATCGCCATTATGCATGAGCTTGTGCTTAGCGAATACACAACCTCGATGTGGATTGCTCGCACCGTCAGGCAGGTGGCTAACATTCCCCAACGCTTTTCGATTCTTCGCCCCACGACGACCTCGATCGGCCCGAAGTAGTCCATCCCCGTATGAGTGAACGGTCGTGAGAAGGCAGCAAGGCGAGCTGGTGGAAGATCGGCCATGAACGGTGGACTAGGCGAAACGTGCTGGTTCTTGCACCGTTGGCAGGCCTTCCTGACTTGCTGGTAACGGGCGCGGAGATGAGCGATGTGGTACTTCTGCCGTATTTCGTTTATGACGGTTTCATGGTTTTGGTGATGGTATTTGAGGTGGTAGTGTGCTATTAGTAGAGTGGTGGTGTGATGTTTTTGGTGTAGAATAACCGGCTGCTTTGCGTCATTAGTGGCGTACTGACAGGCAGCAATACGCGTCCGCATGCGCATAACTCCGTATTCGTCTAACCATGGTGTTAGTTGGTAGAGTGGGCTTGTTTTCAAAACGGTGTTTGTGCTTGAGTCCGAATTTTGGATTTTCTGGAGGGCAGCGATCTCGTCAGGGTACATTTCCCGTTGACCGAGCCGTATAAGCGAGCGCTCGGCGATGAGCAGTTCACTTGCTGTAAGTGGTCCCGTGCGAATCAATATCTTGGCATGTTTAAGGCGGCAGTTGTAAACGAAGCGATGAAGAAGGGCAGTAATTTTAACGAGTCTCTGCCAGTTTGAATAATTGCTGACATCGATGACAGGCTCTGACGGTGTATGAACAGCCAGAAACGAAGGGCGCAGTTCGATATCAGTTGATCCACTCATGGTTGGTATTGGTGGCCAATTTTCTTCCGCGCGCCAGAGAAAGTCGGCTCCTTTAAACCAGCGATGATCGGAAGACATGTCTGGTAAACTACTCCACTTAGTGGCATCGTCGGCGCAGTTTAACTTGCTCGGCACCCACCTCCATTCGCGCGGTTCTGATATTTCGATGATCTCACTAATCCGATGGCCCACGTATGGACTGTAACGACGATGGTCAGAATTGATCCAGCAAAGAACATCTCTGGAATCGGTCCAGTATACTTTTCTGTAGATTCGGAAAGACAGTGTTTCTTCCACGGTGCGCGCTAAGCGGGCCCCAAGGACTGCAGCAGCTAGTTCCATTCTAGGGATCGACGTAAATTTTAGTGGTGCGACTCTCGATTTAGCAGCGACGATGGAGCAAATTATGGTTCCGCAATTGCTGAATCGTAGATAGCAGGCGGCGGCCATACCGTTCTCGCTGGCGTCGACCATCGTGTGTAGCTGTACATCGTCGGCCTTCTCTGGGGGATATCCGGAGTTGTAGCACCGAGGAACGCGAACATGTTCAAGCCGGGGTAGAACTTGCAACCATAGTTGCCACTTTGTGTACGCGTTGTCGTCGATTTCTTCGTCCCACTGCACGCCGGATCGCCAGATTTCTTGGAGGAGAATCTTCAGGAACGAAAGAAAGTGGGAGACCAAACCAAGCGGGTCGAAGATGGTCATTAGGACACGCAGCACCTCTCGCTTTGTGGGGCGTCGTTGACCTTCCAGCAGAGGCGCATCGTAGCGGTTCCAACCCACCTTATATGTAAAGACATCGTCGGTAGTGTTCCACCACATACCTAATACCTTCTCTGTGGCCAGCTCTGGAGACAGGTCGAGACACTTCTCTTCGGTGTCGATTTCCTGCAGCGCGGTGAGCACCTTCTTCGAGTTGCTTACCCAGTTTCTGATTTCGAAGCCGCCCTGCTCATGGACGTACCTAACGTCCTTTGCCAACACGATGGCTTGTTCTTCGGTATCCACGCTAACTAGCATATCATCGACATAGTGGGATTTGATGATAGCTTCGCAAGCAGCGGGGTACTTGTCCGCAAAACTTTCAGCATTCGTGTTTTTCACGAACTGAGCAGTGCTTGGAGAGCAGCATGCCCCGAATGTCATCACTCGCATCACGTACACCGCCATCTCTCCGTTCTCGTTCATCCAGAAGAAACACTGGCACGGTTGATCTTCGGGTCGGATTAGCACCTGGTGAAACATTTCACGTATATCACCGGACAGTCCGATGCGCCGCTCTCGGAACTGAAGTAAAATCGCAAGGAGTGAGCGTAATAGGTCTGGTCCTTTCAGCAACGCTGAGTTCAGGGATGTTCCGTAGGCGATAGCCGCGGCATCCCACACAATCCGCACTTTCCCAGGCTTGTTTGGGTTGGTAACGGGAAAGATCGGCAAGTACCAGCGTCTTTGCGTTTTCTGGTTGACCTCTTCAGTGGTGAGCTTTCGAATGTAGCCTTTCTCCACGTAGTCACTGATCTTCGCTTGCAGTGTTCTTGCCATTTCCGGATCCTTCTCCATTCGCTTCTTCAGGCACTGAAATCGCCGCAACGCCATTGCACGACTGTCGGGTAGTCGGGTGTCATCGTACCGCCACAGTAAACCGGTCTCATATCGGCCACGTTTATAGCGGGTCAACGCTTGAAGCATTGATAGTGCCCGCTCATCTTCCACGGACAAAAGCGGCTTCTCAGATTTGGCCACTCCGAGGCTATCTAGTGCGAAGTATTCCTTCATGGCTTGGTGTAGCTCGTCATCAGTCTTCTTATCACAAGGACAAATGTGGAATGTGTAGTGGTGTAGACTCGTATTGGTTTCAGAGCCCCATCCTCCGCATACCGTCCAACCGAGTCGAGTTTTTATGGCAATTGGGTGACCGCTCTCGCCTTCACGGTTCTTCAAGCCAAGACTGAGCTTGGCGTGCTTCATTCCTATGAGAATCCGCGGCCGAGCGTTACTATATGAATCGATCGGCAGACCCCGAAGGTGAGGATACAACTGCGACAATTCAACCATGTTCAATGTTTGCTGTGGCAGCAACAGCTCTTTCACCGTTCTGACGCCATTCATGAGGAACTTCCTGTCTTTATCAGTGACACCAGCAATTTGGAGATTACAGATGCGAGATTCGGCTTCATGCCGCTCGGTTCCTGCAGTCCACCGAAGACACAGAGGGCTAACGGTCCCGTCTAGCTGCAGCTCATTGGCAAGCTCCTGGTCTAGCAGTGTAAGTGCCGATCCATCGTCCAGGAAGGCGTATGTGTGCACTGCTCGTTTGTCTCCGTACAGCACCACTGGAAGGTAACGGAACAGTACTGAACTGGCGGTTGTTTGATGAGTATTGCAGCCGGACTTGCTAGTACTGGGCTGCGGAGATTGCTCGTGTTCGGTTTTAGCTGCAGTGCCTTTCAGCTGTTCCGTCGCATCATTGTGTAACAGCTCGTGGTGCCGGAATGAGCAACCGTCTTTGCCGCAGGGCTTCGCCTTGCAACTACCCTTGTGTTTGCGGAGACAAGTTCGACATAGTACAAACTCTCGAACTACGGCCCACTTGGAATCTCTGGAGAGCTCCTGAAACCGCTCACATGTGGCAGCTGATTTGCAAATTCCTTTGCAAACGGGACATCTTTCATTTGCTGAGAAGGTAGCTTCTGGTAGTTTGAGACTGTCGCTTCGATCAGTTTCATATTCTGAATTCGCTTCGGAATGCGCGTTGAGGTATGTTTCTTTTTTGGTGGTTTTACGAACCTCAGTTCGTGTTGGTGTCGCTTGGTAAGGAAACGTAACGGAACTCGCTGCTTCCGCAAGGGAGTATAACCATGCACTGAATGTTGCTAAATTGACCTTCGATTGTGTTCTCCGGTATTGGGCCCAGCTAAGTCTTATATTCGATGATAATTTGCCGACGAGCTGATGCAGTAGGCTCACGTTGAACATATATTCCTCAAGGCCGCACGACTCGACCGTAGCACAAAAGTTCTGTACATTTACTGCAAAATCGACTAGAGTCTCGAGTTTCTCCTCACGAACAGCAGGCAGACAACTGATTTTTTCAATCAACGAATGTACGATGATTTCCGGCTGACCATACAACATTTTTAGTGTGTCGACTATTCCGTTGAAATTCCCGGGATGCATTAACCTGCACTTGACGGCTTCATATGCTTTCCCTTTCAGGCTCTTTTGTAGTCGCACAATGTTTTCCTCTTCTGTAAATCCACACATAGCAGTCGTGCTATTTAGCATGGATAAGAAGATGGGCCAGTCTTCCGGGTTTCCGGAGAACGTGGGTAAGTCTCTTGAGACTGCTTGCCTTGCGGCAATTTGGGAGCGAGAAAGCTGGAACGGATCTTGCCCCTCCCGCTGTTCATCGGTAATGCTTAGATGGTGTAACAGAGCATCTTCGTCCATCGTACTATTGACGTGGCCTACTGTGTTACTGGGTCGATTACCCAGGGCCGTTGAATTCATGGGGGGCATTTGTGCCCGGTTCGGCTGAATTTGTGTGGACTGTGGTTGTATGGTGGGATTAAAGCATCGTGAACACTCCTCGGTCGACCGACAACCTATTTCCGAATTTAACGGAGGGAGTGGGGTACGCATTTCTTCACGTTGACGAGGTTTCCCGGGTTGGAAGCGTATGCGATTCTGCTGTTGCACTGGCTCTCGTTGTATTTGAGATTGTTCAGGTTGCATCTCCTGGGCAGGATTTATTTGGGCATGCCCCGCGGACACCCAATCCTCTACGCGACTTTTAGAGAAACTGCCATTGGAACAGCGACTCGATCCTTTGGTACTAGCCAGTTCTTCCAGGATCTCATACTTTTTATTTAAAAATTGTTTATGCTTCTCCGCCTCTTGTTGCTCTGCCACACGTCGACGCTCCGCTTGCTGCTTTTCAAAGTCCTGCTCTTCCTGTAGTTTTTGCAACTGCAACTTAGCACGGGCTCGCGCTGACCTTTTAGATGAGGTACACGAGATCTCTGATTGCGCCTTCTCCAACTCGATGGCTGGTACACCCTCTACTTGCGGTACGAGAAGCTGCTCTTTCTGAAAATTCCGCCGCGTCTGCCGCTTTGAATCGGATACTGCTACCGGGTCTGAATGAGCAGATTCGATTCTCTCTTTTGTTGATAGGTGTTGAGTTGCGGTGCCCTCCTTTACCGAGGAAGCACGATTGCGGACGTGCTGATTCCTGCCGACAACATGCGCCGTTGAGTTATCGTTTGATGTTGACTTTGTTTGCTGGATCCATTTTGCTGTTTTGCAGTTGGTACAACTCCAGCTCTCGTTCGCAACTTCATCGGTAACTCCAACGCAGTCGTAGTGATGCCATCCGTCACACGTATCGCATTGCACCATATTCTCCGTATCTGGATTTCTGCAGCTCTTGCATGATTGCCCTTCGATAATTTCTTCCGGTTCATCCCGCATAGCCACAGCACCACTTTTATCACCAGAATTGACACCGTTATCAACCAACTTATCATTGGCTTCCGACCGACCACTCTTACTAGCTTTGCCGTTTGACTTCGGACCGCGACCGGACATTATTAACCGAACCAATAGTCACCGATAAACGCAAATTATATTTTGTTGAATTTAATTCAACGGCGATATCCAAAATTATAATTCTCCGCCGGAAGCGAATAAAACGCACGATCCAATGTAGAGGGAGAATATAATTTGCCTATGAATGATATACATATTTAACTTATAGTAATAATAATAATTTCCAATAGATGTATAATAATCTGAGTAATCTTGTACAGTTTATAGGTTAAATGTCTTACTCACGTTTAGTTTGCCTTATAATCCTTTATCGTTTCTATATAGACTATCTAGATAGCGTTTAGGTCCTAAGTTTATAGAAGAGCGTAAATAGTTGAAATATTTATTACATATTTTGGTTTAAACTCTCACCAGTCGTAGCGGCTTCTGTATGAATGCTTTGAGCACAGAATTTATGGTAAGCGTAGGCTACCTATTTTAAGATTATTTTTAGTTAGCTTTAAGTTAATCTTAAGTTATTTCAACCTTACCAGTTAGTTAGGATTACAGATTAGAGTTAGCACTAGAATCCAAGTATAAGCACAATATTAGGTTTAATTTATAAGTTTCACCAATAGTTTATAGTAAATAGGAATAAACTAGCTTTAAGCACTTTTAGAATCTTTGTCAACAAAGCTGGAATGATGCTGACTCACCGTTGAAAGATACTGTCAACATTTCTCCAGCATCCGCGACCAATGGGTTGATGGAAGGTGCGGAAAGGCCAGTGTGGCCATCAATATTGATTTAAATACGATCTATTCCTGGGGTTCTGTTAGATTGAATGCTTTTGATCGTTCATTCAATTTCAGCTTATAAAGGCATTGTACCGTTTATGTGGTTAATGCTGACCGCTTATTTTAATGGTCAGAGTGTTCAGCCTTTTCAATATTTTTCAACAAATTTGGAGACTTTTTCGAAAAACTTTTCTAATTTCATAATTCTTATAAACGGGATGATTGGTTGTGAAATCGGTGGATGCAAGTCGCACTATAGTTCCCACTAGTGAACCTTATTCCTCCAGTTTACGTTCTCCCACCTCAGCGGAGTGCTAACTAAATAGCATGCCAACAGCCAACGGGAAAATTGGGTAACGAAAGGAACCTTAAGGCAGTCAGGCGATACGCGCTAACTAATGCTACCGACTTGCAGAAAGAAATCTTCGGTCAAAAAATCAAAGAGTTATACCCTTCAAAACCTGATAATTTATAACACATTAAATTCTAACTAAAAATCCTACAACACGCATACCGTCGGTCCGCGCAATTTTCCAAATGCCTTGAAGCTGTGCATAATGCGTTTCGATGCGCTTCAACCCCCCTCTAATGCCACTACGCGTTAGGATGAAGCAAGCAAAAAATTTCAAATCGCTGTCGCTAATGCTACGGTTACCGCCGACGCGCTGCTGCACTGATGTAGACTGCATTCAATAACCAAAATTGGAGATGCTGCCGCACGCTGGTGATGATGATCGTAATGATGGCATGCTGCTATCTGTGCCCCAGCACTTCGGCGACAGCAACAATACAGACTGTGAATGCTTATTGCTAATGCATAGTTCGTGGGACTGAGAAGTGAATGTGCGTGGATCTATCATCACGAAACGGGCGGCAGTATGATTATGGCGTACTCCAACACCCACTTGGTCCTGCTGCTGGTAAATGTAGGGGCTTTCTTCCCCTAAATGCTTTTCCACAGCGCAGACAATGAAGATGTGGCATTTTTTCTGAGAGGGGAAATTTTAGCTGGATTGCATTAACAGTGGCAAATAAGGGCGGCAGCATCAAGAATAAAACTATTACAAGAAATTATTTCTAGGATTCTGCCGCTCTTCCAGCGACTATCTGTAGAGTACGGCAGGACAGTTTATTGGTTGGAATGAAAAGAAACCATCCGGAATATGAGAAACTGTCGACTTGCAGCGCTTGCGGTCGGAGAAAGCCGCATCATCTGGAACTGAATGTTGATACTGGGTTCTAGTAGGTTGGGGGCCTTGGCTGGCCTAGACAAATAGGCAGACTAATAAATAATATTTTTTATTGCCAGTAACGTTGGCAAATATGCGGAAACGGTACACTGCTGTACGTGCATGGATAAGCCTTAGAGCAGCTTGATAGTGTCATAACTTGCCGAAAACATTTCGTTGTGATATTTTTACAGGAGACAATTTGATGTTTGCAAGCAGGGTCCCATAAATAGCTAATTTTTCTATATTACTTTTTTGCATTTGTATATTATAGATTTATTAGTAAATCTCAAGGTGATAATCCAGAACAAGAGATTAGATAATCACAGCATTTCCAATATAGCTTAGTTCAAAGACAAATCCGTTCGCTATCTCCGAATACAACTTCCTTCAGCATCATCCTCAAGGCAAGAGGGGGTTAATAAAGCGTGTAAAGCCTGCACAGAAATAACAGAGGGGAAAACGCCTGGAAAAAAATTACTACAAGAAAAACACTGTAATAATGTGATTGACTTTACACAGTCAACTCCGAGGGCTGTCCTCGGTTCTTCTAGGATTCGAATGCTCCACGAAGGGCTACCAGCCAGCAAACGTCTTGCTGGTGGCTGCTGTCTTGCTCTCTACTACTTCAACGGCCCTCTCGAGACTGGCTGATGATAAGTTATGGCTGACATTTTCAACGCCTTTGTTGGTTTACGGTCAAACGGCAAACGACAGTAGGAAGGTAGATACTTCCAGTCGCTGGCTGGTGTTATTGAATTAAATTAATGATTTTGGGACTGTTTTTCTTAGCCTAAACAATATACCCACCGTCAGTTCGAGGATGAACAGGTGAAGGGACAATTAGGTAAGAACGTGATTCGGTTGACTTTCGGGTAATGGCGAAAGATTATCTGTTTCGGTAGAATTTATGCAGTCGTGTTTAGACTGCTTTAACGACCGAATCCGTGATTGCTGGTAAAGCAAGTAAAATTTTCAGGAAATACCCGATAATATTGTGTTGTGTGCTTTTTACCTAAACGCAATTAATAAAAATTAAGCGACAATTACACTTCCGATGTACAATCCTTTCATGCTGATTGTATCAACTCAACAACATAACTCAATTAGACAGTATTCTTAAAGTGTCTCAAAGAAGAACTTCACTTGAGTCCCTGTTAGGGATCATCATCAGCAACGATAATGGGTACCATACTTTCGTCAAAATTATCTGTAGGTAAATCGTAAGCTGGCAGCACTCATCGCTGCGACTTGCTCCGACAAGCGCTTATTCGAGAGACCCTCCTGCGTTTGCTTGCTTGTTCAGAAATCGCTGGAGGTGGTAGGTAATAGCTAAAATTGAAAACTTTCCAAACGCTGGCTGTAATTAGACGTCACCGCTCATCCCTCGGTTCGCTCTATTTCAGTTTGCAGCTTGGTTGCGTGCGTAATTTTAGCAGCTAATGGAGCAAAACCGGAGTAGAGGTTCAAGTCCATTTTTAGCGGCGTTAAGTGAGCCCTTCAGCAAGGATTTGCTCTGTTAATAACTTCTAAATTACTAATTTTAATCGTGATTACGTGTACACTTTTTACACGCATAACATTATGTAGCGGTGAGCATCTGTGTTAGTTGCCTTTGAAAGGTGTTATTACGCCTTTTTCACTGAATCCGAGGATATACAAGATACCTACTGTGATACAAATTTTCATAAACATTGGGACCGATTTTTTCTAAAACATATTTTTGTAAACTGGTGCCCCCTTTAAAAATAATTGAAAACCAGTATTTGAAAATGAAAGAATGAATCTGATGATTACTCATAAAAATGCCTTTTTTCCTTAGATTTTGGCTCTAAGTTCACTACAAAAACTATTTTTGATAATCAATCGGCCATAAAGGCGAAAGCATTTCATTATTGTAAACATAATTTCACTACAAAAACTATTTTTATGCCAACGTAAGAACCGATAACTCAATATTTAGTGAACGGGACATAACACTAATAGTTCTTACAAACGGATAGTTTACCTTTTAAACCGACCGGTTTCGGGAAATATGTTTCCCATCAACGGGGTGATGTCTAAGCTCTAAGCTTTAATTTTTTTCAATGCTCTGCTGATTATATAACGGCTTAGCTGTTTCTCTGCCATTAGGAAATGGATCTTTCCTGACGACAGGGTAAATACTTTTCATTTTTCGTTGACATAATTGGTTTGCAACGTATATCAACGTGGTTTCTTTTTGTTGTCATTTTTGATGTTATATTAAATTAGTTTTGTCATTTTTCGTATTACTTATGTTATTTTCATATTGATATTGTGTCGTTTGCAGCATTTTGTTTTGTTATCCATTGTTATATCTTTTGTGTCATTTGAGTTACATTTTTGCTTTGTTTTTGTGCTAGATTAGTTTTAATTTGGGTCATTTTTATACCGCTTTTATTTAATTTTTTGATCATTTTTTCTGTAAATCCTTAATGATATTTTTTGTATCATTTTAATACCATAAAACCTTACATAATTTGAGTACCTCTTCTATGCAACTTTTGTTATGAAATTGCGATGCTTTGCATATTTTTTATGATTTACTGTTGATTGATTTACTATTAATACCCTAAGCAAGTTCTATTGCACTTTTATGGTGGTATTTGTGACCAATTTTGGTCATGATAACCATCATTAGAGTGTAATAAAACCCTCATTGCTACTTCGGACCAGGGATGGTTCGATAACTTTGACTCAATTTTGATTCATTTGACAGTACCGTCTTAACGGGGCCAAATATGACAAAGTTATATATGAGACATTTGTAGAACAGGTTACTTTTTACTTTTTCGGCGACAATACGCTTATCGAAGCAATGCCGAATTCAGGAGCCGTCTCCACATTACTCGGTCTTGGGCTGCCACTCTCCAGTCGCCCCTAACACCCGCTGTTCTAGCATCCTCGTCAACAGCGCTCATCCAACGGGTACGGGGTCGGCCTCTGTCGGGTTCTCTGCTAAATATTGTTTTCGCTGGTCTCTCATCCGGCATCCTTGCTATGTGGCCTGCCGTATTTTAGTCGCTTCACAATATCCGCATCTTTGTACATTTGGTATATTGCATGATTCATGCGCCTGCGCCACACTCCTTCGTCTAATATGCCGCCAAGAATTCATCGCAGAATCTTACGCTCGAAAACGCCAAGAGCTCGTCGGTCGCTCTCTTTCAACTTCCACGCTTCGTGACCGTAGAGTACCACCGGTAGAATTAGCGTCTTATAGAGCGCGTGTTTTGTACGGAGTTGTAGGCTACGGGTTCTCAGCTGGCTACGTAATCCGTAGAAGGCCCTGTTGGCAGCCGCTATCCACCTTTTTACTTCACGGCTCACATCGTTGTCACATGTCACTAACGTACCAAGGTAAACAAATTCGTCGACCACTTCAAAAGTATCTCCATCTATCACCACCGCAGTTCCAACACCCGAAGGGCTACCACGCTCTCTACCAGCCACCATACGCTTCTTCCACAGCACTACGGTTAACACCGATGATGTCGATGTCGTCCGCGAACCCTAGGAGCATATGAGATTTCGTGATGATGGTACGTACCGCTTCTCTGCACGCCGGCCCTTCGAATAGCACCTTCCAATGCAATGTTGAACAGCAAGTTCGATAGTCCGTCACCTTGCTTCAAACCATCTAACGTCACAAACGAGTCCGATGTCTCACTTGCTATCCTGACGTTTGATTTTGAACCATCAAGGGTAGCACGTATCAGCCTAATCAGTTTTGATGGAAAACTATGTTCAAACATAATCTGTCACAGCTCGTTTCGTTTAACTGAATCGTACGCCGCCTTGAAGTCTATAAACAGGTGATGAGTCTACAAGTTGAATTCCCGGAATTTATCGAGGATCTGTCGCAAGGTGAACATTTGGTCCGTCGTGGAGCGCCCCTCTCGAAAACCGCACTGGTATTCGCCAACAAAGGTTTCCTGTAACGGCCTCAGTCTGAGAAACAGGATGCGGGAGAGAATTTTGTATGCAGAATTGAGGAGAGTAATTCCTCGATAATTGCTGCATTCGAGTCGATGGCCCTTTTTGTAAATTGGGCATATGAGACCTTCCAAACAGTCCGTAGATAATTCCTCCTCAGTCCATATCTTTAGTATAACCTGATGGATTGCACAAAACAGCCGTTCGCTCCCGACTTTCAAAAGTTCGGCGGGGATGCCGTCATTTCCAGCTGTTTTGCCATTTTCAGCTCTCTCGCTGCTTTCCTAACCTCGTCCAAAATTGGTGGAACCACAGCTTGTCCATCATCCTCAATCGTTATCCTGTTTCTGTTGACCGTTCCATCTTGTTCACCATTCAACAATGCAACGGCTAGCCACCTCCGATCTTTCGGTAAACAGGTTCCCCTCCTTGTCGTTGCACATAACAGGGGCTGGCTCGGTTGGATTCCGTTGATCGTATTAAAGAAGCTTCTTGTATCGTGCCTCTCGAAGCAATTCTCCGCCTCCGCATCAACGCGATCCCAGTGCTGACGTTTCTTACAACGGTGAAGTCTCTTTTCGGCAGCTCTAACATCTCGGTATCTCTCTCTCTGCTCTGGCGTGTCACAGTTGCAGCCAAAATGTGACTTCTGGCTCGATTCTTCTCATCAGTCACTCGCTGGCACTCTGCGTCAAACCACTCACTGGAAGTGGTTGCAGCAGTAGTACCCAACACTTCCCGCACTGTAGTACTGATCGCGTTGTGGATGTGTCTTCACTGTTCGTTCAGCTTCTCTCCGAGAGGTTCACCGATCCGCTCATCAGTCTTCCGAAAGTACTCTTCAGCAACTCCCTCCGCTGATAACCGCCGAATGTTCAGTCGTATCTTCCTCGTTGGCTTCGTTTTGAATACGTTGGACAACCGGGCGCGAATCTTGCTTACTACGAGATAGTGGTCCGAGTCAATGTTTGGTCCCCGGAAGGATCGCACGTCTGCGACATCAGAAAAGTGTCGGCCATCAACCAGAACGTGGTCGATCTGAGAGCAGGCCTTTCCATTAGGGTGTTTCCAGGTGTGCTTCCGAATGTTGCATCGTGCAAAATGGGTACTACAGATAACCATTCCTCTGGCTGCAGCGAAGTTGATTAGCCTCAGGCCATTGTCGTTTGTGGTAGGATGGAGACTTTCTTTACCAATAACGGGGCGAAAGAACTCTTCACGTCCGACGTGTGCATTTGTATCCCCGATGACTACCTTTATGTCATGTTTTGGGCACTCTCCATATGTTCTGTCGCGAATGTCGTGCCCCCAATAGGATCTACTGCGCGGAATTCGCGTTCTCCCGTCTTCGGCCACCGCACTTCCTGGATGGCTGCAACCTCGACCTTCATCTTCTGCAGCTCTTTTGCCAGAATACCCGCGCGTGCCGGTTCAAGTAGAGTCCTGACATTCCAAGTACCAAGTTTCCAATAATCGCTGTCCTTTTCCTTTTGCCTGGGTCCATGCCGATTATCCGGTTGTAGTTCCTTTCCTGAATTTCTCCTAGCGAAAGTTGTTTAAGCATACTGCCTTACTGAGGCTACGATGCCTAGTCTCGCGGACAGGGCTGCTGTCTTGGGTATAGCTGGCGAGACACAGCGTTTCACAGGTCAGCCGTCCGCTCCGGAACAGTCGCTGTTGTATGCCGCCCCTAACCTGGGATTTTTTTTGTCGGAAGATTTGACCACTGAGACCATTATTTTGATTTATTGTGGTACTAACCTGGGATACAGCCGCATACCTGGTACGGAAACGGCGATTTACCGTGCAGTGGAATCGCCGTCGCGAGCCGCCCCTAACCTGGAGTCAGACGCTCACGGCTGGCAAGGCTGTTCCTTTTGCCAACACACTCAGCAGATGCATGAGTGCCTCCTTCCCTGTCGGTATACGACCTTAGCTTCCACCGGGGTTGGTTACCCGATCTCCACCAAGGTTGCTCGTATTCCGGCTGGTACCACGAGGAGGTAGGGAGAGGAGTTGCTGGATAAGAGGCTAATGACCACTGCGGGGTCTATTTTATAACTACAGGTACGCGAGGTACCGATATTACGCATTACCCAGCCATTTACCAGCCAGTAGAACAGGTTATTATCTATAATTTTGCTGAATAAAATTTTGCTGTATCTTTTGTAGTTACGGCGCTACAATGCTAGTATCTTATTAGTCTCATAAAAATATTATGACAGATAATTTTCAATGAGCATGATATTTATTTTAAAGCTAAATAAACTTTATTCATCAAGTCTACAAAGGTTGTCTTCCTTCGAACACGAGGATGTTTATTCTTTGTAGATTCTTGAAAATATCTCCTGTTTTGGCGGTGCTGTTTGCCATAAGGATTTTCTTCCATTTCACTTAGGTAATCATAAGCACAGATACGATGCTTCAACTCGGTAAACAGTGGTTCTCATCCCAACGTGCGAAAAGTAATCGAAGACGATGTTGCAAAAACACACTTTATTAATAGTATCTCGCTCATCCTCGCTGGTACGACCAGCCGGAGATGCTTCATTCAGCGTATGTTTACATGGTTACATAATATCCTTCATGCATCTGCCTCCCATCACTAAACCACTTTTTGGAGATCGTAATGATTATAGCTACGAACGCAAACTTCCGCTTTCGCTAGCTTGCCCGTGAAATAGGGCAACACTGGGAGGTCAAAATCTGTTGCCTGTCAGTGACAGATGCTCCGACGATGGATTTCTGCTCATTTCGTGCAACGGGCGGAAAACAGAAAGGAAGTTGATCTATCCGATTACCAAATATGATTGATGGTTTTCAGATGGTAGCAAAGCGGACGTCTGCACTGCACTGGTAGATTGCTTGAGTCCGAATGACAGACACACCCTCATTGACCGAAACCAATATCCAGGATCAATATTTGACGAAACAAATGGTTCATTGCCTGATTGTGCCAAAAGTTACACCATCATTAATTTAATATGCGAGCAAATTTGATCAATCGATTAATGGGAGTTTTTTGTCTTTATATTTTCTCTTTCCAGGTTAGCTTTCATGGCTTGTTGTAGAAGAATTTTCCATTTGAGGACTGTTATGCACCCTACTTTTTCATGTATTCTCGCTGTAAGATAATGTACAAAAGTAAGCTTTAAACATTATTCGTTTTTGTTAACATCATTAAATGTACATTATGATCGTTTGATGTATAAACTTCAAACGCAATTTTCAGTAAAAAGAACTCAACGCCGGTACTAAAGTTTGATGGACGCTGAACATTTTCAACATAGAAAATACATGTATTTTGGGGCGGGGACGAGCGAAATAGAGCAAGCAGGCAACAGCGGTTAACAGTTTTTAGTTTGGTACCAAATTAGTAAAGCATGTTTGCATTTGTGAAAAACAACTTTTCAGTTACTCGTCTTGTTGAGGGTAGACTGTGCAAAGCTAGAGGCAGACATATTATGTTGAATACTCATCACTGAAGAGCTTCACTTGAAATGCTGCAGCTTGAATGACGAAGGCATAGCAAGGTACCAAAACGAAATAAGCCAAACCCGCTTTTCAAAACAAATCAGTACATTTCGAAACAAAATCAGATTATAGTGAATTTTGTTTTTCTAATGGACTGTTGAAAAGTTTTACCCCTTGAAAGCTTCCAAGTGGAACTGTTTCTACGCTGATTCCACACATGGAAGGATCCCTTGAAGTAGCATTGCAGTTGTCTTTTCTAAGTGAGTGGTTGTTTTTCTCGGAAAACTTCCAATCAATGCTGTAGAATCTCGCAGAAACACTGTTGCGCAAATTGTTGCCACCTATACACGCCCAACGTCAAGTGGAAATAATCGTTTCAATTTAACACAACACGTCTTCCCTGGTTCTGGTAGTCGCATAAAGCCAGCTCCTGCTTTCTTCCCCACACACTCACATTCCGCAACATGTGCTGCACATCGGTCGGTTCATAAAAGTTAATTGAAATGTTAAAATCTCTTAAATGTTTGTGGCTTTCCGGAGCAGTAGGTACCAGCAGCCGAAGCATCTGGAACTGTTCGGTCGCTGGGGAAGGGCCGATTCGAGAAAAGTTTTAGAGCCACTCGAAATTATTTAAAAATTTTCGGTCTCCTTACTGCAGCAGGGAGGAAATAGGAAAATCCGTCGTGATTTTTTTCAACACAAATATCAAACGTCGAATACCGAATATTCCCTTATGCCGCCGAATCACCACCGCACCGAGCCGGGTATTACGCAACGTTCCCTACTTTGGCCACTTCATAAAGGAAAAACTTTTATGGATTAGAAGCTTATATACCGTCCGGAGAAAATGTGCAAAAGTTTTAACTTTTCATATTTTTCACTTTCACTTTCATTTTCCTTGTTTTTTTTTCACCGGAAAAGGGATCCTTAAATTTGAAGTAAACATTCAACAGCTCTGCAGGATAACCTGCCGTTGCTTACCGTGTTCATAATTTGATGAAAAATAATTAAACTAAATTCGCTCTACTCTGCTGATCTTTTGTTCTTTTTTTTATCTCGTCGTAACCATCTCCTGAGTTAAAAGAAAACATTTTTCATTCGCAATAGGTAGCCCACCGGAGTGCGACGCGACGCGTCGGTATGACAGAAGAAAAACGAAAACGCAAATTAGGAGTGAATTGAGACGGGGGATATTAAGAAAAAAGTTTTTTGCCTCCCTGGCGAATCATTTTTATTGGTGAAGTTTTTTTGATTTCGGTAAGATGCTTGTTTTTATGATTGATATGTTGAGATGAAATGGTGAAATAAACCTGATTCCGAATTATTAAATTATAAAATTTTTACAAGAGGCGAGAGCTAAAATGTTCTTTACGTCTCGGACATCAAAAATAAGGGAACCTACTTATAGTAACAATTTTGGTTCTACCTACAATGATTTTGTTCGATTTTTATGTAACGAGTCTTAAAATTATATTGGCAAAACTTCCATTTTTCTGGGGATAAATATTCCGAATCCCGAGCAGTCCCACTTAGTTCTGCCAATGCTTCTCCAAAACTTTTCTAAAGAACAGACGTGATATATGGAAAAATATCCTTCAAAAAACATCGTCTTACATATTTGGCATGCACCCTTACTTACTTACTTACTTAACCCTCTAACGGGTAAGACCGTCTGTAGACGGCCTTCGCTTTTGGAGTTCCAAAGCCGCATACGAAATTTGTTTTTAATTGGCAATATGCGAAATGTGTTCAGAACAGATTTCTTGACATTTTGATACTAATATCATAACATTCTGACCATGCATTCAAAAGTTATCATCTTTCAAAAACGAAAATTCCGAAAAATTCCGAAAATAATTAATGCGCGAATATTCCCTTTTTTACTTTTGAAGGAAAAGGACATCTAGAGAAAAATGATTGACCTACAAAAATTTTCTATGATAAATTTCATGCATTATTTTAATTTTGTAATATATCTGAATTGAAAAAATATCTGCGCAGAGCGTTAGACATGAAAAAAGAAAAAAAGAAATTGGACTTTTTCTTACCTGGCGCTCCTCCAGATAATTATTTTTGCATGAAAATCAGAACTTAAGGTTTTTTTGTGTGTACTTTCATGATAAAACAGCCATTAGCTTGATCGCATCGTTTTTACGGTGTTGCCCGTTAGAGGGTTAATTGGCCTAACGTCTTACGACAAGGCCTGCGCAGTATAATTTTTCCATCTGTTTCGGTCCATGGCAACTGATCTCCAGTTCTGCGGGCACCCAATGCTCGCCAGATCTCGCTCCACCTGGTCTTGCCACCTCGCTCGCTGTGCCCCTCTTCGTCTTGTTCCTACCGGATTTGATGCGAAAACCATTTTTGCAGGATAGTTGTCCGGCATTCTAGCAACATGTCCTGCCCAACGTATCCGTCCAGCTTTAACCACTTTCTGAATACTTGGTTCGCCATAGAGACGCCCGAGCTCGTGGTTCATTCTTCGCCTCTATACACCGTTCTCTTGCACTCCGCCAAAGATGATTGTTAGCACCCGCCGTTCGAAAACTCCGAGTGCTCGTAGGTCCTCTTCTAGCAGTGTCCACGTTTTGTACCCGTAGAGGACAACCGGTCTAATTAGCGTTTTGTACAGTGTGCACTTTGTTCGAGGGCTCAAATTGTTCGACCGCAAGTGTTTGTGGAGTGATAATACGTCTTTCAATCTCACGGCTGGTATTTTTGTCCTCTGTTGCCAGCGAGCAAAGGTATACGAACTCGTCGACTACCTCGAACTCATCCTCGTCGATTACCACGGTACTGTCCAAGCGGGCCCGGTCGCGCTCGGTCCCACCTGCCAGCATATAGTTCGTTTTAGACGTATTTATCTTCAATCCAATCTTCTCTGCTTCACGGTTCAATCTGGTGTACTGATCTTCCACCGCCTCAAATGTTCTGCCGACAGCATCGACGTCGTCAGCAAAGCAGATAAATTGACTGGATTTATTGAAAATCGTGCCCCGCATTTCGATCGCCGCTCGTCTTATAACACCTTCAAGCGCAATGTTGAATAGCAGGCAGGAAAGACCATCTCCTTGTCGAAGTCCCCTGCAAGATTCGAATGGGTCCGACAATCCACCCGAGATTCTCACCCAACACTGGATCCCATCCATCGTAGCCATAATAAGTCTAGTAAGCTTACCCGGAAAGCCGGTTTCGTTCAAAATTTTCCATAGCTCTTGTCGGTTTACGCTATCATATGCGGCTTTGAAATCGATGAAATCGAGCGGCGGTGGTGCGTGGGGACTCGGAATTCGCGGCACTTCTGGAGGATCTGTCGCAGGGCGAAGATTTGGTCCGTTGTAGACCGACCCTCCATGAAGCCGGCCTGGTAACTTCCCACATGGTATGGTAAATGGCTGAATAATGCACTCCAGAACCACCGAGAGGTTCCACAGCCTCTTATTCAGCAACTCCTATCTCGACCTCCTCGTGGTACCATCCGGGATACGTTCCTTAGTGGAAATCGGACAACCGGTGGAAACTAGGGTCGTATGCGGACAGAGAAGGGGGCACTAATGCGAAAGCTGAAGTGTAAACTCTCCGCCTGCAGGACGGTTCTCTTGACTCCCAGGAACCAAAGCAGAGGGTCCAAAGCCCCTAAAGGAGATGGTTGTAATAGCTGTTATCTATGGCTATTACGTAAAAATTTGAATGGATAAACCCCTAATCCAAGGTGTGACGCGACCCGTGCCGAGGGATGAATGGTGGAGGGGGTTCTATAAATTCTCTCGCCGCAACGGAGCCTGTGGAGTACCAGGGCGCCCTCCACAGCAATTTGCCCTTGCTGCATCAAGCCGGTCACTGATGCAGTGGACGATTTCTTACCGTGCAAGCTCTCTCTGCCGAAAAACAAAGAAACGAATGAGGCGGAGAGGAGAGTAGTGGAGGAGCAGGACTTGAACGATGCGCTAGCAGAGGTTCAGTCCTGATCCTCGTCTATCCTCAACACGTCGACTCGTTGTGAGTCGACAAACGAATATGTGGCTCCAACTCTCTACTCACGGGTCGAGATTCACTCTGCCTGATCTTAGACTGTGTGCTGGAGGGTGGGCTGAAACAAAAGGAGAGCCGAACAGTTATGGCCAGTAGGATGGCTGTACAATCGCTCAAACAATCTATAAAAGAATATATAACGTCTAGTATCCACCCCTAGGTTACTCAAAAGTTGCTGAGTCTCAATAAGAGAGATCTCAGCAAGCTTACCGGTCTTGTGACAGGACATTTTCCGAGTAAATATCATTTTCGGAATCTCAGTTTCATACAAGATGATATTTAACTTCGGAACACTTGCTCTGCTATCGTGGAGCACAAATAGTACGCAGACTGCAGTATCTCAAAACGGGGAGATCTGATTGGCGTCGCCGATCAGGATACTAGGTTCATAAACCTAGTCATCCCTGATTGGCACATGTCTCGCTCCAGCTACCAGCCTGTCACTTCCTCAATAAGTGATAGGTAAGCTTGAAGCGTATAGTATAATAATAAAACGGGGCATACCACAATAGTTCAAAATAATGGACGCAGTGGTAAGAGTACCCAACAGAGGAGAGAAAAAAAACTTCCCACAAATCTATTGGCTATTGGCGATAGTCGATGAAAGAGGACTTGGGACAGCACTTTGTAGGCGGCATTCAGGAGAGTGATGGCTCGGTAGTTCTCACAATCCAGCTTATCACCTTTCTTGTAGATAGGGCAGGTAACCCCGTCTTTCCACTCCTCCGGTAGTCGTTCCGTATCCCAAATCTTGACAATCAGTTGATGCAGACAGCCGGCCAACTTGTCCGGGCCCATTTTAATAAGTTCCGCTCCAATGCCATCCTTTCCCGCTGCCTTGTTGTTCTTCCGCCGCTGGATAGCTTATTTAACTTCCCTTATCGATGGAGGTGGCACATCTTCGTCGCTTGCTGCACCAATGTGATCACTTCCTCCGCTATCATGGTCTTCCGCTTGCACGCCATTCAGGTGTTCATCGTAGTGCTGCTTCCACCTTTCGATCACCGCACGGTCGTCCGTCAAGATACCTTCTTCTTTATCTCTACACATTTCGGCCCGCGGCACGAAGCCTTTGCGAGATCCGTTGAGTCTCTGATAGAACTTCCGTGTGTCATTAGCACCCGGATAGGTTCTGACGCCGATAATGTCTGAAAAGTGCCGACCATCTATCAGAACGTGGTCGATTTGTGATTCTGTCTGGTTGGGTGATTTCCAGGTGTACCGATGGTAGAGGTTATGCTGGAAGAAGGTACTACGTATGGCCCTGTTCTTGGAGGCGGCGAAGTCGACAAGTCTTAGACCGTTTTCGTTCGTTTGCGGGTGGGCGCTGAACCGTCCAATCACCAGTTTGAATTCCTCCTCCTGACCAACCTGAGCATTACAGTCCCCCATGCTAATTTTGAGATCATGTCTTGGGCAGCGGTCGTATTCACGCTCCAACTACGCGTAGAATTCGTCTTTGTCATCATCGGTACTTCCGAGGTGAGGGCTGTGCACGTTAATTATGCTTATATTGAAGAATCGGCCCTTGATTCTTAATCTGCACATTCGGGGGTTGATCGGACAACCCGATCATACGCTTCTGCATCTCACCCATCACTACAAAAGCTGTACCCAGCTAGTGTGTATTGCCGCAGCTCTGGTATGGTATGACCGTTTCTATATGTACGTTCCATCGTTCCTTTCCAGCATACCTCCTGCAGCGCTACGGTGACGAACTTGCGGCTCTTTACTTCTTTAGAAAGCACGTGGGTACTACCGAGGAAATTTAGAGACCGACAGTTGCTAATGTTCCTAATTCCCAATCGTTAGTCCCTTTTCGTCGCCTGGGTCTTTGCCGATTGTTCCGATTAGAGTTATTATTATTACTTACGGAGTCCATTGCTTTGGTTTTTTTAGTGGTTCAGACTTGCAAAGCCCGCAACCAACCCCATAGTATCGCCGGAGGGCCAACGTAGCTCAAAGGAGCCCTCCTCCCCAGTCAGCATACGACCTTGGTTTCCACCGGGGTTGGTTACCCGATCTCCACCGAGGTTGCTCGTATCCCGGCTGGTACCACGAGGAGGTAGGGGTAGGAGTTGCTAGGTAAGAGGCTGTGAACCACTGTGGGGTCTATTTTATGCCCAGTGAACAAGGCACCGATGGTACGCATTACCAAGCCGTTTACCAGCAGGCACGCTTTCATTATAGAGCTTTCATTGTGGAGTAACTTAAATTTGTAGGGTTCTATGCACGTTGTCGGTATCTTGACATCACTCTCAGGAATCATCCGCAAATGAGCTGCATACACTGCGGTTACCCTGCGTCTCTGAACGCATTTCGATCTAGAAAAGGCTCCGGTCAACCAGGCACGTCTCCTCTGCCTCCGTTCGTCGGCCATCAGTGGGTCCCAACGTGTGCCGTCCAGCGCAACATCGATGAGTCGGAGATATAAAAGTTTTCTTTTATATTTTAAATAAAAGCCAGTTTTCCTTTCCAATCACTTCTTTGACGCCTTCTGGTGGTTCCGCTTCGTTTTGGGTAAGTTTCGAGTTGCATAGGTCCTCCGAAGGTCGGTTGTCGACCCTGAGATAACTTAAATTGAGCTAGCTTATAAGAGGCATGTTGTTCTCCCGACATTTCTAAAGACTTTGTCGGAGAGAGAAAATTTGATCCGTAGTAGCACGGGCCCTCCAAAACTCCGCCTCCATGAAATCTCTTGTAATTGGGAACAGATGACGTAACAAGATCTGATAAAGCACCTTCTTGGCGCAATTATCAGCGTAATGCCGCGGTAATTACAGCGATCGAGTCGATCACCCGTTTTGTAGATGGCGCAAATCACACCCTCCATCCACTGCTCCGGTAATTTCTTCTCCTCCCAAGTGCCGTTGCTGGTGGTTCTTAACCATTTTTGTAGAGTTCAGCCGGGTGTTAATCCTTTTTGGTGGCTCTATTAGCCTTCAGGTGTCCGATTTTTCACCAATTCGCTGAATGAAGAAACGCTTCCTCATGTCGACAGCATTGTGCTCGTTTGTAATGAGGTTTCCCTCCTCATCCCTACACATGTCAGGCTTCGGAGTGTATCCTTCGCGACATTGATACGGCAAGCGCACGTATGTCTTCCGTAAGTAAAGTTATTATTTCAAAGAGGACTACCGGTTTGATTAGCGTTTTGTACATCGTCAGCTTTGAGCGATGACGTTTGCTCCTTGATCTTAGCGTCTTGCAGATGCAAAAGTAGGCTCGATTTCCAGTTTTAATGCGTTGTTGAATCTCCTTACTCGTATTATTGTCGGTGGTGACCAGAGATCCCAAATATACGAACTCATCAACCACTTCCAGTTCATTGCCGTCAATAGTCACACCTTTAATAGCGATATTGAATAACATATAGAACAGTCCATTCCCTCTGCGTGATTCGAAAGGACTCAAGAGTGTCCCCGAAACGCGCACGTAGCGTAGCACATTACTACTCCAGGGTAATTTTGATCAGTACTGTCAGTTTGTCTGGAAAAATATACTCGTGCATTTTCTGCCATAGATGTTCGCGCTCGACTGTATCGTATGCTGCCCTGAAATCCACGCAAATATGATACGTGGGCACGTTGTTCTCCAGAAATTTTTGGAGGATTTGTCGGAGAGTAGTAGCACGAGCTCCCATAAAGCCCGCCTGATACTGCCCTACAAATTCTCTTGCTCTTAGGGACGGCCGTTATGGTTCGTTTCGGTGTGCTGGCTGCGGAGCGCGATCACCGGTCTGTGCATTGCTTCCTAGCCGACCTGAGTGTTCATTTCGCCGATGCCGATCTCGATGTCCCATGACGAGTAGATTATTGATACGTTGCCTCTAGCTGCGTATAGAATGCTTCCTTCTCGTCGTCGGGTCTATCTTCGCGTAGACAATGGGCACGTTTATGATGGTGTAGTTGAAGGAACAGCCTTTTGTCCTCAACAAGCGCATCTTCTCGTCCATCAGTCCATCACGCGATCCTGCATTCTACCCATCAATTCGAAGCCCGTTCCCAGATCGTTGGTCACTTCATCGCTCTGGTAATATTGAGCTTTACCGTCACGGATCCTTCACACCTTTTCACATTTGCAACAGATCTCCTGCAGTGCTGAGCAAAGCCTAGGCACTACATTCCGTTATCGAAACTTGACCTTCTGTTTTTATACGACAGACTTCGCAGCCAGCTGTTAGAGTACAGGACAATTGCAGGGCTAGTTGCTACGATCGTATTAACTCTAACAGCCTCTCCCAGCCGAGATTCGAATCTACGACGACCGGCTTATTAGGCCAGCGTCATACCTCGAAGCCAACTGGGAGGTTGCAGTGCACGAAATAGTAAAAATACAAAATAGTTAAGACTGTTCTCGGAAAAAATGACGAGCAAAAATGGCCGCCAAGCATTTATTTTAAGTCGCATTTTCTTCAAATTTCTAGGGAATGAACTATAACATTATGGTTTCCATGTCATTATTTTTTAGATCTTATGTCCATAATCGAATGTTCGCTCCTTACCCTTGACATTACTCGTAAGGTTTTGGGCAATAATGGTGGGACCGACTTTTTTGGTGGTTTTATCCACGGTTTCTTCAAAGCCAGCTCGTTCTCCAATACCCTAAGCGTTTTATGAAATCTGACCTTCATGATTGTCCGAAACTTCTTAATCGGGCGAAGTTCCGGCAAGTTCGATGGATTGACGTCTTTTGCTTCAAAAACAACTTTGTTATGCCGGTATAGAGGGTCTAACACCGGCCGCGCATAGTGACAGGATACCAAATCCGGCCAAAGTAGCTTCTCCTCACCGCGAAATCGCAAGAAGGGCAGCAGGCGCTTTTGGAGGGCTTCGACCCGGTAGATTTGCCAGTTGATGGTGATGTGGTCACCTTAAAATCTTGTCCTGGTAACTGCTTTGTGTCCGCCTTGAGGTAGGTTTCCCCATCCATCAGGACGTACCTCGGTTCCGTCAGCCGCTCTCGGTACAACTCCCTGGTGCTGGATTTGGTCACCGTATTTTGTTTGTCATTCCGGTTCGGTACCTTCCGGATCTTACGTGACGTGAAAGTCGTTTTATCGTTTTTTGGACAAACCAGATAGAAACATCCGTCTTTTTCGCGGCACTGCGAATCGTAAGTGTCAACCGACGTTAGACCAATCTCGACAGTTTGCTGGCTTTCATGAAGTTTGTCGAGCGTCTCATAAAAATGGAAAAAATGTTTTGTGTCGTTTTAAAATAACGCTTACCTCGTGGAACCACCAAGTTCGAGATATGATGTTGGTCTATAACTAACCAGATGTCAAATATTCGAATCACGACTGGGCGGTGCCACTCGAGAGTGCATAGAACCGTTGCGCTAGCCCCGTAATTGTCCTGTACTTTAATAACCGCCAAGTCTTAAAGACGGTCATACCCAAAGCTTTGCATTGCTTTTTAGCCCCTAGAAATGTGTATTTCTTAATCTGGAACAGCGTAAAACCTTGCTTTTGCCTTTTTTTCTATGTGCCACTAGACATAAAAATTTCTACTTCGTGGTTGCAAAGTTTGCATTTCAATGTCATACAGATAATTTAGAAAGAAAAGCAATAAAAATGAATGCCAAAGTTACGATATAAATATCTTGTTTTAACAGCATAGGTATGGTCCAATTAAAATTTATTAATTTTTAACTCAGTTGCGACCATCAGGTGCATCTTATTGAATGGCCTATGTGATCTACATTTTAACACCAGAATTATGACTCTGCCGTATGGAGTCATTGTTTTATAATTATTTAGAATCATGAAATCGTTCTGCTGTATGCTGTTGCATGCTGTTGATTGTTCCAAAATAACTGCGGTTGCAATAACTCCTGCGCAATAAAAAAGTGATCAAGCTCGATTCGCGCACTCGCAGCCAATCTAGATTTGTCAACTTTTATGGCGTCGTACGTCGTTGAATGAGTGCATTCGGTGCACACAGCTCCTTTTACAGCAGCAGTGAGTGGGTTGGTTCACATCATCATTTGAATCTTAATTTGTTTCTGTAACGAATCTCTGTTGCAAAATATGGTACAAGAACTGTAAATAAATAAGAAGAGCAACAGCATCTTTACCATAGAGCTAAAGAATACTAGCTTAATTTTCATTTGAAAATCATTCATAAACAATGTTAGTTTAGAAGATAGATTGCGGTTATTATTTTTTTGATATTGTATTGATCTTGAATAGATACATGTCATGGATTCCCCATAACGAATTGACCTAGTTTCCTAATGCTGATGTTTAGCTATGTCCTTGATTTTCGTGCAGATACCAGACGACTCAGGTAACGGAACTCGAATCTAGCAGAGCTGGGTATAAATAGATTTTCCTGATGCCCCAGGGGTTGATCAATCACGTCGTTACTAGGAATTACTTCAGCGTCGAAGACCGAAGACCAAAGACAATATAGAAAGTGCCGCTTTGGCGCTTCGATTTGCAACACTGTGATCCTGTACGTCATCCCTAACGATGATGATGAGAGGAAAAAAAATCGCTCGAATTTCGTTTGCCTTCCCTAAGCACTTGAAAATCGCTTACAGCAAGTTTTGCTTCGTTGCGAGAGGAAATGTAGCAAGGAATGCAAACATGCGGGATAATTCCTATCGCTACGGCTTTTGACCGCAGGTTATGCTGCCGTTCGTTGTTAGGTAAGCATTGCTAAATGGCGTGGAGAAATGATCTTCGAAGACAAATTTGTTTATAATAGAAAGCGCGTTTACTTTGCTTTGAAAAGATTATTTAAGTGATGTTGCAACGAATAAATAAGTTTTTTCAAACAGATTTGAAATTACACATTTTTCCACATATTTCACGCTTCTTGAGAAAATTCCCAATTCCCAGGTTTTCATAACTTTCCTGGGAGAAAGACATAACATATAATAACATCATAAAAAATCAATTTCGGAAAAAAAAGATTACAGCACAACGCGGTCGTGCTCTGTTCCGTGAATGTTTATGAGGTGTCATGTTTATGCTGAAACCTATAACGACCAACATTTCGCGGTTGAATTTACAGTTTTGCTACAGCTGTGACATTGATAGCTCGCGATTTCATTGCTTTAAAACCAACCGCAATCGGGAAATATAACCTTAATAAACATCCTGGGACCCCTCCTGCAGTGAGCTTTTTACAACAAAACATAATTATTTTTTGTTGGAATTCGATGTAATTTTGCTCAACACATGAGGCTAAGCGAACACATGAAAATGTAGACATACAATATTTTTTGGGTATATTTGGTAATAACACCGCGAAATTCTATCCTCAGCCGGAGGATGGACGAGAAATATGCTACGTAATTGAATTAATTGAAGTGACGTGAATGATTACTCTCCGTTCTCTGTTGTGAAAAAGGGTGCATCCCACATTCCACGCACCGACGACGACCAGGCGAGCGAGCACAGTGGGCAATAAATCCAGTCTATAACAGCGGAATGCGGTCAGTTATAAAACTCATTTCGCAAATCCGCACAATTAATAGAGGAAATTGAATAATACAGGAGGAAATATGATGGGAAATGCAGTCGGTTTATTATATCCACGGTGAGAGCCAGCGTTTTAATATCGGATAAAAAGCTTATTCCGTGAGCTTGCGCTGTTTTTTATTAGCAATGAAGTTAATTTGTTTAATTATTAAGGTGCAACATCGATTTAATAAATGAAAATACTTGCTAGTGCTGATAACTATCAAGCATGCAAAGAATTATTTATCATCAGAAAATCTAGTGTTTATGCTGATTGATTTTTTGAAAATTTATCGAAAGGAAACTTATCAAAACTTATTTAGCCTTATCTTTAAAGTTTGTTTTATTGTTACTTTAAAATATTTTGATAATTTTTCTACAGTCATCCTGTAGACCAACACATTTCACCCTATGCACTTAATTTTGCATTCCAGCGGTTAAATGGAAATACTCGCCCTCAATGGTTTAGAAAGGGTTTTGCACAGGAAAGTTGTGTTACATGCATTATTCAGCCCGTAATTTTGAATTATGGGTTGCCGCCTTGCCCCGGTGTTGGCTGCTGGTGCTCCGAAATATTTTAATTTCACCGCAACGACTATAGCCCGAAGAATAAATTTTAAAAAGGCACAAGTCGGAAAAGATCCCCTTTAATGGCCTGTCACCGGTTTCATTTACGACATTTTTCATCTGTCATATTTTTTAAAACAACCCAGTGCGTTTACCTGTGCTGCAGCATTCCACTGTAAGTACCCTTAAGTCGTTCGGTGAGTTCCGGGTTAGAGTCTATGGGATTTTTTCTTTCGCTCGGCTCAGCCACACCCACATCATTGTAGGACCACCACCCAGGCTAGAAGGCCAGATTGGAGTGGTTTTGCTTCACACTCCGATAGGTCTTCCAGCCCGCAATCACAAAGCGTTTCAAGAGAGCCACTTCATTTTTGCCTTCATCTTGGTTTGACTTTAGCCATAGGGTTCTCTTTCATCCAGTTATGCATCGAAATGCTGCCGGAAAGCGTAAAAACACATAACTCGCAACATACCTACCATTAAACGACGATGTTTGCTCTATATAGCAGTGAAGCTCGGTGTAACATTTGCTTTTTTGACGCCACCCAAACTGGCAGTCGAGAAGCTGAGCAGCCAATGCAACGCTCCAACAATCAACTGAAAGAATTCGGACCTAGGAGAGCAAGTATCTGCGGGTAACGAGGGTTCTACTTTAAATGAAGTGGAGGGTTGCATTCTTTTTGCGTTATTTCGAAGGTTGAGAGCTTGTCATAACAGTAAGCGAACTTGATATTAATAGACAATTTTGGTTAAAAGGCGTGGTTTAAACGGTACATCTTAAAACCCTACTATGGAAGCTGGAGGTGGCATGTCCCATATATAAACTTTTGCAACTAAGGAACAGGACCAAAATGTCCATCAACGATGTCGGTAACTATTATTGCTGATTATTTTTAGGCTGTTTACAAATCTATAATAGTTACTATTTCCTAGTTCAGAATTTCTACTAAGAAATGTTAAGAAATGTCACGGACCGTGACTCACGGTTAATCATAATTTTACAATCTTTAGACAATTATAATGTACTTCGAAGATATTCGTTGTTTTGGTTTTCGAAATCTGTTACCCGGCTCCTTTTGTCACTTCGGGAAGAATAATTCTAAATCAAATTTTGTATGGAGCATCAAATCGAATATGCTATGATATTGATTAAAATCAACGTTCAACGAATTCCAAGATTTTTAGCTTTGGAGCATTTTCTGTCAGAGATTGACATAGAAAAAGTTATATTGAAGTATTTTACATTGCTTTTAGTGAAATGTTATATCTCTCTTTTCTAAGTATCTTAGTTTGACAGCGACTCCAGGTTAAAAACCTGTTTTTAGTTTTGTTGGGAACCAAAGTTCATGCAGTTATATAATTGCTGAAAGTGAATGCTGGATCTATAAGTTATCGTTCCCGTTCGCAAATAAATCTAGCGTACTTCAAGGCAGTACAATGGGATTACTATTTTTTTTCTTAAACCACATTGATTGCGCTCTTGAAGTTAACAGCAGATTTGTGTAACATATACATACAACATTGACTAATTTTATATGACAATGAAAATAAAAATTACAAAAAGTAATTCAACGGAACAAATGTTTATGGAGCCTTCTTCAAAACCGCTTTGACGCCCTGGCGACCCTTGGCAATCAACTGCTTCTCCATTTTGCCTCGAAATTATTGCAGTAGATCCTCCGTTTGATGTTCGCCTAAACATTTTCTATCGATCACAACTGGCGGATTTGGGATGGTTGGCGGTCTGTGATATACCGTTTATCTTTAGCCGATCCATCTACTCCAGTGATCTCTTGGCATAACGGACCAAGGTCAGGTCCGACCAAAAGACGACATCCTCTTTCGCGTGATACTTATTATTGAAGGCGGCAACTTCCGGCAAGCACTTCGTACTGTGTATCTCCCCGGTCACCGTAAGGTTCGAAGGAAAGAACAGCGGCTTGAACATTCCCTTCTCGCTGAATGTCAGCCACAGAAGGACCCATTACAGGATTTTTTTCCCGTGCTGGGGACTTACCACCGCAACCATTATTTTAATCTTATGTGGTGTGTCCTCTTATATTTTCTGCCATGTCGTCTCAGTGTGCTATCAAAGTTTGATTAACTACCTCTACAATTGTGGACATTTATCCCAATCAGATGATGTATTTCGTATGAAATTTATCACCTGATTGAGAACTTGGTGTGGGAGATATATTTGACGTCATCGCTCACTTCCTTGTCGGAGAACGTGATGTATCCGGTCCTTTGCCAGTCGCTGCCATCCATCGTCAAGTAGGTCTCATCATCCATTATGACACTACGCTGTGTTTCACCGAAAAGGCATTTTATACCTTCAGCCACTTCTTTTGGGTGATTGCCTACAGCTTAAACACAGTCAGCCTCGACTGACGCAGTTGTTCTGACCTCTGGCCCTTGCTCAGCGCGTGGCGCGTGGACATTCAGCTATGTTGAGGAATATTTACAATTTGCTGAACTGTCGTGTAAGTTTTAGCGTTTGGTGACAATAAATGTATTATAGACGTTTGGTGTTACAAGTCAGATACGCTGTTAAATAAATAAAACTAATTTTGCTAAACTGAATCATACGCTGCCTTGCAATGCATAAGGGTCATTCCACGGGAAATTTACAGTCAAAATTTTTTTCTCTTCGGGATATTTTTTTTGCGTTCTTTGTTCAAAAAAAATCGACACGTATTTTTGTATTTCGATGTTACTGTTGGAATTCGCAAGATATGATTTTTTAAAGTATTGTATTCCGAAAAATCACTATTTTTTAAATACTGATTGTAAACATAGGTTGTAATATCAAAAAATGACTTTCTACCAGATGTGTTCACTATTCCACAAGCTTTCAAAATTGGTATACCATTCCTCCTCTCGATTGTTTTTCAATAGTTATATAGTGCATTTTTATAAACAATTGCAATTTTTTCAAAGTTGGAACTTTTTTTTCTCGATTTTTTTTTACTTTAAAATATTTGTTCATCTTTCTCGAAGAAGCATGAAAAATTTGGAAATGGAGAAATGAAAACTTTAGAAGCTATGAATTTTTATATCGATGCGCGCACGTTAATGCAAACGAGCGGACGAATGCGCGTGCTTCAACGACACGTTACACTTAATAGCATCAAAGGCGGCTTCGTTATGAAGCTGCCCGTGGGTTAGAACATCGATTGAGCATTACCGCTCGCTTCACATTAACACACGCGCTGAGACATAAAAACTTCTTCGAGAAAGATGAACAGATATTTTAAAGTAAAAAAAATCGAGAAAAAAAAGTTCCAACTTTGAAAAAATTGCAATTGTTTATAAAAATGCACTATTTAACTATTGAAAAACAATCGAGAGGAGGTATGGTATAGCAATTTTGAAAGCTTGTGGAATAGTGAACACATCTGGTAGAAAGTCACTTTTTGATATTACAAACTATGTTTACAATCAGTATTTAAAAAATAGTGATTTTTTCGGATTACAATACTTTAAAAAATCATATCTTGCGAATTCCAACAGTAACAGCGAAATACAAAAATACGTGTCGATTTTTTTTGAACAAAGAACGTAAAAAAATATCCCGAAGAGAAAAAAAAATTTGACTGTAAATTTCCCGTGGAATGACCCATAAGCAGATGGTGCGTTTGTAAGTTGAATTCATAAAACATAAAGCAAAACCTAGGTGCTACATTCCGTTATCTAAACTTAACCTTCTGTACGACCGACTTCGCAGCCAGCTGTTGGAGTGCAGGATAATTGTAGAACCAGTTGCTACGATTCATAAAACATATTAATTTTTTTCGCACAGTTTGGTCCGCTAAGGAGTGCTTATCTCGAAAACCATACTACCCAGATAATCAATAGGCATTACCACTGCAATTCAAATGCAAGCCCATAAGTATTTAAGTCGCCTTAAATGCCACTTAAAAATGGTTTTAGCAAAATATGCGGCTAGTTTATTGCTAACCCTCTTACACATTAAAAAAATCAGTAAAATTTACCGAAGTCTAAACATCTGAACGGTTTATAAAAATTTCTGTGGAGCATATAGGCGTTTATGGATCTTTAGTACCGTTTGATTCATAAAAAATTTTACTGGACGCTCAACTGTTTAGATTTCGGTAAAATTTTACTGACTGATGCTTTACTGCTGATTACCAATACGAAGAATTTGAATAGAATAATGGATGCCACGCCAACAAAGGTTTTCTGTATACACTGTAGCTAGTAGAACAAGATTCAGAATAGAATTTGGCATTCAGAATTGAAAAGAGCTATGTCTCGAGAATTGAACCTTCTATTTTGTTCAAATTTTGTAAGCTTATTCAATTTCCAAAATTTTTATGTAAACCAACGCACAGTGCAACGTTAACTAATAGATGAATTATGTTTCGAAGACGTGTCGATTTCTATCTCAAATAGCAAGTAAGACCGTATAATAAAGGTTCCTTTCACCATTAGGTGGATTAAATCAGGTTTTTTTCTTATTCCTTTGGACGATTACACCAGCAGGTTGTTGCCAACGTCCGGTCATTTTCGATTTAATGGTAATCAGGCTCCCTTCCTGTCGTTTACGAGGATCGAGGAATTTTAGTTTTGGTTCCTGACACTCTTGATTATTTTTAAGAAGCTTTCCGCCTCGTACCTGGAAAAGTAATTCTCTGCTTTCGCAACTCACTGTTCCTCGGACCCAATCTGTGCTTCTAAATGGTCTCACGAGGCCGGTGGAGGCCCAAACCCAGCGGGTTGTGGGCCAGTCAAAGTCAGGTTTGGCCTTGCGCCAAACTGGATAGCCGTTATAATGGGAGCGATAACTCTTATCCCTACCTCCAAGCGGTGCCGAGTGGGACGCAAACGGGCCTGGGGTCGACCAAATAACAGTCTTTGGTAGTACCTTCGGTTGTTTGCGAACGTGGAAAAGGGGGCGCTTAGTGCCTGCGGGCGGCGTAGTGTAATGGCGTAAAGAGGTGAGCGTAGCTCAAGTTCCATAAGCCAGTTGAAGTCGTCGTAGTGTCCCATTAGAGTTCACAAAAGCCGTGTCGGGAGTGCCGTGGGCACTTTTGGATCGTTTCCAGGATGGTCCGAATTATAATTGTTTATTGAATGATGTGATTCGGTCTTGGATTTCTTCCGAAAACTTTGCTTGGCATTTCGAACATCTATGTCTTCATCTTTGGAGCCACTATTATTATAAACACATACAATTTATTTAACAACTTCTTCGGTTCGAATGGTATACTGGAATGACGGGATATGATTGGACAAGACGTTATAGGGCCGACAGCTGTGCTATTGTACTATAGTAGGTAAGGAAAGGTGACACCTGTTCGAAACGGCGAGTAGGCTAATGCCACGGTTGCCTTCCGTACCACTAAAACCGTGGCTGGTCTCTAGGTACGTTCGAAGCGCCTCATTTACGTCAAAGTCTATGGTTGTAGGCTCAGCTGATACATTCCTGACTAGCACCGATCTGGCTCTGCCCGCTACCCCCATGAACGATAGCGGTACAATCCTTGCATGGCCTCAATGCTTGCATAGATAACCATGGGATCATAAATGGGGGGGCTCTGTAGCCGCAACGTTACCAAGTCTGCTTTGTCAAGCGAATGGTCATGGGTTCGAATCTTAGTAGAATCAGGCCATTCGATGTCAAAGTGACTTTAGCATGGGCTTATTCTCAGGCCCCTCATCACTCTTTCTTCATACTGAAATCTATATTATTCCGATATGGCCTATTGACAGTGCAAAAATGAAACCTTTATAGTTAAAAGCACTGGTTTTACCACGCCCGGGATGACTGGCAATCCGAGATCGCCGAAACTCAGAACATGGCCGCTAAGGCTATGGCAATGCCAAGTCAGGCGCGTGCACTTCTTGTCAGGCGTCCACGCCTCTACAAGTAAGAAGAAGGAGGAGGTCCCGCCTGGAACAAGCGGTACTGATGAGGAGTGGTGGGTCGTTATGCGGAAACGCCCACCAAGATACCCGAGGTGGCTGGGGTTGTAAAGCCGAGAAAGGTCCAAAGAATGAGTGACGCACTGGTAGTAAAGCTGACAGAAAAAGGTGAAGGTGAAAGTGCACCTCACACTGCAGGAGCTTGGGGCCAATGTGGTAAGAACCCGCTGTACTGTGGGGTTGTGGGTTGGATGCTCTTCGACCTTAAGAAGAACCCGACACTCTCGTGGAGTGTAAAAACCTTGACGAGGTGACTATGGCAGATGACCTGAAAATCCCTGAACGACCAGCTCAACATCGAAGTGGCGCCCTCAGACTGTGCCTGGCAAAATTAAGGTCGGTTGGTCCGTGTGTGCACTCAAGGCCAAGCAACACGTGGAGCGCTGTTTCAAGTGCATGGGTTTCGGCCATCGGGCGGAGAAATGCAAAGCCCTCCACACCTTTGAAAGATTCCTATCGTAGATCTAGCGAATTGCGAGAGGTTTTAGAGAGCCGACTACGTCGCAATGAGACCTAACGAATGTGCAGTGAAATTGGTTCACTGGAGCCCCTAGGAAAAGAAGGGCCGAGTATGCTAGGTGCTTTGGTGACGAATAGGCCAGGACGGAGTGCAGTGGGGTGGAGTTCTTTTGCGGCACAGTCCACCCAGACTCCTATGCTCCTATGCTCGTAGTGAATTAATTTTAGCGTGCGCGTGCCGTTTTACCGACGCACGTTGTTTCGTGATAAGACTGTTGCTATTGATGTAGCTGGAGAGGCACGCAATTGAAAATCCAGCCTCCCGCTTTATCTGCTCCAAGTGCGGCACAATGCCCGTTTGAGGCTTGTTTCAGTTAATTGGTAGTTTGAGCAAGCTTTGGCCGGACTGAATAATCCGGTGGGTTAAAATCAGTGTTAGACGGCGGCCACGTATCTTTCGCTCAGAACAGCAGATACTTTTGCAGCTACCTCTGATTACCATAGTTCGGGGTGTAACATCTGCGCTTGCGTCAATTTAAGAATACCCTGACACTTCAAAATAACGTCAGTAATTGTATTGCGAAGCGACTACTCGGACTTGATAGTTTTGGTAGAGGGACAGGCCAGCTTTCGAACGAGCGATCGCTCGTCTCCGACCATCCGAAGAGCGAAGCACAGGCTTTTCCAGGCTCGGTTGTTTGTTAGAACGTCAAGATTGCTAGTGGCTCAAAGCCTTTTAGAAGAGGTCAGCAATGAAAGCCTCGCTGAATCCGCCGTTTTGAGAAGGCTTTGTGCCGCCAGTAGACTTCGTTCTGCCAATAATCGTACACTTTATTTTTGATCTGTTCAATATGCTTTACTTTTTACCAGTTAGGTTGAAGTATGGATACAGTGTCCTCTTTTGTGTTAATATTCGAGTTTTAGATTGCAAATTGGGTGAATCAATCTCCCAAAACAAATGACCCTTGTTCAAATGGTTAATAAAATGTGAAATATGTTAAGTTACTTATGTTTGTCGAAAACGATTTTTTTTCTAAAAAAAGAAAAAATAAAAGTCTGTATTGCATATTGCGTTGCAAAATTTATGGATTAATAAACATATGTCAGGCGATTTTTAGTGTTTGGCGTTTATTCGAACTTGAAACAAATATTTTTCTCAGTTCTGGACTTGTGACAAGTCATATCAAATGATTTTGGAATATTACAATTAGATATCATAAATACTTCGTCCAAAACTGATCATCAAATTTCGTTAAAGCCGAAATTTTTTGTATCAGCAGAATATTTCTATCTCATTTGTTTATAGTTGACAAGTTTGAAACATACACCCTACTAAGTTGGCAAGGTGAGTAGTCTTCGTATGTGATAGCAAAGAGTATGGTATAAACGCAGTGTGAAACGTGTCACCTCCTGCACAAGCGGATGTCAAACACATTCATGCTCTTCAAGAATCACATTTCATTTCGCAAATGAAGAAAACGCGGCGGCTAAGCGATGAAAAAAGTGCTTCCTCCGTACACGTGTCCATTGTGTGGATGAGGAGAGAACAATATTCCAATGTCTAAGTTCAGAAACTTGCCTCGAGCTATTACCAAATCACTTTCAACAACAACCAGGCCAGCAATCTTTGTACGAAAGTAAGTACATATATTCCCGGAAGTAGGAAGGAAGCGTTTCCACCTAGGGAAAAGCAATAGGTTAAAAAGGATCTAAAAATAGTCTTCCGTTCGAATTGCAAGCAAAAGAAAAAAAACCCTAAGTAACTGGGTAACGAATCAGGGTCAGAACAGGGCACAACAGTACGATTTTTTTCTCGTTCGACTTAGTTAGCAAAAAGGAACGCTTCCATCAAAGGAGCAAGCTATAAACATAGGTGACCTAGGGCATCCGAGAGGTCACAAATATTCTCCCCCTTTAGTGGTGGACCATCGAAAAAAAACCGATGATGTCCCTTTTACGACTTGATTACGGCTTTGATGTTCGATGTGTCATAAAAAGGAAAAGTTTTCCCCCCGTTAACCAATCGGGCAAAAGCGAATTTCCTATGCCCCGCGGCCGTTGAATAACCATAAAATATTCAAATAATTGCTAGCGAACAAGTGTTGGTTCCCGTTCACGAGGGAATGGTCCCCGCCCGTATAAGGAGAAAAAATGTGGCCTGGGCCAATGATAAACTTTGATGTTTACTTAGTTGGATTTGCATAAAAACGTTGCAGCAGCGGTCTAGTGGAACGACCTGAGAAAAAAAAAACGGAGACGCTACAGTTTGTAAGTTATTGCGGCGGAAAAATCGGCCATTTCGAAAGTTACTCTTTCGAAGTGTGAGAAGTATTTCAATTTTATTACAGTTGAAAATATAATATTTTTCGGGTTGGTGATTATGCTAAGATTTGTTTTATCCTTTGAAAACTATAAACTGTACTAACTTCCGCCATCTAACTATACCGAAAGTAGCCCGATGGTAAACTGGTGAAAGATAAGCGAAGGTTGCCCGCTGTGTGAATGAATTTTCGTTGTACGGTGTTCTGTATTAAAATTTGAAATTAATTGCAATTTGCATTTTTGTCCCATTAAGGTTTAGCTTTACGACCATGCCATGGGAGAGAATAAAGAACTAACCCATTCGGCGCCGGTTACGATCGCATCCAATAAGCATCAACAGGGCGCCGCACCTTGGTAGGTACATATGATGGGATTATGCAAATTGTGGACAATTATAGGATAGATAGAAAGGGGATGGCTTAACTGAGTGTCACTCGGAAGAAAAGTGAAATAGACGAGACTAAGTGTGCTGGCGTGTTGTACTGACATGAACCGGAAGTTAATGCTTAGTTTTACAGATTGACTGGAGGGTTGAGACGACTTGTACGGAAAGCATAGACTCAATAACCAACATATGTCGCACGCAATGTGCTGCTGTGCGTCTCAGACATGCACCTTATTACGTCGTCTGACAGGTTTGTAGGCGGCGCGATTTCTTGGTTGATTTTAATTAAGTAAACATACGAGACGACCGAATTAAAGCGGCAAATTATCCATCAGTTGGTTAATTATCTCAATCTGTTGGCTGCTGTGCGGATGCGGTTGCGAACGCTTGTGAAGTAGAAACTCTGATGTTTACCGTTGTCAGGTATTAGATACTCGTTTTCAAAATAATGAGCTCATGTAAAGCGAAGCCTTTGTCACATCATTTGCGTGCACTTGCTGGTAGTATCTTGGTCATTCATGAGGAGAAGTTAGTTAATCACTGAAACCATATTCACCACAGACACCAAATTGGAATTTAACTAACAGTGCCGGGCTTTTAGACGACTAGTCCCACAATAATCAAGAGAGCACCAACAACGGTTCTGTGAACGCACCTGTGGTTGGAAAATTGTGTTGGAAACCGAGCGTGAAATAAGATAATAATAATAGTGTGGCCGATTGTTATTTCACACTTTTATCGTAAGTACTGCAGCAGTATCGCCACTTCAAGCCGCATTGCTCTGTAACCGGCAAACGGTAGCACGGTGACAAACCGTCGATGGTTGGTGCCGTTGGGAAAATCTCTCTGGAGCTTTGGAAACTAGTCTGGCATGTCTGTCACTTGAACTAGCAGATAGTGATGCCGAGTTTAGAGCACTGTCAGAGTTGCTGCGGTTATTGAGTGTTAATTTGCAGTTGATTTTAAATGCATTTGGTATGTCTTGTTTTGTTTTGTGGTGGGTTTAGTTGATCTATAACGCTTTTAAAGCTGATGCCATTCAATCTTTGTCTGGTCGAAGGTTTTGTTAATCGAAATGAAAACGTTTATTCAGTTCCTATACCTCTAAATCTCTTCATTTTATCAAGTTCTGAGCTTTTTAATGAATGATTTTAGCACAGACTAACAGACATAACACTGCTCAAGCAACAATGTGAGTTTTATTGTACTCTTATGGTGGTTTTCAAGACCAATTTTGGTCTTAAATGCCATCATAAGAGTGTAATAAAACCCAAATTGTTACTAGGGTGGGGCATAGTTCATTCGCCAACAAAATCGATCATTTCAACATTTCACTCTGCGAAGACCATTGGTGAGGTGTTGCTAGTGTTTTTTGCGAGATTTAGAATAATCATTTGAACGATGTTTTGCTAGACAATTCGTTCAAAGTGTAACGTCTGTTAGTTTGTGCTCCAGAGTTACGTCTATTAGTCTGTGCTTTTAGTCAATAAGCGTTCGCAATGCAATTTAAATGCAAGCCAATAAGCATTTAAGTCACCTGCAATGCTACCTAATAACTATGTTGGCAAACTATGCGGCTACTTTACTGTTAAACCTCTTATGGTGCTGATAGTGCCTATTTACAGCTAGTTACTGACAATTAAAATTTGAATAGAATTGTGGAAGGCAATTTACAACAGCTATACAGTCAGAAAGCTAATATACAGCAACGTGCAGTGCAAACTGTCAACAATACTAATAGATGATTGAATTACTGCTACTATTGATTGCCTGGAAAACCATTGTCTAGTCGCTTAATCAATGTCTCATCAACCTTTATGCAGCCAGTAAATAATTTTATTTACAAATTACAGGGTAATGGAACGGTGTCATTATGTTATGTGTTATTCTGCTATGACATCCAACGCGATTATTTTTAGTTTCGAATAACTTTAATTCGTATACGTAAGCTAACTAAAAATGCATGTCTTCTTTCGGGAATTGAACCGCCAACTTCTGGCTCAAAAGTATGAATATTTTTACACCTAATATGTCGATACAGCAGTGCATATTTCCTGATCGGTGGAAGCTTTCTTATATGTTTCCGGTACACAAAAAAGGCGACGAACGCGATATTCATAAATATCGAGGGATAACGTCCTTGTGCGATTAAACAAAATTGTTTGAAATTATCGTAAGTGACGCTTTATCGGCTTGTTGAAAAATCTACATTGACGCTGACCAGCATGAGTTCTTCCCGAAAAGATCAGTGACCTTAAAACTGATGCAGTGTGTTTGCTGCTGTTTACAAAGTTTGGACTTTGACTTTCAAACCGACGCTATTTACCTGGACATGAAAGCCGCTTTCGATCGACTGGATAATAAAATACTCCTGAGCAAAATGGAGCGACTGGGTGTATCTATGGATGCCGTATGCTGATTCAGACCTTACCTGAGAAACAGAAACTTATGTGTCGAAATAAGATCTACTGTCTCCACCTGTCTCTCCAATCAATCTGAAGTCCCGCAAGGCAGTAACCTAGGCCCGCTGCTCTTTTCAATTTTTATTAACGATGTTACTTTTCTGCTACCACATGGTTGTCGATTATTTAATGCTGACGATACTAAATTTTTTAAAACTATTACGTCTGAGAGATTGTCTTAGTGACTCTGTAGAACTGCAAGAATACTTGAACGTGTTTGTGTGCTGGTGTGGAGCAAACTGCTTAACGATAAGTATAGAAAAGTGTAACGTGATTCCGTTTCACAGAAAACGTGCGCCTATTGAATATAACTATACTGTTTCCAGCCATCACCTGCTTCACGTGCAGTGTATTAAAAAATTAGGAGTGCTTTTGGATAATGCATTGACATTCAAGATCCACTACGACAGCACTATCTCCAAGGCCAACCATCAAATTGTATTAAGGGGGCATAGTACTTTTTCAATTTAAAAAAATCGAAATTTTTTTATTGATTATTTCGAAAGATTAACATTTTGACCATATGTGTTTCAAGTCATTTCGATGAATTCCAAAAATTGACAAAGTTACAGCTATTTGTACCGCGCATGTCTGGAGCGATTACACAGCGAATAAAAACTTCAATGTCGTTTTTCTCGAAACCAGGTTTTAAAAGTCGGTACCATAAATATCTCAAGAACGGCTGAAGCAATTCTCATGATTCTTTTTTTGTTTCAAAGCTAACAAAATTATCTAGTGTTTGACCCATCCTTTTTTCGATATTACAATTTTTGTATTTTTAAGAAATGTTTAAAGTCAATTTTTTCGGCTAAAAACCTTACTTTTATGTTTGAATGTCCGCCATTTTGTTATGCGTTCGAATTTTAAAAAAAGGATGGGTCAAACACGAGATAATTTAATATTCTTTCATGTCGTTTTGGAATTTTTCAATTCGGATAAGCCCCCCAGCGCCAATCCATGGTACCGCAAATCATGTTTTTTCCGAATGATCATGTTCAAGGAGCCGTAGGGGAGAGGGGAAGAGATTCACATATGCAAACAAAACTGCAAATATTAGTATAAAGTGCAATGTTTAGCAAGCAATAAACCCGAATCGATTCGCTTTTCGCGTTATCGAAAAAAAAATATTTGAAATAAGGCAAAAAATATGGTGTAAAAAGTACTATGCCCCCTTAACGCTCAAGATTGCGAATGAGTTCCGAGACACACTATGCCTTATAGTAAATCGCTTTTCTGCTCACTTGTGCGGTCAATCGTCGAGACTAATTCTGACATCTGGTGTCCATTTCACGCAAATTGGTCGCGCAGAATCGAAATGATACAGAAGAAATTCGTCTGCTGTGCCCTTCGCCAGCTTCCGTAGCGGGACCCATTATACCTACCGTTGTATGAAAACTGCTGCCGACTTCTTGGCAGTCAGTCACTGGAACTAAGGCGGTTTTTGCTGCTAAACTACTGTTGGATCGCATCGACTGCCCATCGTTATTACTGGCCATACACATATGAGGTGTTTGAAATGTTCGACTTCAATGTATCAATATACCAATTAAAGAATCGCTAATAAAAACAACAACAAATACAATACACCAATCCATGTTTTTCGTTACCGTTTGCTTAATGTTAGAAATTATTGGCAGTAGTTAAGAATATTCCATAAACTTAAAACCAAGTTGTCCCACTCAAAATTCCAATGAGCCGTTTTTTTTTTGTTTTTGGACCACTGTGAAGCCCCACGGGAATATGTTCCGGAATGGCCATACCGGGGCAAAATCATCAGATAAAGTGAAAACAATGCAAAACGACCTTCCGGAGTAATTTCATGAATTTAGGTACCCATGTTGCTAGTGTTGCAATCCAAAAAGTTCTATGGCCACAGGAAGCCCCACGGGAATTTGTTGTCGATAACATAAAAAGAACTTTCATTCCGGAACACGTCATCGGAATACCGGATTTGCGGGAACCAAATGAAACACTTTTGGCTTTGCTGTCACCACACTGGAAGTGGATAAGTCTCTGAATATTTGGGTGGTAAGAGGGTCCGGTCAAAAATTGCCAAAGTAACAAGCGTTTTAATTTGTGGATACCCGGGTACTCTCGTCGAGCACTTGAAGAGTAAAAAATTTCGAAGGACCCCACCCCCTTCAGCGCTACATGAAAATTTATTTTATAAAAAGATGTAATTTAACTAGTTCTTTTTGGTCTATTTTAATCCCCGTGCGAAAACGCTTGTCTGGTTTTAAACGTTAACTTGAAACATATTTATTCAAACGTTTTTCATCGAAAAACATCGATTAAAACCAGACAAGCGAACTAGTTCTAAGATGTCACAGAGTTTCAGTATCCTGGATCGAAGAGAACTTTAGAATTTCGTACTTTAAAATCTGAAAAGGTAGGACACGAGAGGGTGTTTTCAGCCCATTAAGCGATGGCATCTATTTTTTCGGCCTATAGCCTAGTTCTAGTAGAAGAACAGGCGGTTTTGACGTTCGTTGAATAAAAAATAGTAAATTACTTGCAGTATTGAGAAAATAGTTATAACATATTGAAATTGTATGCCGGCAAAGTATTTTTATTGGCGAAAGAAGGGGCAAATAGGCTAAATTTAGAAACCTGCTGAATATACCCTCCCGTATCCTTTCTGTGTACCCTGTCGAACACAACGGTTTGTCAGCGTTTGGGTGACAGGTTGATTACCCTACTTCTTAATTCCAACGGTTCATCCCTCACTTCAGTTCTTACTAATCATTACTCCATTCTTAATACTCATTATTCACCAATCACTACTCCACCAGTCACTACTCACTATTTACATCTCACTACTTACCAAATATTACTCACTTATCATCAATCATTTCCAATTACGCACTTCTCATTGCTCACTTCTCATTACTTATTTCTTACTTACTTATTACTCATTATTTGCTACTTACTACTCATTACTCATTACTCATAACACATTACTCAGTTCATTACACAGTACTCAGCACGCACCACTCACTATTTTCTACTTACCACTCACTACCCATTACCCACTATTCACTACTCTTTACTCACTTCTCACCAATCACCAATCACCACTCACTGCTCACTACTCCCTACCAACTACCCACTACCCACTACTCACCCCTCGCTACTCACTGCTCTCTACTCACTACACACTCACTACTAACTCACTACTCACCACTTACTACTTACAACTTACTACTTATTACTCACTACTTACTAGTCACTACTCCGCTACACTAAACCATCCAGTTAGCTTTGAGATACGATGCTAGTCTAACAAGCAAGTCGTCGTATCTTCCAATCTCGGTCGGGCGATGCTGCTAGAGTCAGTCATAAACGAACAAAAATTGTGAAAAAATCACATACTTTTATTTCAGAATTTGATTTTACGACCACGGAAAATGAATGAAAATCGATCAGACACATAAGTATGCCAGTGTTTCAGTGAGCTAACTCATTGTAATATAAAAAGTTGCTTTTGCAAAAACACAATTTTCAATCTTAGTGAATCGCCTTTGACCTAGTCTAGCCATGTTACGTTGAGTTCTTCTGTTTCTGGTTGTTGAAGATCACGGCCTCCAGTGTACCTTCCGACTTTCGCCTGGTGTATTATGGGATTCTCCCCAAGCAGTGTATTTAGCTCAAGCACAGCATCTTCCGCTAGAACACGGCAAGAGGGCGCATATGCTCTGTAAGCAAAGTCTCGATTTCTTGCCAACTACTTACCGGCTTGAGAAGCTTTTAACATTGTATGCTATGTACGACAGCGTATAATTATAGCGTCCTGCGGAGGACAAAATAAGCCCAATTACTTGCTTGAATGCGCCGATGAAGGGTCGGACTTGTGTTGTTTTCCGTGGTAACAAGCGATACTAAGTTCACAAAGTCATCTATCATTCCTAATTCATGGTCACCAACGTTTACCATTCTTTGGAGTTGGGAGGTGCATATTCGTCTCCTTCGAACCTCTGTGATGGCTATGAGGACCGGACTAAAGATAAATGCATCGAAAAGTAAATACGTGACTAAAGGGTGTCCCACATCAAATTGCCTCACGGAAAAAATGCTTTAGATCACTCATTGGGTATTTTCTTTTAAAAATTTGGGTAGAGGTAGCTTAGATTGTATTGTTTACACTTTATTTTTATCGCTGTCAGTTTTTTGAAAATTGAAAAAAATGGCGTTACACGAAAAGCAACGTCGCGAAATTGGTTTTGCGCAAACGTTACTACAAAACTCTGAGCATCGAACGGAAGTAGAAATGCGGTCAGAATGGATGTTCTATTAGTGATCAGGATCACAAGCGCGTCGTGAAAGCGTTTGAGCGGAATCCCAGTGCTTCAGCTAGGGATGTGGCCAAAAGGTTGAATCTGTTCAAGTCTTTCGTTCAGAGCGCTAAGGACCGGGAGGGACTGCGTACGTACAAAGTACAGAAGGCTCCAAATCGTGACCAACGGTAAAATACGATGGGAAAGTCACGGGTCTGGAGACTGTAACCCAGATGCTGACGAAGTATCATTGTCTCATCATGGATACATGGGACTGGAGGAAGTAAGGAAGCAGAAACTATCAAAATTGCCAAGAAATACATGATTTGCCAAGCAATCTGCTCATGTGGCAAACGGAGTGCGCCGTTCGTGACTACCGGGACTGTAAATGGGCAGATCTACCTCAAAGAGTGTACAGAAGCGTCAGCTTCTTCTGTTGAAGCAACAATCTTCTGGCCGAATCTAGCTTCGTGCCACTATTCAAAGGATGTCCTGCAGTGGTATGATGTCAACGGGGTCATTTCGTACGCAAAGACATGAACACGCTCAACGCATCGGAACTAAGGCCCATCGAAAAATACTGGACTTTTTTGAAGCATGCACTACGGAAGCATACCGAAGAGGTCAAATCTGAGGAAGACATGAAGGAAAAGTGAATTTCCGTACAGAAGAAGCTGTAACAAGATGTTGTTCAGAACCTTATGAGTGGAATTAAGCGTAAGGTGCGAGCATACGGTTATGGTATTGAAGTTGAGTGAAATAATTGTCTGAAAGTTTGAAAAGGGTCGATCAATTAGGTAATTTTCTACAGCGTTTTTTCTGTGATGCTATTCGATGTGGGACACCCTTATTCACGTGTTTGATTTTCGCCGCATTTATTTTTAGTCCGATCCTCAAAGCCATCGCTTTCAGTCTAGCATAGTTTGCCTCTGCGTCACGGAGCCGTTTTTATGACGGCTCGTAGAATTACCTATTTAAATGCGATGTTAAATAGCATGCAGGTTACGCCGTCAGCTTATCTCGTCGCGTACCAAAGGAGGTCAAAGGGAATACGAAACACATCACTCTGTCCAGTGTTGCTTTGTGTCTCGTCAGTTTATCCGAAAATTCGTTTTCGTACATTATTTTCCATCTTCTTCTTCTACAGCAGCATAGAGCCGGGGTGGGTCGTGCTATTTCTAGCACTCGTCTCTATTCAACTCGGTCTTGGGCCACTCGTCGCCAATTTCCTAGTCGGCTCAGAAGTCGCAAATCGCTTTCGACCTGGTCGAGCCATCGTGCACGTTGGCCCCCCCTGTTCCTGGTGCCGGTGGGGTTGTTGAAGAGGACTATTTTCGTTGCACTGTCGTCCGGCATCCTTACGACGTGTCCGGCCCACCGTAGCCTGCTATCTTTCGCTAGATATACGATGGGAGTCTCCCCAAGCAGTGCCTGTAGCTCGTGATTCATACGCCTCCGCCACTCTCCGCTTTCAGTTTGTACTCCGCCAAATATCGTCCGCAACACTTTCCGCTCAAACACGGCAAGGGCGCGTGTGTCCTCCATAAGCAGCGTAACGGCTTCAAGTCCATAAAGAACTACCGGTCTAATAATGGTTTTGTACATTGTTAGCTTCGTGCGGCGGCGTATGCTTCCTGATCGTAGCATTTTACGAAGGGCAAAGCAGGCCCGATTTCCCGCTTGGATGCGCCGCTGGATCTCCTTACTAGTGTTGTCCGCGGTCACCAGCGATCCCAAATACACGAACTCCTCTACCACTTCTAGTTTGTCGCCGTCAACGGTTACCGTCCGTGGGAGGCGCGCGTTTGTTTCCTTTGAGCCTCTTCTTTTCATGTATTTGGTCTTCGACGCATTTATTTTTAGCCCAATTCTCCTAGACTCCGCTTTCAGTCTGGCGTAGATTGCCTCCGCCGTCGCAAAGTTCCTAGCAATGATATCGAAGTCATCTGCAAAGCCTAGAAGTTGGCTACTCTTGGTAAAAATGGTGCCTCTCGTTTCGATGCCCGCTCGTCGGATCACCCCTTCAAGAGCGATGTTGAACAGCATGCAGGATAGACCGTCACCTTGTTTCAACCCTCGCCGCATCTCGAAGGGACTCGAGAGTGTCCCAGAGATGCGTACGAAACACATCACTCTATCCAATGTAGCTCTGATCAGTCGCGTCAGTTTGTCCGGAAAACCGTATTCGTGCATTATCTGCTATAGCTTGTCTCGATCGACTGTATCGTATGCTTCTTTGAAATCAATAAAGATGTGATGCGTGGGCACGTTGTACTCCCGACATTTCTGCAAGATCTATCGGATAGTAAAAATGTGGTCCGTAGTTGCGCGAGCCCCCATGAAGCCCGCCTGATAATTCCCTACGAAACCTTGTGCTATCGGTGACAGCCGGCGTAACAGGATCTGGGAGAGTACCTTGTAGGCGGCGTTTACCAGCGTAATACCACGATAGTTGCAGCAGTCTAGCCGATCACCCTTTTTGTAGATGGGACAAACCACTCCTTCCATCCATTCCTCCGGTAGCTTTTCCTCCTCCCAAATCCTTGAAATAACCCAGTATAGAGCCTTTGCTAGTGTTTCTCCACCATGTTTATGAAGCTCTGCCGGTAGGCAGTCCTTCCCAGCGGCTTTATTGGTCTTCAGCAGCCCGATTTCTCGTTTGACTTCTTAGAGATCAGGTGCTAGGACATCACTATCTTCCATGGGCGCTCCTAGGTTAATTTCCGTTCCGCCTCCTTCTGCGACTTCGCCATTGAGGTGTTCATCGAAGAACTGCTTCCACCTGCCGACCACCTCGCGCTCGTTTGTAATTAGATTCCCTCCCTCGTCCCAGCACATGCCAGGTTTCGGTGTGTAACCCTTCCGAGTTTGGTTCACCTTCTCATAAAACTTGCGCGTGGCATTAGCTCGGAATAGTTGCTCTAATTCTTCACGATCTCTGTCCTCCTTTTGGTGCTTTTTTCTCCTCAGGATCGTGATCAACTGGTTCCTAGCTCGTCGGTATTTGGCCAGGTTCTCTCTAGTGGCAATACTTAGATAATTTTTCTAAGCATTTTTTTCTCCTCCACCGCTTGTTGGCATTGCCCATCAAACCAATCATTTTGTGTACTCCGAGGTCCAATACCTAGTGCCGCGGTAGTGGCCTCTCCGATGGCCGAGGGTATTCTGCCCCAACCGTCTTCGAGGTTTGAAACGCCTAATTCCTCGGAAGAAGGCAGTGCCTCATTCAGTACTCGCGCGTAGTTCTCGGCAGCTTGTGGGTTATCTAGCCGTTATGTTCAGCCGAGGAGGGCGGCTTTGACGTGTCCGGTATACGGTGGACAGCGTTGAGCGCACATGTACTGCTACTAGGTAATGGTCAGAATCAACATCCGCACCCTGACGGGAGCGAACGTTCGTGATGTTAGAGAAAAAGCGGCCCTCTATGAGAACGTAGTCAATTTGGTTCATTGTACGTTGGTCAGGTGATCTCCAGGTGGCGATGTGGACCTGCGAAATTTAGCGATCTGCAGTTCCAAGTACCGAGTCTCCATTCGTCGTCCTTGTTCCGTCGCCTAGGTCGATGCCGAATATTCCGCTCCGAATATGCTTGTATGTTGTTAGTTTTTTAATTTAGGTGTGTAGCTGTACTGGGGCAACACTACCGAGTCTCGCGATGGGGCTGCCATCTTATAGTGCCGAGACTCACTATACCTCCTTCCCGGTTAGTATACGACCTTAGTTTCCACCGGGGTTGGTAATCCGATTTCCGCTAAGGTTGCTCGTATTTCGGCTGGTACCTCGAGGAGGTCGGGATCGGAGTTGCTGGATAAGAGGCTAACGACCGCTATGGGGTCTATATTCCACATTATCCAGCCGTTTACCAACCCAACATTATTAACCATAGCCATTTTCGATTGACTACATCATATGCTGCTGGGAAGTCGATGAAACATCTGTGGACACATTGAATTGCTGCAATTTCTGCACAATCTGCTGGATAGTGAAAATTTAGACCGCAGTTGCAGGAGATCCCTTAAAGCTTGCTTGCTAGTTCCTACGAATCTTTAAGGTATCGGTGGTAGCCTGCGCAACAAGATGTGGAAGAGAGCTCCTTCCATCGAATCTTCTAATAGCGTTTTCTTCTCCCAGATTCTGGAAGTTACCCAATGAACAACTTTTGTCATAGTTGCTTTGCCATATTTGTTGAACTCTACTAGTAGGTAGTCAACCCTTACTGCCGGCTGTGTTGGTCTTTAACAACACGATGTCTCGTTTATTCTGCTGGAGATATAGTGCTAGGGCGCTACTGTTTTCCATTTTCTCGTGCTCTAGATTAATTTCATTTTGCGACATTGCCACTGAGGAGTTCTTCTCAAAGTATTACTTTCACCTATCAACTCCCTCACACTTGTTTGTGATCAGTCAAACCTGGTGCTTAGAAAAACAAGTACATGTTATGTACTAAACCTCTCATGATTTGCAGTTTAAAACTAAAAAATACCTGTTTTCAACCCAACCAAGGAAGCAAATAACTGCAAAATGCTCCCAATATTTACGCCCGCGGTAAGTCCAATCAAACGCTAAAACCCTAACATAAGCTGACACTAAGCCAGCAACAGAGAATTTAAAAATTTATATCCCCCATGCCACACACCGTGCCGAATTCGTACGGGCCGGGCACTCGAAGCGGTGTTCGGAGACGACAAAGGATGTTATTCACGTGATGAGGTCTAGATTAAAGCCGTGTTCTTTTGCCCGCACTCACAGCACAGTTAGGTGCCGAAGCCAAAGGGCAGCCAAAGCTGTCGGTGTACCGGTGAATTCCGTTTCACGATACTACCCGATGCTAGTTTGTGGTTGAATGGTAATGTACATGTTGCAATACGGCGGCGGTATGGCATCGCCGCAAAAAAAACGAGTAGCATTCCACTTTAATGAATTTTCCGCTTCCGCCATGTAGGTAGGATACAGAGATAAAAAAAACTCTAAACAGGAAAATTGCACAGAACGAAAAAAAAACTTCCGTAGCTTGCGGAATGTTTCGTACGTGTTGAGGAGAGATAGCAGAAGTGAAGTGTGTACGTGTAATAAAAATATTGTTTTATAACTTTACGCCTTCTGGGCCACTCGGAATGCTTGCCTGCGTGTAGTGTGGAAGTCTGCCTGGACCGTGAAAGCAAAAACAGGGATTTGCTAACAATCCCGGTGCGGGATTGGAACAGTTCAGTGGTGCAATTTTGTGCAATATGAATGTCGATTTTGCACCTTTGATACTAATAAAATGTAATGTTTAGCGATGCATTTGTTCAACAACAGGTAAATAAACTAGACCTTCAGCATCTATTCGGTTTGGATAATGAATTGATCTCAGGAGATTTTACTGCCATAACATCGAAGCTCTTTTATGTAAACTGGATGACTTTTTGATACCCTTTCATGTCGCTGACACCAGGAAATGAATTTAAAATTGGATCCCATTCCACGGCGGGACTAGGCCGAAAAACAACGCAAGTGATTATGACTAAACTCTGCAGTAAGCTTTACACTTTACGCGGTACTCCAACTGGTAGAAAACCATCATAATTCTCCATTATGAACTGCTCGTTGCAGGCACGGACCGCTAGGATGCTGGAAACGGGGAACGGGCCCACAGGCGGTTTCGACACTGGGATCCGCATCAAAACAACCGCGCTGCGAGTATTGTTCATCTCTGTCTACAGTTTGGCCGCTAGGCCGTAAAAAAGACTACACACAGAAGCAGCCACACTCCCTCTTCCCGTTTTCCGATCATGTACTCCGCATTTTTAGACCACAGCTGTTTCAGAAAATTTAATGTTCTTTCCCATCGCTCTTGTACTTTGGAGTTTGAACGGTCGCGATTTCGTCATGTTGCGAACCAGACGACGAGGACGACGACGACGACGACGATGATCCTAATTCTAGGGAAAATGTTGGCTTGATATTGCGGTATTACTAGCGCTTTACTTGCGTATGACGGGGTTATCGCTGTCTTCTATGACGATAAATTTAGTACAATATATATTACAAAATTGAAATAGGTTGAGGCCAGCTGCGCGTCAATGAGAGTACTAGGGTAAAGAACTAGTTTTAAGCAGTCTAAGCGGGTCACTGATTGTTTTACCTTATTACAAGCGATGGGTTGACTAAGTGGGGAATATCAGCATACCAATCTTCTTGCTATCTTTAGTTCTTCAAGCTGTTACCATTGGAAGACACTATTGTTGAGCTAAACTTTTGATTTTTCGCTTTAAAAGTTGGAGCGGTGGAACTAATTTTGAACACACCGAACCCATTTTCACCCGCAGGGTGCTGTTTTCAGCAATCCTGAAATCTGAATTTTTTTACGTCCCGTTAAAAAATCCCTCGAACTTTTCCCCCTATTCAGTAAGTTCGCGTTCCTATCCGCGACCTACTAATCGGCATCTGATGCGTAATCGGCATAGCGTATCGGCATATGCGTAAAATGCCATCTGTCTAAATTGTTTATCGGGGCATACACTCACCGCACCGTTCGGCAAACGGTATTCGTCGTCCCTTTTATTCTCTGGTGTTCTTATGGGAAACTGCGAGTTTGACGTCTCACTCGCTGTTCATAAGGATGGTGGGAGAACAAAAGAGGCAAACATAGAAGTGCACACGATCTAACTTTAGAACAGTGTTGTCAAAGCAAATAACATTGAAACACATCGTTGCTTCATTAAATCACTGAGAAAATCTTCGAAAATTATTGTAAAAGCTGTCTTTTGTGTTGTTTTTAATAAAGAAAAATTAATTATGAACATACATTTCTCTTAAAAGTATTGAACCACGTTTTCACCATAGGAGGTTTCAGTTAATTTCAAACTTAAAATTCTTATTTCCAGAACCGAAACAGTATCTTGGCAACACGATAGTTCATCAGTTGTGCTGCAGCTGCTGCTACTGGTGAACAGGTTCCATCAATTCAGAATTTGTTTTCAGTTTTGTTAGAAAATAATAAAACTTTCGGCTAGTGACAAAGCCTTAGATAATAGAGAAAAAGAGACTGAATAATATGGTATGTGACAATTGAGTGCTTGACTTTCAGAGTGGTTGTAATCAGTGCTGAAAATTTGATGAATTCGTCAGTTTGCTACGGTGGCGATTGCTGAAGAGCAGCTGAAAAATGTACGTTTTTGGACAACAATTTTTAATTCATCATATTTCTTGTCGGAAACCCAAAAAATTGTGTTAGTGTGAACCAAATGTATGGTTAAGTGATTTGTGAAGATGATCCTATCAAAAGATTTTGAAAATATGAATAAAAAAGTGCATTTTCGGATCATTTATGTTCAACTGATTAAAATAGGTAACACTGCTTAACTCGTTCCTTACCCTATTTATACAGGATTCCGTTGAAACAATATTAAAGGGTTGTTCAATCTGTTGAACAAATCAGTTAGTTACAAATCATGATTATAGTAACCAAAACAAAGTTAAACGATTTACTGGCCATTAAATAGTCCACCTATTAGCTGTTGATTTATACGAAAAGTCACGCACAAACTTCTACCTTTGTGAAACTTTTGCGAAGTTAGTTTGCGAATGTAGCAAGAAATATAACAATCTTGCCTTCACAGAATGTTCCTAGACAAATGGAAAATGCACAATGTCACCTCCCAGTTAAAATTCATTTTGCGAAATGTACACACCATTGCAAAGTCGTTGAATTGTTGTTAGGTATTTTCACTTTTCATAATGCGTTTCCAGCACATGACCGACGTGGAGATACAAGGAATTGCTCTTTTTGACTGCAGGCGAAAATGGCAAACAAAAGCTCTGCCCCTCTTTGTTCCCCAACGCGTCGCGGAGTGCGCTGCCAACGACGATGATGGTGACGACGATGACGACGAGGGTAGAATCGTTTTACTGCCGCTGAACTTATTTATGTGCACTCGGTATAAATTAATACTGAACGCGTCATAAACGACGAAACACATGTGGAAAATGTCGCACCTGCGAGATGGATAATAGATTTAAAATGTTCTACTGTCTCCCTCCGCGGCGCGCGGATAATGGATGGCGGCTGCCGAACATGAACTCCGTTGCTAGCTAAGCTAGGGAGGTTCCGTTTCATCGAACGTTCGCCTCTGAAAGATAATGTGATGAGGAAAAAATGATTTCTAAAGCTATTATCTGGTTATCTGAGGCCTTCGGCAAAACACGAACCATCATTAAAAGAGATTGACTAGCAGATCTCATTATTTTAGTAAGATTTTTTTTTACCATTTACGAACAGGCCTGATAACCAATTTTATTTCAAATAAAACATAAGTTTGGTATTGGGATTTGAAAAATTTGGGCAACGTGTCGTCCAAACTAATATCAAACTAATGAGGAAACCTTGATAATCATATTAAGATGAGATTCACAGAGGTGTTCCATGTCAAAAACAAATAGTTAAAAGTACAAGATTTAAAAAATCAAAGAATCCAAGGATTCAAGAATCCAATATTCCAAGAACAGGAGATTTCGAGAATTCAGGAGTCCAAGAACCCAACAATCCAAGAATCCAAGATTTCAAAGATCCTAGCATCTAAGTGTCCAAGATCCCAAGAAACCATGAGTGTAAGAATTCAAGAACGCAAAAATCCAACAACCCAAGAATCCAATAGTCCGAGGATCCAAGAATTCAAGATTCCAAGAACCCAGGAATTCAAGAATCCAAGAACCCAAAAACCCACGAGCTCGAGAATCCCCGTTTTAATTCCCATCCCAATTCCCTCAATTAGAAAGGGTATCGGAACTAGGATTGGAACGGGGATTGTAGCGGTGAATGGAACGGGGATTGAAACGTGGTTTGGAACGGGGATTGAAATGGTGACTGGACCGGATATTTAAACGGGGATTAGATCGGAGAATAGAACGGAGATTGGAGCGAGGATTGGAACGGGGATTGGACAGGATATTCGAACGGGGATTGGAAGGCGATTGGAACGGAGATTGGAACGGAGATTGGAACGGGGATTAGAACGGGAATTGGAACGGAGATTAGAATGGGGTTTAAAACGGATTTTGGAACGGGGATTGTAACAGGGATTGGAAAGACGAATGGAAAGACGATTTGAAAGGGAATTAAAGCAGGTATTGGAACAGGTATTGGTACGGAGATGGGAATGGGGATTGGAACGGCGAAAGGAACGGGGATAGGAATGGTGACAGGAGGAGGGGGGGTAGGAACGGGGATAGGAACGGGGATAGGAACGGGGAAAGGAACGGGCATAGGAACGGGGATAGGAACGGGCATAGGAACGGGAATTGAAACGAGGATTGGGTATGGGATTGGAACGGGGATTGAAACGAAAATTGGATCGGGAATTGGAACGGAAATTGGAACGGGGATTTAAACAGTGATTGGAACGGGAATTGGGGCAGGATTGGAGCGGGGATTGGAAAGGAGATTGGAGCGGGAATTGGAACGGGGCTTGAAGCTGGGATTGGAACGGGGATTGGAACGGAGATTCGAACGGGGATCGGAACGGGGATTAAACAGGAACTGTAACGGAGATTCGAATGTGGATTGGAACTGAATGTGGAACGGGGACTGGAAACGGGATGGAACGGGGATTGGAACGAGGATTTAAACGGTGATTGGATTGGGGTGGGGATTGGAATGGAAATTGGAACGGGGATTAAAGTGGGGATTGGATCATGGTTTGGATCCCGGATTGGATCGGAGATTGGAACGGTGATTGGAACAGGGATTCGAACGGGCATTGAATCGACGATTGGGAATGGGCTTGCAGCCAGGATTGAAACGGCATTTAGAACGGGGATTGGGATGGGAATCAAAACGGGGATTGGAAAGGGGATTGAACGGGGTTTGAAACGGGGTTTAGAACGTGGATTCGAACGCAATTTCGAACGGTGAATGGGTGAAAGGGGATTGAAACGGGGATTGGAGCGGGGATTAGAACGGGGATTAGATTGGAGATTGGAATGGGGATTGAAGCGGTGGTTGGAACGATGATTGTAACGATGACTGGAATGGAAATTGGAACGGGGACTGGAACGGGAATTGAAGCGGATTGGTTTATGGTTTGAAACCAGGCTTGGAACAGTGATTAGAACGGGGATTGGAACGGGAATTGAAACGAGGATTGGAAAGGGGATCGGAATGGGGATTGGAACGCGGATTGAAGTGATCATCAGGGATTGGATCCAGGATTAGAATGGAGATTGGAACGGTGATTGGAACAGGAATTGGAACGAGGATTGGGACGGGAACTGGAACGACTATCAGAACGGGGATAAGAACGATAAATTGGAACGGAGATTGGAACAGGGGCTTAAGCGAGGAACGGAAATTGGACCGGGGATTGGAATGACGATGGAAACGGGGATTGGACTGGATATTCGAATAGGGATTGGAACGGGGATTTAACGGAGATTGCAACGAAGATTGCAACGAGGATTGGAACAGAGTTTGGAACAGAGTTTGGAACGGTGATTTGAACAGGGATTGAAGTGGGAATTGGATTAGGGACTGGAGCCAGGATTGGAACGGAAATTGGAACAGGAATTGGAAAAGGAATTGAAACGCGGATTGGAAAGGGGATTAGAGCGGTGATTTCAACGGGAATTGGAGTGGGAATTGAAACGGGGATTGGAAAGGAGTTTGGAAAGGGAATTGGAACGGGGATTGAACGGGTAATGGAACGATGATTGGGACGGGGATTGGAACAGGGATTGAAATGCGGATTTAAACGGCAAAAATACAGTGAGATTTTTCTCAATCATGCATTTTTACACAAAGTTTACTCGTGAAAACCAAGTCTGTTCGTACTTTTCATATAGGTATACGTTATTATATTCCATGCAAAACGCTATCAAATGAGAGAAAAAATCGAAAGAATTTTTTTTTGTTTTTCGGAAATTAGGCCATTACAAATATTTTAAAAAGTTTTTGTCCCTCCGGTGTTGGGTCACTGAAGGGGGGGGGGGCGAAAAAAAAACAAAGAGAATTTTTTAATCGAGCAAAAAAAATGGATTTTAGGCATTTTTCGTTTAAGTTTAAACGTGAAAACCAAATCTATTCTTGCTTTTAAAATATACGTTGTTAATTTTCATGCAAAAATCTACGAGAAAGAGACAAAAACGAAAGAAAATTTTTTTGGCTGATTTTCGGAAATTCCGCTGTTTGAATTTCCATTTCTATTTCATGCTAAAGGCGTTAACTCAACTCGTACACTAATTTTTCGAGTTTTCCAGGCTGTAGAGCCCACAGACAATTGATTTTATAAAAAAAATTAACTCATATCCTACAAATTATTTTTTTGCCCCCGATTTTTCAAGCCAATTTCCAAGGGGGAGGGGGGAGGGTGACAAAAACTTTTAAAATGATTTGCAATGGCCTTATTTTATTTGAATTTCCACTTCTGTCCACTAATTTGCAACGGCTTAATCGAATATTGAAAATCTGAAAAGAATTATTAAAAATCGAACTTAAATTATAATCTTGTTAAAATTAATAAGAGTTGTTAAATATCGCTTTCGATTTAAAATTGCATTGAAGAGTAAAAATGAGAAATCGAAATTCAACTGCGATTCAAATGTCGAAAATAGGGAAACGGATACCAAAAACGAAAAATAAAAGCTCCAAAATCTAGAAGCAAAATGAGAGTCCAAAACCATAAAACGAAAGTTTTACATCTAAAATTAAAAGTCAAATGAAGGTAACCAAAAAAATCAGGAGTAAAAAATTAGAGACAATAATTTGAAAAGCAAAAATCAACTCAGAAAAATATAGGGTAGAGAATCCATACTTCGCCAGGAGCCATATTTCGCCAGTTTGACGAATCCAAAGCCTTTTTGCATATTTTTAAAGGCTTACAAGAAATTATTTGACGAATTGGTTAAATTGAGGACATCAATTTTACCAATTTGTCAAATAATTTCTTGTAAGTCTTTAAAAATATGCAAAAAGGCTTTGGATTCATCAAACTGGCGAAATATGGCTCCTGGCAAAGTATGGATCCTCTACCCTATATTCTAAAGAATCAGCATTTGGGGATTTAAACTACCTTTCATTCACGTAAATATTATGCGAAAATTTGTGTGGCAACTATTCACTTAACATCTTTCGTAATATTTACGTCAAGTTTATTTTTAATTATAACCTACCTGTACAGGAAAGGTATAAAAGCTAGTTGATTGACTGCTTTTGATCAAGAACTCGAACATATTGTGGTGAGAGTAATTGGAAGCGGAAGTCCTGTCGTAATATAATTATGCCCGTTATTATGTAATTCATCATCTTCCGAGATTAAATCCTACTGGTTTCATGCAAAAAAATACCTTCAATATTTTTCACCATCAACCAACGAAAATACCCATTTTCAACGTTCTCCCCCGGTGCAATTCCAAGCGCAAAGCCCAAAAATAAAGCCACTCAATTAACGTGACGTACGTTTTCCCAACGAATCGTGCCCCAGTAGAAAACGATTGATGCCTTTGTTACCGTACGAATGATTCCACCCACAGTACGGTGCGGTGCGGTGGCAGTGGGGTGATTGATCCTTCTACGGAGCGATGGCCGATTATGATACTTCTGCAAATGGATCCATTAATTACCATTGCCAACGGCACAAAACATCACGATTGGCTGCGGAGATCTAGGAACTAACAGTCTGTCAAAGTATGTATTTATTGCGAACAGGGCAAGGAAAGTTGGTTCTCGTACGAGAGACGAAACCAAAGCAATGATATTGATTTCCATAGAAACGAGTTGATTGTTTTGAAGCAACTACAGCTTCTCTGGAACAGTAAACAAGAACAGCGTAGAAAAGATTTCCATCAGCACATTTTCAAAGAGCAATAGCAATCGGTTGGGGTTTTTCATCTGTCTGATTCCCATCAAGGGACAACAAATCTCCATTAAGCTTAAAGCCTTTCGTTGGAGACGCTTCACGGTAGAGGATATTAAATTGAAATGACAAAACTGATACGATTAGAAGATTAAAGGTTTGTCTCATCTTTTAAAATAATGCGAACGATATGGTTAAATCTTGATGCTTACCATGCGGTTGGATTGAGTACGATAGCAGCATTAGGAACTCGTTTAAAATCAATTAACAAGACTCTGGCGTAGTTAGAATGACCACGTATATGTGTAGGATAACATCATCGTTGAGATTCCATTTGAGACTTTCATTTCACAGTCATAACATTGATTTTTGATCAAGTCTTTATCTTGCAAAACCAAAATCCCTTGTTTTGAATAGTAATTGAGATTTGTTCAAAAATATGAATAGGAGTTTGAGGTTATGCTAACAGAAAGTTCGAAATCACAAACGATGGCACTGTGCAAGTAGTGCTGACCGGAAGCTGAAGTTGGCGGACGATGTTCACGTGCTGTTGCAGGTACATACCTACGAGTATCATGGATGATTACACCACAGTTGAAAAGTTAATTCCATTGCCAAAATGGAGAGTCTTATCGGAAATGCCCGTCTAGGCTAAGTGGTTTGCTTTGCAATAAATCATACTTATTAGACCTAAGCATACACGTACGAGCATTCGCAAATCGTTTGAGGACTTCCGTGTCATCAGCAGCAATGTTGGCATCTAGAGCCGTCTTCAAGCATAACGAAATTGCTATTCATTAGAGTTTGTCTGGACTGCCTGGTTGGCCGGTAGCATTATCCAACTTCCTCTGCATGTAAAGTGCGCTCGTGTTTATTTGGTTTGCCACCCTTTTTCCGGTGGAAATAACAACCGGTTGAAATTCTTGGCTTCCCGTGCTATTCTGGTTTCACCGAGGAGAAACAGTTTTCGCAATTAATATTCGGATGCGAGATTTATGATGATCTGCAAACACACCGACAAGAGACGGTGCGGTGCGCACTGACAATGCGATGGTTGGAATTCGCTTCATTTCCACAAGTAAATAAAGATAAACCGTTTAAATATCGTTAGGCTTCCGTCGTCCGGACAGCAGTCTCTACCTACAGACGGAGATACCTGACGGCAGCCTCGGATTGTACAACACTTCATTCCGGTTGGTTTGTTTTGATTTCACACAGTTAACGCAAATTGTTACGGCATCGTAAATCCACCCTCCGCGGTGAATGTGACTTCTGTCGGACTAATCTTTAGCGCCGTGAACTGATGTACGTAGCATTCAGGAGTTGCTTGGTAGTTGATTGTTCGTGAACGAATGAATATGTTATGATTTTTATTACTCTTTGAGATATTTATTCATCAGAATTACATTGTCCACCAACTTCCTAATTAACTCGAAGATACCGAACCTTTGCTAAATATTGGAAACATGCTTTGTATATTGAACAGTATTCTAGGGTAAATTTGTTGCAAAACTATGATATTCAGAAACAAGCATAACGCTTAACTCACCTGTTTGAATTGATAAAATTGTACTGAGAATTCTTACTCAGCTTGGCAGCTACGATCTAAAGCGATTATATCATCTCCGGGCTCGAAAAAAGCGCAAAAACAACCACGGCTTGTTCCCGTGAGTTTCCAGGCTAAAATTTTAGGTATTTCCTAACTATAACTGTGGTATCGCACACTCACACAATCATGCAGGTAGGTGACCGTTGATAACGTCGGCAAGCATGTACTCAGAATTACATTGTCCAGAAACACCCCGTTTTCTTAACATATGTACTAAAAATGACAAAAATAAGACATGGCATGGCGTTTTGCAATTTTCCAACAGCGCGCACTTAAATATCCGTAGATTTGTTTATTGGGGCGGATGCATAGAAGATTTTTCGATCTATTAGTGCAAAAATATCGAAAATCAATCAATAAATTACAGAGTTATCAGCACCCAAAATGTAGCCGCTTTTCGTGATGATGATTTTCAGATTTTTTGGAATGACGCTCACCTAAGACGTAATCCTGCGTCAAAGAATAAAAATTGAAAGGCTGCTTATCTATTTATTTATATAAGAGGCTTGTCTGTAGCCAAAACCAGGTCTCTGACAGGACGGCATAACAGGCTTATCGGTAATTTAAAACAGGCGCCTGACAGGACGTCATGTTTTCGTAGCAATGAGTTCTATTCTCAGTCACCTCACCGGTCGACTTCTATACTGCTCGATTGCTCCACTGGTTAACTAGATTGCTCGACTGAACTGTTCGATTCGGCTGCTCGACTCAACTGCTTGATTGAACTGTTCGACTGGACTGCTGGATTTAACTGCTCGTCTTGACTGCTCAATTCAACTGCTCGACTCAACTGTTCGACTTAAACACTCGACCTGACTGCTCAACTCAATTGCTTGACTTAACTGTTCGACTCGACTGCTCGATGCAACTGCTAGACTGGACTACTCGACTCAACTGCTCGACTCGACTCAACTACTTGACTCTATAGTTCGATTCAACTGCTCGACTAGACTACTCGATTCAACTGCTCGACTGGACTACTCTTCTGAACTACTCGACTTGACTCGACTGCTCGACACAACTGATCGATTTCACTGCGAAATTTGAACTACTTGATCCGATTGCTTGACTAGACTGCTTGACTAAACTGTTTGATTCGACTCCTCGACTTAATTCCTTGACTTAACTGCTAGATTAAACTGCTCGATTGAACTACTCGACTCAACTGCTCGACTGGACTACTCGACTCAACTGCTCGATCATACTGTTTGACTATTTTCTCAAGACTGTAAGTAATCTTCTAATTTGTATTCAAAGAACGACAAAACCACCTATTCTTCCTCTACAACTAGGCCATAGACCGAAAAAATAGATGCAATCGCTTAATGGGCCGAAAATACCCTCCCGTGCCCCATTTGTTTCAGTTTCCGTCTAAGACTCTTTTATGTACAACATCTTAGAGCTATATTATGCAATATAAAAACTTAAAGAACTAATACAAAGATTAAGGATCTCCGCAAACACTGGCCTATGGAATGTATCCGCAGTTTTCTGAACAGACATTTATATTTTCCGGATAATAAGATTCGGGCTCAGCTAGTATATACATATATAAGAGGCTTATCGGTAGCCAAAACCAGGTCTCTGACAGGACGTCATAAGAGGCTTATCGCTAACTAAAAACAGGCCCTTGACAGAACGTCATGCTTTCGTAGTAACGGGTTCTCTTCTCAGTCACCTCCCTGGTCGATTTGATTGCTCGATTGGACTGTTCAACTGAACTGATCGACTTGAGTGCTTGACTGAACAGCTCGATTTAACTGCTCGACTTAACAGTTTGACTGGACTACTCGACCTACTACTTGACCCGACTGCTCGATTTAACTACTCGACTGAACTGCTTCACTTACGCTGCTCGACTGGACTACTCGGTTCAACTAATCGATTCAAATGCTCGACTAGACTACTTGATTGAATTGCTCGACTGGACTACTCGACTCAACGGTTCGATTCGACTATTCGAATCGACTGCTCGACTAGACTATTCGATTTAACTGGTCGACTTTACAGCTTGACTCAACTACTCTACTGGACCAGCCACGTAGCCAGAAGGGGGGGCCCGGGGGCCCAATTTCCATTTTAACTGTTTTATATGCATATTTTTGCGTTTAGAACTACAATACATTGAATGTATTGTGATGTATTATATTTTTAAGCAGTAATATATGCATATAATGTATTAGGAGCTAAGATAGGGCTCCTGGCCCCCACCTCTGGCTACGTGGCTGTACTGGACTACTTGACTGAACAGCTTGATTCAACTGCTCGACTCAACGTCGCACATAGGAGTATTTGCCCCAAAAAGCTGGCCAAAATTCTAAATTGCTTCTTTCCAGTCGATATTGATAAAACATGATCAGAAATTAAATATTTCCCAACTCTGCATATGAAGTTAAAGAAATTGCCAACTAATCCCCTGTAAAGTTCAATTCGTATCTTTCTCTTATATTTATAAAAAACCGATTAAGGACATAACCATTTATTAGGTGTTGGGATGTGTGGCAGTATGTATGTGAGCTAGTACAGGTGTATGTGTGATGTAAAAGTGTATGTATGTATGTAAATGTGTAGGTGTGTACGTATACGTATAGAAGCATCACATTCTAGTCTTCTGTTTCATAGTCGCTGCATTTCTCATATTCTTCAGTTTGAAATTGATTTGCCTCCAACATCTTCAACGTTTCGGTCGAAAAAGGTTTGCTTTTTTTCTTGGTATCGGCCTTGAGCTACTAAGCAATGGATCCGAATTAAGCAGAAGTCTATTCAAAACATCTCTGTTGCATTGTATTCTTGAAAATTTCCTACCAAAGTTTTATTTAGTACAGTATATTGTTTTTTATTAAGAATAATTTAAACATACATACTATGAGAATAAAAGGAATTTAAAATTAACTAAGCCCATCATGTACTTTCTCGAATCACTCTAGAAGTCGATGGCAAACCCAATAGAAGTCAAATCATATACCTTAATGACCAGAGCCAAATAACTTCCGTTAACCTCCGCGAAAGTGGTCAGTTTACTGACCATCGGACGATAGTCATTAATACGGTACATGTACGGTAACCATAATGAGGGTTCTCCGTAACATTGAATAACATCTTTTTCTCTATAAATGACTTTGAACAAGTGTGTGAAATGATTCAAGGCGAGACAAACGCAGACTGTGACTGTTGCCGGCGACCTGCAAATATGCCTTTCTTACCCCATTCGAAAGGTACCGGTCTTACTCCCAAGGCACGTTTTTTAAGAAGACGATTTTTATACATTTATTAATCATATTTCTACTTAAATCTCACTTATGAAAAACAATGCTAGCTAGAATATATAAAATCTTAAAATTTAGTTTGAAACTTCTTCTGAGAAATAAAGCTTAAAACCTACTCGCGAAAAGTTACAACGGGCTGCGCATCAGCGACACTCGCGTTTATTTTGTTTATTATTTTGATATTTTACGATTTATAGTAAGCTCGATCTGTTTTAAAACATCTGAAATAATAAATACAAATATGTTGAGTCTTTAATAACACAATTGATTAATGCATTCTAGTAAAACTCTATGCGTGCTTGTCTTATCCCCTGTGCCGGTCTTACCCGCACGACTCCTACCTTAAAATAATTAAATGTCTAAAAAACGACAAAGCGGAACCATGCGGAAGATTTTTCGATTCCACTATATTCTGTGATGTTTGACCTATCTGATGGTGATTGAAATTTTGCCGGGACATGCTCGGAAGGTTACCAAAACATTGATTAAAGTATTAAGATCTTACCACTATTTTTGGGGTAATTTTCGTAATCACTATTCGTATCGAAGACATTCATTAATTTTATGCAATTATACATGAAAACTATTGAATAACATCCTTCTTTGCTGATAAATACTTACCCATGGTGAATAGACACTATTTCACTCGGATTTTTAGGTTTTTGCACCAACGAGCGGAAGAACGCATTTTAAAAGTGAAAAAATTTACTGCCGAATGGCGTTCTAAATAGGCAGCTTGCTGAGCGAAGAAAAGCATAAATTCAGTTCAAAATCATACTAACGTGACTAGTAGACTATGCTGAGATTACAGATACTACATATAAATAAAAATCATGCATTTCATATTTCGGACTTATGGCCAACTTTTTGGGCCAAATACTCCTATGTGCGTCGAGCCGTGCCCACCTATAGCATCAGCACAGTAAAGGTAATTTTTTTATACAGTTAAATAAACCCAATGCGAGTATAAAAACTATTTGTTTCAGTTTCAGGCTCTGACTCTTTTATGTACAATAACTTAGATCTATATTATTGTAATCGTAAGATGACTTAATTTAAAGCTCAAAGAATTAATACAAAGATTAAACATCTTCGCAAACACTGGCAAATGGAATGTATCCGCAGTTTTCTTGACAGACATTTATATTTTCCGGATCGTAAGATTCGGGTTCACCTAGTTGGTAATAATTATGATCGGCCTTTAGCAGATTCGGCAAACCAAAATGAAACCGAAAACGCAGCAACGATTTTTTCTACAGCGCACAGATAAAAGTCCACCAACTCGAACCAAGTACTGATCGAAATAGACCTAACACAAAGTTGACCTTGATAGTCTGAAGAGCACTTGCTTCAGATGACTTTCAATCGTGCACTTATTTAGCTCAATTTCCTTTAGTTTTTCACATAATTTGATTTATTGTTTTCCGATACTTATTTTCAAATGTTTCTTTTATCTATTTAATTGTCTTTAATCAAGCTTGTAGATCATACTAACAAGTAACAACAGCAGACTGGGTATTTCAAAGGTTCACCAGGGCCTGAAGGAAAAATAGGGTTTGAATACGGTTATAATTGGTTCCCATGATAGCTTTGTTCGATCCGCGAATACCCCAGCTTATGTACAGAGGAACGTTATACAAACTTCGTGAGCGTTCCTTAAATGCCCCTTTCTTACCTAATTTTTCACTCTTTCCCCTTCACGCCTTATACCATTCTGTTTGGATACTATAAACACCCCCTGATTGAACGTATTATTAGCTCAGCTTATAAGATTGAAGCTATTTGGGCTAAATTTCAGTCTCGCCTTTTTCAAATTTATGATGTTTTATAACTACAAATCAGATTGTCGTGACAGTCACTTTAAATTATGTCTGAGTAAGTATGGCTTGAAATCTGTTTAACTTTTGCAATGTAAAAATTAGAAAGGATTTATTGTGCGCTCTAAGAAAAAATCCGAAAAGAAGGAAATAAAATGTAAATGGAAAAACTAACTCAATGTAGTTTTCGTATTAGATTTAACTCAGTATTATTTTGAATAAGTTCGAATTGATATTTATTTTGCTTGATTTGTTGTTTTGTTTCTATTTTAGTTCGAAGACGACTATTTTAACTAAATTAAAAATTAGGTATTGGTTTTTATGTCCGTAAACAAAACTGAATATATTCTTACAAAATTTTTTGCATCTCGCAAAATAACTTACTTTTTCTCGTATTTATTCTCATCAAAAATCAATCCAATTGAAATAAAACATCCCACTTTTTACATCAACTATGTTATAATCAAAGAAAACCGGCGACTCCAGTATATCAATATCCTTCGCATCGTCTTCCAATTTCCCCCCATCTAGTTCTCTTATCTCTTCCCGAAACAAAATTGTTTGAAAGTAAAAAACAGGAAAAAAAAAACAACTTATCGAAGAAACGGAAAACCATTTCCACCCGATATCGGATATTAAGGTTGCAACCAATTCCCACTGGTAGGTGTGCGGTATGGCGGGCGCGGCGTACAACTTCTATTTCACCACCTGCTGGGAACCAGCCAAAATAGTTGAGTCAGACTCACAACCCCTCAACCCGGCACGATGGAAGGCATACCTACGCCGTATAAAAACGATTGAAGCCGAAGGACAACCCAAACCGATAAGCGGGGAGCCCAAAATTTTCAGGCTCATGAATTTTACATTTGAGTATATATGAGTATACACCTTTTTGCTCGATTGGTGGCTTTCGTTGAGTTCTAGTTGAGTGTATGTATGTGTTTTTTTCTTCTTTGGTTTCCTTCCCTATTTCCGGTTTCGTAACCAGCGAGCCAAGGTGAGAGATCGACTTGGTCACATTTTGACCGACATTTGGCTTTGAGGCGCTAAGGTGGTGGGTGGGTGGGTGAAAGATGACTCAACCGTGTAGGAAAAATAGCCATCTAATGTTTTCTTCGTTTTTGGTTTCGTTTCAGGTTGGTGCCAAATTTACTGAGTTACAATGAAATGACTGGAATAAATAACATGGAAGTTCTTTTGTCGAACTTCTAGGTCATAAAACAGGTAACAAATTGAGTTTTGATTGTTTGTGACACTCTATTTTAGGGTAACTTTTGTTGTTAAGAACCGTATCCAAATAATGTTTTGGCTCATCATTAAATTAATTAACTTATCTGATTTCAAAAATTTAATATGATTAGCCGAACCCTTTTGGTTTAGAATGAAATAGAGCAGCGTTGGTATCGATGAAATATTAATGACACAATCAGTAAATTTCCATTTTCCCCTCATCGTTTTCTTCGAGTGAAAACCTGATCCTAATTGATGTTAACTCAACCGCAGCTGTCAAAACATCTCATTACTATTCTTGCTATCCATTTTCATCACCATATCGTATCCCTACGTATATACAACATCGGCGGCGTACCTGTTTTGCGAGTCAGCATCACCTGTACCTACCCATATAGAAGGGATGCACTCTCCATTTTCACGTCACTCCCAGACTGCCATTTCATGTACATCTCAATATATCACACGTTGGCATCTAACGGAGTGGCTAAGCTACGATGTTAGAAAGTATGTAGACAGACGCAGCAGTTTTTCCAGTAGGAACAGCTTCGGCTGGCTGTGGTCGGTAAGCTGCCGAAACACAAAACTTCTAACGTCTACTAGGTACGCTCGGGCATGTTTTGTCACATCCTTTCTCATCAACAACGGCAGCCCTCATCAAAGGTTCGCCGGATATCTTTTCCTCTCGGGTTCGTTGCTATCCCTACTTTTCCTTTGTCGTTAGTCAATCCAGAGCGGTGCGGTGTAGCCTTTTAGCATCCTTGATGACTTGTTTGTGGATGATGTTTGTAAGGATTTTCATCATGCGATAAGAGCAGTCCTAGGTATAAATGCCATATTGCTAAACATGGCGGAGTGGGAAATTGTGCAACATTCATATTCATTTAGAATACAGCAGCGGTCGTCTTATGATCATTAGATTTTCGAACCAGTGATTGTATGCCATCAAGAAGGTTTGATGATGCTAATGCAAAAAACACACCGCTGTTGTTTTCAATGTACTTTTGTGCTCTTAATGTAATTTGACAGCAAATAATAATGGTCAGCGCTACCCGATCAGGAGCACCTAACAAAATTATAACAGATCTTGTTATTTTGTTATCAAATTTTCGAACAACAGTTGTTATGAATTTGATATATTTGATCATATTATAATAACCGTTGGTATAAATTAGCCTCCGTAAGTGGTTAAAATATCAAAAATTATAACTAAACTGCCTCTAATTAATACCTGATTCAAAACCATGTAACCATATGACCATGACCATGTAACCGAACCATGATTTTATCTTAATTGTAACACATTGTGTTAAAGGTTAATTGACAACATTTCAAGATATTCCAACAATAACACAGCTAATAAAGATATATTAGCAAGTATTAGTAACTGTGAAGTGACGTATTTAATATACTATAATAAATGATGATGGTAATTAAAATAAGTTTTGCAAGTAACAAATTTTGTTATAAAAGTAATTTGCAAGTAACATATTTTATTATTAAAGCGAAATGTGTCATTCTTAGTGGTGGAATCTATATAGCTCATTCATAACTCAATGTGCTACTTGTATCTGAATCTGTTACAAACTTGAATTGCTTCCTAATTAGTTTATTTTCGATTTGTAACATAATATGTTAAGAACATCAAAATGTGTTATAAAACAGATATAATCTTGTTATGGCCTCCTGATCGGGTAATTCCTTAATTCACCAGCGAATGATGAAATTCCCGCTAATCTGAGTTTATGAATTGGTCCCATAGATAATAGTGCCACATAAGTATTTGGTTCCCAGAAAACCCGATTGATAAACCAGTCACGGCGCAATCTATACATAAAGTACACGATTTAATAAATCAAATACACGTGCTGGTTCTGCAGTCAGGTTATAATAGATAGAGTATCAGACTGAGTCATAGTGAATAGGACAACTCGTCGATAGCAATTCATATAATGTGCACCTGAAAATCAAGTGCATTTGCTTCGTGAGTACCATTGCAAGTTTATTGCGTTCATGCGTTTTTAATGACAGCTTTTTGTAATAAAGACTGTAGTAAATTACTTAATACACCTCTGATTGCTAGCCCATACCCAAGGCTTCTGATCGCTGTTTCTCTCTCTCTCTCTCTACTTTTACTACAACTCAAATAATATTTATTTTACAATAATGCTAGATATAATTTGATATGTCATCATCTGAAGACGTTTCACTAAAATTATACTTAACGATGATAATAGGAAGCCTCTTTAGTTCTTATGGTGTATTGAGTTGAATGCCGACTAGCTGAAAATGTTTGAAAAGCAATGTTACATACTAACTGTGTCAATGACGGCTCTATGAGCCAACTCCTAATACCATGCGCTATACTATGAGCCCTCATTTCACTTGTGTCTCAAACAAGCTTATTTGCGTTCTCTAAGCTTCTCACAAACCTGCGCACTACGTTGTTGATCAATGACCGTCATGTAACACCGACAGGTACATGTTGCACGTGCCTTTTGTAGCACACACATTCTGCTTTGGATTTTGGACCACTCGTAGTCAATTTCCTTGGAGTCTCAGAAGTTGCAGGTTGGGCAGGTTTCGGTTGGGCAGGTTTCGACTTGGGCATCTCTATTCCTGGTGCTGGCGAGGTTCTTGAAGAGAACCGTTTTTGGCGCACTATGATCTGGCGGTCTAATGATGTGTCCAGCCTACTATAACCTATCGTTTTTCTCCAGATGTACGATGAGAACTCTCCAAGCAATTTCAGAAAAACATGGAAAGCTTCTTGAAAATTTCGTTCCGTGTAGCCAGCTGAGCGTTTGCGGAAGCTCTTCATCTTTCGACGCCTGTGATTCCTCTGACTCATGCTCCGATTCATCCCTCAGCTTTGCGTTTGTCGGGTTGATACCATCAATCTTATATGCATCGCAGTCAGCTCCTTCGTCGCTGCTTTATCGAGCCGATCGCCATGGGGTAAACAGTCAAGCAACTACGCTTGATACTTTGTTCAAACTGCTAGCTTCTCCTGGAGCGAAACAATTGGACATCATGAGGCGTTTCTTGTTCGCCGGATACATCCAAGCTGGCATTTAAAACATATTTCCCTTCTGGATGGGCTTCCCGATGGTGCTGTGCGACAGTAAAATATAGCAGAAACTGAAGAGCAAGACCGAGAGGTGACCTCATTGTTCCGTGTCTTAAGTCGGGAGATCGGAGCAACCAGCTAAACGGTGAAAAAGTACCTGGCCAAAATGGACGTTTTACCCAGAAGAAGCAGCTGACGGTACTGGTTCAAAACATCTCTTCGACGAAACACAACGACATGGGTATAAGGGATGACGAGACCTACTAGACGATGTACGGCAACCAGTGCACACCCAGCTAGCATTTTCATATGTATAAAAAAGGTAAAAATCAGCATTACGTACAGATATACATGCTAAATAAATCGTATTTCATGCGCAAAATTGGCATATCCGTACTATTCTGGAGGCGATATACGTGATTACGAATAATTTTGAGCGTTACGACTATATCAGTATTTATATACGATACGATTAATCGTAAGCGCGAGTCGCTCCGTACTACTCTACGATTTTGTGCTGAAAATCGTATGTATGTCAGTCATTATCATTATATATGACAGAAAATCAACTTTATCCCACTTTATCCAGCTTTAGTTACGATTTCGAGTTTGTTAGGAGATATTTACGATAGTTTTCGTACATTGATATACGAGTTGGTGCTAGCTGGGCAGTGCAGTGGTTTGATTGCTCGGAATCGTGAACTTTTCTAAAAACTCTTTTCATAGTGTTTTTATGGCGTATGGCGTCTTCGGAAGAATTTCTGTATATCAATAGACGCAACGACTGGTGGTATTAGTTCAGAACTCAAACACAGGTAGCGCTCAGTTCAGTTTTCTAATTTAATGATATACAGTGTGACACATATGTATTCGAACATAAACAAAGTCATATATTTTTATAAATAAAGGCTGAATTTAGAATTTTACTTTCAGAAGTTGTTTACTCATAGATACAGAACGCGACAAACAATCATTACTCTATTGAAGCGCATTTTGCCAGGATAACACACTTCAAACTCTCTTTAAAGTCGTTACATGCGGCACGCACTACTTCCATCGGAATCTCATATCTTGTTGATAACTAACTTAATTTCATCCAAATAATGATATTTATAATTCTTGAGCTTCATCTGCATGTACCGCCATATACAAAAATCCAATGGGTTCATATCAGAAGAATTTGGGGGCTATTCCTTTAACGATATAAAATCCATCGGATTGGCTTTGCACCACGTCTTCACAAGATTTGTAGTGTGGGTTGGAGTTCCATCCTGTTGAAAGCCGTAACCTTCTTCACCATATATTCCCCGAATGTAAGGTATCAAATTTTGTTCTAAGACCATTTCTAGATAGTATTTTGCATTAACTTTCACACCCTTGTTAATAAATAATAGAGTAAGTTGCCCTTTCTTTGCAATGCATCCCCATACCATGACCGCTGTTGAATTTTGGTATCGTGCTACATTCCGTTTATGCTTTGAAACGTCCTTGATCGAAACCGACCACAACCGATCATTTTGAGCATGACGCGGTGTTTGAAGAACAAACAACTTCTCATCAGAATAGATCACTTCTGAAACACCATGCCGACAGTGAAGCAGTTTTCATCTTTCCTGTCTATTTTGTTTTGTTGCTTCCGTTAATCCATGGATTTTACGTTTTTTAAATACTTTCACATCCAGATCCATTTTAAAAATTCGACGAAAAGATTCCCTGTTCACATACAGCTGAACTGCCATTTTCCGTCCGGACCGCAGCTGCGACGAATTCGTTCTCAAACAACCTGTTTGATCTATGCAGTTCTAACGCTTCGTTTTCTTCCGGTTTTTATTACGGCTTTCAACAGATCCCGTTTCGACAAATCTTTCTACTGTATAGTATACAAATCCTCTTTTTATGCCGTGATGATCGAGGTTACGAAAAATATTGCCGCATGTAGCACCGTTTCACAATTTATTTATTATCAACGACCATAGCTCGAACTCTGGTACGAGCACACCGAACCAGACATAATACGAAAATGAAACTACGTCAAGTAAGTTTTAAGTCATGATGCCACACACACACATGGTCTTAGTTTGAATGTATTAATTGTATATGCCGCGGCAAGCGTAAATTGATTTTTGTTCGAATATATATGTGTCACACTGTGGAGCTGTAGTATGTTCTAGAAAGTTTTAGATAATCTTGTTATGAAGCTTTTTGCTGAAAACATTATTCCTTCAAGTATCACAGGTTTTGAGATAGTAAGCATCTTTCATGACGGACCCCCAAAAATCGGATTTTTCACTGTAGCTACAAAACTATGTGATTTAGGGAACAATAATGTTCTGCAAACATTTGCATCTATAAAAATTACACACTTTTGCAGAAGATAGTGAACACGTATCTTCTATACAGAGCGAGTTAGTGAATGATTTAGGTAAAAATTAGCCATACTTCGTACTGCTATACAATAAAAAGTTGGAAAAACTGGCAACCGAGATATAACTAAAGTGAAAGTACATTCAAAACTGATCTTAAACATGTTAAGTCATTTGTCTCTTTTAGTATCTTCATCATTTAATTTGCATTTCCAAAAAGTGTTACTCAGTCTTTTAGAGACGTACCGTCAGTCCACATTCATGGGTCACACACAATTGTGGGACATTTTAGCTTTAGCTGCTAATTTGCGCTTAAATATCACCTAATAAATGATCAAATTATCAGTGCTACTTATGAGTAACAGTAGGCTTCTTTTTCGGTTTTTTGCTCAATAGGTGCTCATTTGACTATAACGCCTCAGTGAAACAGAATTCGAATAAGCAGTGTAAAGAGCAATTGCAGAGTGAATTAGTATCTGCAATATTGTGGAAGAAAGTACAACGTTATCTTGTGTATTTACGGCGCTATAAGGCTGCTATCCCGTTGGTAGCAAAAAGACCGCTCATTTGGCTACCAACGGGGTAGCAGCCCCATATCACCGTAAAAAAACAGAACAATGCTTTCTTCGGCAATATTATAGATAATAATTAACGCTACAATTGCCCTCTACACTGCTTATCCGAATTCTGTTTCGCTAAGGCTCTGTAGTCAAATGAGCATCTACTGAGCAAAAAACCGAAAATGAAGTCTGTGCATGAGGACCAGTGTAGTACCGCTGTTTGAAGACCTAAGCATTTTCAGACTTGACTTACTTTCGCTTTACTTGTGACGGTCCGTTAACGATCCTGCACCGAACAAATTATGGTCCTCCAACAGGTCTTGTGCTGCTGTTCTTTGCTGCAGTTCTAGTGATGGGTACTCTTTCATCGGGCATTCTGGCGACGTGCCCAACCCATCGCAGTTTACCACATTGTACTGCTTTCACTAAATGTTTATATTTGTATACTTGATACAGCTTTTGGTTCATGAGTCTGTGCCGTACTACGTTTTCCATCACCTAGAATTTTTCGACGAATTTTACGCTCAAAAATCTTAAGCATTCGTCGATCAGCTTCCTTCAGCATCTATGATTCATATCCGTAAAGGGTTGCAGAGGGTATTTGTGTTCTGTATAACGCCAGTTTTGAGCAAGTTCGCAAGCTACGAGACTTCAGCTGGTTACGTAATCCATAGAAAGCTCGATTCGTGTCTGCAATTCATCATTTTACTTCGTAGCTTGCATCGTTTTTACATGTTACGAGCATACCAAGATATATGAATTCATCCACTACTTTATATCGAAACCCATCCAACTCCACTGCATTCTAATTGGTGCCTCAAAGAAACAGGGGTTCGGTAGCTGAAAGGCTACGGCTTACTAAGTGGAAACTGTATTGTGCCTTGAATACAAACATTCGCCAAGGTCGTCACACAATTTGGAAATACGGTTTGCTTTCAGGACATCACGTTGGTCTAAGTTCAAGCGATACAAATAGTTTCTGATCAGTCGGAACGGGAAAACTCTGTTACTTTTTCTTTAAATGGAAATAACTGCAACCACAGTGATCTGAAGGTGTGTATAACTGGCGTTTGTGTCTAGGGAAGAAGATCACGCTGAAAATATATTGAATCGATCGAAACCGTTGTTATTTTTTTAAAATGGACAGAGACATTCATGTTCAAAATCATTCATTTTTTCGCGAATTTTGAAATGACGACATGCGGTAAGACGTAATTGTACATAATTAATGCGATAGTCGCGGACATTAGAGTCTTCAAATGGCATCGCCGTTTCTCGGCTATCTGAGAGTTTCGCAAAATTATCGTCCCGGCATAGAAAGCAAAGGATTGGGCTTACACATTACTAGTTCATGTATTATATTAAATTATAACTGTCATTAGATAAGTCACTAGGTAAGCACAGGATACCGCCAGTGTGCTGCTACTCCGCTATTGACCAGGACCGTTCAAAATTGCAAAATGATGGCTGAAAAAAGCATACTTCGGACAGCATGCTGTTCCTCATTGTGCAACCTTTTCAGGTCCCTGCATGCTGATCAATACCGATGCCGGCCACGTCCGAATGCAGGTCCTGGTGGGATGGGGAGGAATGTTAGTCCAATACTTGTTACTACTAAAGACCAGGGAATCCTCTGCATTTTCACAAGCATTTCGGGAAAGGAATTGTTGTTAGTAAGCTGTCATTAGGTAAGTGATCAATAAAAGGTCATAGTCGCGGTGTTAAATTCCATTCTCGGAAGCTAACTTTCTGCTCTTATTTGATAGATTTCGCAGTCAGCTGTGTGCAAGACAATCGCGGGGCAATCTAGATAAACTTTATTATAGCACTATTTACGAAACTTCTATATGGATGAATGTTTCCCAATATAATTCAACATATATCGAATTTGTTTATTCAATCCGGGTTGAAAGTGAATGAATTTTATCTGTCAGATAAGAGCAAATGAACACAAAAAGTTCATCCAGTTCCAATCCGGATTGAATAAACAAATTCGACAATAATGAGACTGAATCAAAAAATGAATGAACATGTGTATCTTCATTTCGTTTTATGAACATGTCTCAAAATATTAAGAAATCCAATTACCTCACATACCGAATCCGTTTTAATCCTTATTATATACATGGCATTTCGAAGGTTCCACCTTTCCATCACCAGTCGATCCACCCATCACCACAAAGTATGATTTCCGCAATCACCGCCAGAAACCAGAAACCACCGAAAACCTATTCTAGTCAGCACATGTTTGGCTAAATATCGTGCTTAACGCTAATACGTCGTTTATGGGTGCTTCTGCCATTGCCTCCCCCGCCACTGCCCGTGCTCGTTTCCGACTACTGTCGGTCGGAATGTCAACAGCAGCCTAGCTTCAACCGAATGACGATCCCCCGGAAAACTTTCCGACATCAAAGCACGCACGGCCTCGAAACTGTCAAGATATTATGTTTAGCCCACATAAAAATGAACGAACTGAAGCCGGTTTTCTTTGTGTTTCGACGCGGCATGGGACAAACGACCATAATCGGGATCTTTTCAGCCTCTTTATTTTCCATACATTTCCGGTTCGTAACAACTCGACGACAGACGCAGACTGACTGTCCATGTCCACCCACGCATGGCTGACTACGTCTTCTTGAGGGATGCAATCCATGGAATTTCTCCTTTCTTTTGCTTTTCTCCGAAGGGTGTTTAGTGAAATGAGGCGTCCTGCCGGTTGGGCCGGTCAATAACGAGCTGCTTCCGCTTGGCGAGGGTGGTGGCATAGCCGTCAGGGTGGTTTCTCACAACGAAAAACCTATAGGAATTTCATTAGTTTTAAAATCGATTTCAGTGAAATTGCTGGCTCAATTTATTTTGATTCGAACGTAGTTACAATTTTTTCGTAAATATTATTTACCGCCCTAAAATGCATTGATTTCGGACATGGTTGAGATTTTCAGCTTTACAGTTTACTGACCAAATGCGATGAATTGATGGCAAAATTGATCCTCAGAAAGATGGGTAAATTAGATCGTGGTGAAGGGGACCTCAGCAGAATGGTTGTTAAACGGATTCAATAAATTGTTATGACTATCTCATTACAACACGAATAAGGAGGAGCCAAATTGTCAACCATTATGTGCATGAAAGCCAAGGTGCATTTTTATATTACGAGATTAGGCGAGCTCTGATGAAGGTATCCTTCTCCCTCGTTTGATTTCTTTAGTAACAACATGTGATGTGTGGAAAATCTTTCTCAACCAGGGAAAAAGCAACGAAAAAAATTATTATTATTATTAATATTGACTCGTTTTCAAGCTTGTTTCTTATGCCTCCTTTGTAGTGTAGAACACAAATGCTGGTCTTTTTGTATGTTGATTTGATTGTTCCGTTCCGAAACACACTCTAAGCATAATATTTCGTGCATATGAAAAATGAAACTGGAATATCTAAATATTCCATCGACAGGGAATGGGCGCTTTCGGTAAACGAAAGGACGCTGAAAACTTTTGCTACTTTCGAAGCGATTGTTTGGAACATCCCGAATAGCTTCTAACTTTGAAATGTGAAATATCTCGCAATGTGACAAGCTGGCATCTTCAGTATACTATATAGACATTCCATCCCGTGGATTCCTTACGATGAATGCGTTCGCCGGAGACTTGGAACTGAAAAACAGAACCATCTTTGTCGGAAAAACTCCATTCAAGAAATATATTACGAATAATTTATCGCTTTTCCTGGTGGACTGAGTTTCCCGAAGAAACCGAGTGAGAAAGTGGATGGAGATTTATCTGCGAAAAGTTATTCAAATTGCGGCAACGATGACGGCAGCAGACTGTATGAATTATTTCCGGGGATATGCGAATCACTTACAGTTTTCCAATATGGATTATTTGGTCTTTGAGTAGTTGATTTATATGATTGCAGAAATTATAACAGATATATCATGTGATAATGTCTGGTTTGTTATTATAATCAACTCTTTGTAGTGTATATGATCATATCTAAAAAAATATTTATTTTGTTTGTTTGTTTCAGTAGATATGATTGGGGTTGCATATTTGTTTGCCGTAACGATTACATGATTGCATTATCAAGCCACTTAGACAACCTGTCAAACTACTGAACAGCTTTCATTTCTATTTGCTGTTGTCAAAACTTCTTATCTCTCCCGGAATACTTCACATTCCTTCTTGCAACTGACTTGCTGTACGATTCGTAAGCAGTCGCAGGGAGCTGCTTCCGAAGCCTAATCCACTTCAGACACAGTGTAGTGAATGTCATATCGAGTTACATGACATAACTTTCGAAACTTCATCCAACGGCAGGGTGTCCAACCCTTCGCAGGGAAACTGCGCCAAAATAGGATGATAGATTGTAAGCATTTATCCTTGAGACCGCTCGCGGTGTTTTGCTTTTAAATAAAATGTTTGTTTCGTTAGATACAGGCAACACTCGTCGTGACTGGATCGGAAATCACGTAACCTGTGTAAATTTGCTGCAGTGTTTCCCGAAATCTGTCTGCGTTTTTCGTTGATGCATCTTTTTTTTTGGTGGAAGCCAGATTCCCACATCAATTCTAAGGTTAGCGGATAGAAAAACCGATGGGGATAAGATAGCGGGATTCTACGAGAAAAGGGTTAAGTAAAAGTCAGCAGCAGGAATAAAACATTTTTCCCATCGCAGATGTCGGTTGTGCGGGTAGCCTCGTCGGTCGGTTAGGGGAAAGGCACAGACAGGATGCCGGCAAAAGATGAAAAATGCTTTGCTATTCTTATGCGATCGATTTGTGAATATAATAATAAAGTTTTGCTTTAACGTACCATCGAACAGTCGTGTCTCTTGAGAGTTATTTGATTGGATTTTGATTTCATTGCCGCTGGTCGCTGGGCTGTGATTTTATGGAATCAATTTGATTTGACTTTGCATGTAATGCACCACACCGTTCTCAACCCAGCTTGTGGTGTATGGTGTGAGCAATAAGAATACATTAGTATTAAGTTTTCAATTTCCGGTTTGAAGTTAAATTGCATTCTATTTTTATAGTTATCTTTCCAACTTAAATTGTTTTTAAATTAAGTATGATGTAATCACTAAGGTACCTAGTAGTGAATTTGAACTAAAAGATAATACGTTGATTCTTGCTCTGTGCTATAAGCACATTTTAAGAATGCTTCTTTTTGTTGTTTTTAACAGCTTACAACCAGGTTGGCTCGTGAATGCAACATCTCGGTCCTGGCAGTCTCTCCGTTAATTTCTCGAGTGTCTTAACTCATGCTTCACACACGCAAGTCAATTTTAAGTCGGTCGAACCGTCTACCATGTTGGGCCACTTCATTCCTAGTTTCGTTGTGATGATCCGGCATCTTCGCAACGTATCCGATTGACCATAAGCTTCCGAGTTTTGTCAGGTGACGGCGAGAATCTCTCCATGTAATGCCTGCAGCTTGTGGTTCATGTGGTTGCACCACTCAACACTTTCTGTTTGAATTCTGCCAAAAATAGTCCGCAACATCTTTCGTTCGATTGCTACAGTCTCAAGTCCGTAGAGGACTACAAGTCTGATTAACGTTTTGTACATCGTCAGCTTCGAGCGACGGTGTCTTGCGGGAGTTAAAGCGAACCTGATTTCTAGTTTTAATACGCCGTTCAACGGTCATTATCCGTGGGAACGATTGTTAAATTCACTGTAGCCGCTTCCTATCATATGTATATTTGGTTTACAGCATTAATTTTTAGCACAATCCTCCAAGCTTCCGCTTCAAGCCTGGCATAGATTGCCACGGTCGTTTGCGATGCTTAGGAGTTGGCTTCTCTTGCTGCAAACAGTTCGTTTCGTTTCGATTCCTGCTCGATGGATCACAACCTCATTGAAGATGTAACATAACATACAGAAACAGACCATTCCAATGCCATAATCGCCTGTGTGATTCAAAGGGAATCTAATATCTCTGAGGTGCACACGTAGCACATCACTCGTCTATAGAGTAGCTTTAATCAGCAGCGTCAGTTTATCTGGAAATCCGGTGTTGGTGAATTTTCTATCATAGTTGATTACGTTCGACTGCATTGTATGCTTCCCCGAGATTGACGAAAATATAATGTGTTCGTACATGGCACTCCCGCTATTTCTGAAAGATTCGTTGGAATGTGAAAATCTGGTTCGTACATAGTAGCGCGGGCCTTCATAAAGCCGACCTGATACTACCCTATTCTCTTGCTATTGGGAAGTAACAATGCACCAAGATCTAAAGCATTCCTATTTCGGATTCCAATTTAGGCATTTAAAATTAATCTAAAACGAATGAAGGATTTTATTGAGGTTTTGAGTAGTAACCAGAAATGGCGGTGGGTCGTATCTCACCGCTGTCACCAAACGTAAAACTAAGTTTTATGCTTTTTAGCTTAGTTTAGCTTAGGTAGACGGCCCGTAGTTGCATTCCGTGTTTGGCCGAACCAGTAAGATTGTACAAAGTTGCAGCTGCATTGCGCAACGTCTACTGATTCAATGATAATTGATCAAAAGTAATGCCGCGGTGGTCACGATCAAGGGGCTGCATTCGTTGGCTCTATAGAGAAATTCAAGAGCAACATGTGAAAAGGGCCTATGTGCAAATGAGAGATTCTCTTTGTGTCTCCTCTCTTCCGCTTATCACAGTTATACAAATTCACTTGAACGGATTAATTCTGCATGAAACGGTTGCTGGCGTTGTTTGCTAGCTGTTGGTAAAGAAAAATTGCATTGGAATGCATTCATGTCGCCGTGGTAAACGCAAGAGAGGAGACACGAAGAGAATCCCTCATTTGCACATAGGCCCTTTTCACATGTTGCTCTTGAATTGAAAAAAAAAAACTAAATGCGGAATACAGGGAAAAGACCTAGATGGTATCACAATAGATCAAAACACTGGTCGGAGTGGTAATGTCCATACAGAAAAAACATAGAATGCAATTGGCGTGCAATTAGCAACAACATTTCTCGGGTAATTTTTATCAAATAGACCTAAGTGACAATGAGAGATTCTCTTCGCGTCTCCTCTCTTCCGCTTTTTACGGCGATCCTAATGCATTTTAACACATCAGTTTTGCATAAAATGGTTGCCGGAGGCACTAGTTAGCTAAATGTTTTGAAAATTTCCTTTTCTATGCATTTATGTAGCCGTGAAAGACTGAAGAGAGGAGACGCAAAGAGAATCTCTCATTGTCACTTGGGTCTATTTGAAAATTTATCCGAGATTTTAATATTGTTGCTGCTCTTGCTTGAACGCCATTTTGATAACTGACGAATAAATGTCAAACTAAAAATAGAGTCATCATTCTACGCTTACTCACTTTATAAATGACAGATGTAATGTAAGGTTTAAGTTGAACACATTTTGATCTTTACACTCTTTACGATGTTTTCACATGTTATTGATTCTAGTTTTTTTAATTATAAGTACCTAATGAAATCATTTTGATTCAAATTTAATGTAAGTTTGAAACATCATATAGGTAATGCTCTATCAATTTCCTAAAAGAACAGAAGAAAATTCGCGTTCACACTGAAAAACACGGCGAAAACTTCAACCGGACAACCCGCAGCAATACATGCAAATTGGCACCATTTGTTTTATAGGCAGCATTTTATTGCGATTGAAATTGAACAAATTTGTCGATTTAACAAAAAAGGGGTAGAACGAAACGACTTCTCTGCAAACGACGTGCTCCTCGGTTGCGTTTCCGATCCCGCTGAAAGGCTGAAAATCAGAACGAAGGAATCAAATCAATTTCCGTCAATAAATCAAAATAAAGCGAGATGATACCGAGATTTATATTGCTGCGCTGCGTGTGTGCAATGTTGCCTGTCTGAGTTTCGCTGTTGGCAACGCACACACATGTGCTTTACAATTTCTCGAATTGTTCGCTACTACTGCAGTATGTCTTTTCACCAAGGGAAAAACTTTCGACTTGCGTGGATTTGCGGCACCCGTCATCCCGTCCTGCAATATTGTTTCATTTTCATCACGTGCAAGGACTGTCAGCCACGTGGATCGAGCGGAGAGAAATTGTTGCTTTCAAGGGTCTCCAACACCGTCAGCAGCGTTAGCACCAACGCCAGCCAGCCAGCCAGCCAGCGGCGAGATTTATGGCCGCTCATCTGCATGGTTGCAAAATTTTCTTGCAACCACTTTGCGCCTGCCAGGAACAGACACCCATCTAGGGGATAATGGTGTATGGACATTACTGTATCACTCCGTAGATATGCCGACTTGCATGTTCACGTTCTATGATGCAGTAAACTTCCCCTATGAGTTGACTAAATATGCACACTTAGGGTGAATCTTCACAGGTTTTCGGATTCAATTTCACACTTGCCTTTTGCTCGCCCACACACATGTTTTGCGCTAAAATATGTAAATAGTGCTTTATTTATTGAAAACACTATATTTACATTTTATATTTATTGCCTGTAGCATGCCTTGTAAAATCTGCAGTTTTTTATTGCTTTCATTCAAACGCCTAGTTCTGTACGCTTAGAAAGAAAAAGTAGGTATTTCCTTCAATGAATCACAGCAGTATCCTGAATGAGGCTTCGCTTCTTGATTGCATGTTTCTTTCATCAGGTAAGCAATCAGCAACCGTACCACTGGCAAGCCTCCATCCTCCAAATCTGTTGGTGGATTTCATGTTGGGCTACACATGTAATTTACATGCGAACATCAATAACAATCGGAACAATTGCTACCGGAAACATTCAGCCCGCCACAAAAAGAAACCAAACAACTCCGCCGCAGAGTCGGGATGACTTATGTGCTGTTTAAAAAACGGAAAGGAAGAGAAAATTTTCAATCACTATTGTTCGCATCAAAGCGGAAATTGCGAGCAGATTTGTTTCGATCTACTTCAAAGGACTCGTGACTGGCGAAGTGACACGCCAATTGGCAAGGGATGTACGGAGAGTTATTTACACCCGGTTGAGTAAGTTTTCAGCTTTTTGAACGTCCTGTCGATCTGAGTAACTTCGTTGATGATCATAGAGAGGCGATGTGTTCTCTGTGCATGTTCGGTTTGCTTAACGACTGTTGGTTTTGTCAGTACTTTCGCGGCGTACGCATACAACTACCTTTCGGTAAAGATGCGACCTTAAATCGACATAAGATCTTGGCTTGAAATGTCAAAAGTTATCGAACGCAAAACACGTTTGCGGTTCAGTGCTTTAAATTTGTTGTCACTAAAGAGACCAGATTTTTTTTGAAGAATGCGGGATATATTTAATGGCTTAATTGCTAAATCGGTTCGGTACTAAAGATGGGATTATTTAGAAATTGGGCACTTCATTTTGGTGATAGCGGCGCTCCCAGTGGCCGTGGATGCTAGCTTTTGGCAGCGTTCTGTTATTTGCTATTTGTAAACATTTCTGCTCGATATATTTTTTCGCAGTTTAAAGGTAACGCGGTTTCCAGATATTCATCACGCAGTAGGAGAAATGAAAGTAATTGTGTGCGGTCACCTGCAGAATCCATCAGCGTCGACTCTGGAGCTGGTGGGACTGACGGATTATCCAAAAAGAGCTGTGGTGTCTGTAATTGAGGGGTGTAAGGAAACTCTCAGGGCTGTCCACAAGGCGCAGGCCAGGCGTTGGAGTTGAACTCTTGATTGTCAACTGCGGTTTAGGGTCATTCGGAAAGTGAGGGCTGATCTCAGCATCACGGATTGTGATCTGGCGAAAAAACTGAATACTGACCGCTGTACTGTACGGCGAATTCGCCTGGGAATGGTTACAAGTGTTACCGAGTGGGAAGCCCAACAGAAGCCTCATACAATTAACAAAGGCTACACTGAGAAAACTTTTCGTATAGTTTCTATGTGTCCCACACATAGATTCTTCCAATGCGCCCAGTAAATGATCTTTATTTGTCAAACAGTATGTGCACGCGAAAAATTTGCACATACTATTCATATGCGTATAATTTTATGTGTATTTCTGGGAGGATTGTGTTTATATGCGGCACATGATAATCATATGGAATTTCATATGGAAATTTACTACTAGTTATGTGCAGAATATTTTGAGTGTAGAATCCGATATCGAACGCTGTGCGGCCGGGTGGTGACGAAACGCGATGCATATGTCTGACTCGATGATGAATAAGTCTCAGAGAAGGCCGATTTCAGCCAAATCCAGGAGTCCAATTCTTCATGCTCTGGCTCGCGGTAGGGTTTGTAGCCGATTCGAGATTACTTTTGGGGGATGGATTCGTGATAAAAGGTCAAGACTTGGCAAGAGATCTGTTTGCATACGTGTGAAAACCAGTGTTTTATGACGGATAAGAATTGGGGGATACACAGGAGTAGGTGCCTTGCCAGTCTAGATCAGTCCAGTATAGAAATACTGAGGGATAATGAAGCGAAAGCTGAAGATGAAGAGAAGAGTCAGATAAGGTGTTCGAGGTGCCGGCTGGCCGGGGCCGTGACTGGAGGGCGTGCACCGACTGACGAGCGGTGTCAGCAGAAGGTTTTTTCATGCAATGTAACATAATTTCCTATGTTTCATCCTACGAAATTGTTTCGATTAAAAATTTAATCAATGCGGGACACTTTGCGAGACGCTTAGTAATCCGGGACAAGCCATCCAAATCCGGGACAGTCCCGCATAATCCGGGACGACTGGTCAGCCTTATGTAGGGTGATTTATCTATTTTGGACAAGCGTTACGTCTACTATGTTTTGGACATTTCCCATTTGATTTTGCTGTAAAAGTCCAAAATAGAGTACGCGTAACGCCTGTCCAAAATATATAAATCACCCTAGCTAAAACTAAATCTAAGACTAAACTGATTTAAAATATTCCTAAAACTTAAATTAAATAGTTTGCATCCCATAAGTAAAATCTGAACTAAAATGATTTGTTATCGAACTGTAAGTATCATTGCTATGCTATTGCCACGCATCATTTATTCATTGACTTCAAAGCCGCATATGATACCATCGACCGGAAAGAGCTATGGAAAATCATGGACGATAACAGCTTCCCCAGTGCTGTGTTCGGATTTCGGTTGGATTGTCAAGTTTATTCGAATCACACAGAGGGCTTCGTCAAGGTGATGGTCTTTCATGCCTGCTGTTCAACATAGCGCTACAAGGTGTTATGAACCGAGCGGATATCAACACAACACCGAGCGTGGCACATTATTCAACAAATCTAGTCAATTCGTCTGCTTTGCCGATGACATGGATATTATCGGCAGAACATCTGTGGCGGTAGCTGAACATTACACCAGACTAAAGCGCGAAGCAGAAAAGATTGGGTTAAAGGTAAATACGTCTAAAACAAAGTACATGCTGGCCAGCGGAACCGAGGCCGAATGACACCGCTTGGGCAGTACTATATTGAACGACGGCGATGAGTTTGAGGTAGTTGATAAATTTGTCTGCCTCACTGGTAACGGTGGACAATGATACCAGCCGTGAGATTCGGAGGCGTATTATCAGCGGAAGTCGTGCTTACTATGGGCTTCACAAGCAATTTCGGTCGAGCAGACTAAGTCCCCGTACAAAGTGCATCCTGTACAAGACGCTTATTAGACCGGTTGTTCTCTACGGGCATGAAACATGAACAATGCTCGAGGAGGACCTGCGAGTGCTCGGAGTTTTCGAACGACGAGTGCTAATAACGATCTTCGGCGGTGTACAGGAGAATGGAGTATGGAGGCGGAGGATGAACCATGATCTCGTACAGCTCTATGGCGAATCCAGTATCCAGAAGGTGGCTAAAGCTGGACGGATGCGATGGGCAGGGCATGTTGCAAGAATGCCGGACAACTGCCCTGCAAAAATGGTGTTCGCCTCAAATCCGGTAGGAACAAGACGACCAGGAGCGCAGCGAGCAAGATGGTTAGACCAGGTGGAGCGAGATCTGGCGGAGAGTACTCGGTGTCCGAGGAATTGGAGAGCGGTAGCCCTCAACCGAGTTACATGGAGAAATTTTGTTCAACAGGCTTTGTCTTAGGACGGCAAGCCACCTAAGTAAGTAAGTAAAAAGGAAAAACCGAGTTATGCAAGTTACCTAAAAGCCAATACGATGAAAATTACCTACAAATTGTACCTTAAAGCAGTCATCATAAAACTTTCACTCGGTGGGTGGATTGAATGATACTCGAAAAAAATCGGTCTTCACACGTGTTTCGCGAGTCATAACAACGACCATTGCTACCTCTGGTCATTGCAAATTCATTAGCCATTTACATTTAGTGTACAGGATACAACACTAATAGTTTTACTTTTGAATCGACCGGTTTCAAAAATATAAAAATCAGAAATTTAGTTGAAAGTTACAAGTAAAAAGAAAAAGCAAAAGAATGAAAATAAAAATTTTAAACTTAACTCATTTCCTCCCAGCGTAGCGAAAACGCAACGCACTTTTACTCGATTCTAGAGAAGGCCCGGTTTAAGATATCAACTTGGACCCTGAGAAACAAAGAAAGATTGGGAAAATATCTAATCGACCTGTTTTTGCTCAAAGGTCAGATGTTACATGTAACATAATTACAGCTGTGACAAAACAACAGGTTTTGCCATTTTTCAGACAGTTAAGGAAAAATGCTCATAAAACTCGATTTTATCTTTATTAACGCCTAATCTATTAATCAGTGTCAGTAAGAATCGGTTACTTGCACATTTGCACTATGTGTACATTTCGACAACTTGATTTTATCAAGAGAATTGTAGTCTGGTTTGGTTTCCTAGGCAGTTAACTTGCTACCTACGAATTGAACGTGTACAACAGAGATCCGAGACTAGTATTGCGACATCTGCCCTGGCAACATCCTGATAACGCCATTATAAATATTTTATAAAATTTTTGAGATTTTTTTAATCGAGCAAAAAAAATGGATTTTGGGCATTTTTACTTAAAGTTTAAATGTGAAAACCAAATCTATTCTTGCTTTTAACATATACGTTACAATTTTCCATGCAATCCATCTACGAAAAAAAAACAAAAACGAATGAAAATTTTTCTGGTCGATTTTCGGAAATCCGAACAATTGGATTTTTGGATTGGATTTCCGTTTCTGTTTCGTGCTAGAAGCATTAACACAACTCGAACACCCATTTCTCGAGTTTTTCAGGCTGTAGAGCTCACAGGCAATTGATTTTATAAAAAATCATAGGGGTTGTGTACAAGACACGACCGCATATATAGGTGACGCAGGACTACGTAAGTCTCTTTGTAGTGATAGTAGCATGTATTCATGCTTGTAATCATTCGATTCTTCATGTATACATGCTATATGCAACATATATACATGTTACATGCGTTGTATGTAACATTTATCAAGGTAGTAACATTGCATACGTTCAATTCTCAAAAGATTGTGCATTTGAAAACAATTTAACAAAATCAAGAACACAAACGATTGCTTTCCTGCTACCTTGCTTAAAATAAAGATTGTTTTTATTATCCATCTTTCCCACGTTGAAGGGATTTTACCAATTCAATCCTATTTTATCAACAGCACATCTTTTCACTACACTTCTAATGAAACGGCAAGCATGCGTATTCATACAGAGTCGTATTATAACCGAACACTACAGCTGTAGCACATTTTTCCAACACAGACATCAAATTCGCCTACGTTTAATCGTCAGGTAAAGAATTAGAAAAGTAGATTAGTAAAGAATTTGCGATGTGTTGGGACAACGAACTTGTGTCATTTTTTCTGGCACACTTCCCTAACACAGACATTAAATTGGACTAGGTTTAATCGCGTTCGTAAGAAATCTATTGGCACGAGGGAGCTTTGTCACTCTCTCTGGCGTACTTCCCAAGCAAGGACATCAAAATGGTCTAGGTTGAACCGCGGTGTTAAGAAATCTTGTTACAATGGGGAAACTTTGTCATTTGTTTTGGCTTACTTCCCAAGCACAGATATCAAATTGGTATAGGTTTAGATCATCGTAAAGAATCTTCCAACCAATCACGAAGCGAGAATTCTGGTAAAACATAGGTTCATTATTTTCAATTTTTCAATAGTTCAACATCAACAATCCATACTTTTCTTCATTTGGGTCAATTCTTAGAAGATTTTCCGATCGATTGGTGTAAGAATATTTTAAATCGATCGGAAAACCGCTGAGCTATTAGCGCTCAAAACCTTTCATTTTTCGTGACGCTCGCATTTTTCGATTTTTTGGAATGACACCCTATCTCAAAACTTGCCGTAAGACGTAGTCCTACGTCAAAAAATTAACTCATATCCTGCAAATTATTTTTTGCCCTCCGATTTTTAAAGCCAATTTCCAATGGAGGGGGGGGGCGACAAAAACTTTAAAAGTAATTTGCAATGGCCTAAGTTGCCTCCTCACGTAGTAGGTAGGTGCCGTTTACTTGGACACCTTTGAGCAAAGACGCAAAATGCAACATGCGATATTTGTGGCTAAATTAATTCTTCGCGAAATTGACTCACCAAACACCAAACAAATCAAAAGTCAAAAAGTCCGAAAGGTGGAAAGTCAAATATCAAAAGTCAAAAGTCAAAAATCAAAAGTCCAAAGTCTAAAGTCAAAAATCAAACCTCAAGAGTCAAAAATCATAAATCAAAAGTTAAAAATTAAGAGACAAAAGTCAAAAATCAAAGTTCGAAACTCAAAAGTAAAAAATCAGAAGACAAAAGTCCTAGTAAATTTCAAAGTCAACATAAACCGATAGTTAGATCTAAATTCTACATTTAAAAATCAAAAGTTAAAAGACAGAGCTAACAATCTAAATTGGAATTAAACTGAATTTGAAATTGGACTTCAAATCAGACCTGCGGAATGAAAGGGGACGTAAGAATACTTGAAATTACGTATGAAATCGGACATTAAATAAAGTTTGAAATTTTACCCGAAATAAGATTTAAATTGGACATCAATTCAACTTGAAAATGGATTGCAAATTAGGCTGAAGTTGGATTTGACGCTCGAGTATTTGAAGACCCAGAAGACGGCAGCTATCGGGGTAGGGCGGTAGATTTGCTGAACCGCAATGGACATGGTATGCTGATAACAAAACCGGTTTTCCCGCACCAATTGCAAACAAATCCAAGATCTTTTGCTGCCGGACAGAATCCTCTGTAGAACGAATGCCCGAATATAATTTCAGGTCATCAGCATACACCAACTTTAGGCAGCGAAGCAATATCGTTGAAAAACAACATAAATAGGAGAGGTCGAATCTTGCCGCCTTGTGGAATCCTTGAGTGGTTGGTAACCTGGGAAGAGAAACAAGAGTCCACACGTAGAACTCTGCCGCATGTATAGCAACTGAGTCATTCCGTGCAATTCCGTGATGCGCAGAGTAGCGAAATTTTCGGCGGGCGAACGTAGGCGTTTCGCGAAGCAATGACAGCCTCAGAATCAGCAGCAGATTTTTCGGTGAAAACGGAAATTAATAAGAGAATAAAATTAATGATTAATTAATTGAACTGGAAATTTGATAGGCTTTGACAATGAACTTGAAAGCCTACTTGAATTTGGGCCGTAACCTAGACCAAATTCAAGGCTTAAATTCGACTTGAATTGAGCTTGAAAGCGAAGTTAAATTTGGATATGAAATTTCACATAAAATAATGCTAAATTTAAATTATATAATTTGCTTGTTCAAATGGATAAGTTAAATTGAGTTAAAATTGGGCAGGAAATTCTACTTGAAATTGAACTACAATTTGTACTGGAGTTGGATTTGAATTAGCTTTTTAATTGAGTATAAAATTGATTATGAAATTTTACTTGAAATTAGACACGGAAACAGAGTAAAAGTAAACTTTTGATCTTTACCTAGACTTAAAACTAGAGTTAAAAGTCGACTCTAAATTGGGGTATTGATATTTTGTAATTGTAATTTGTCTGTTTATTTGTCATGTTAAAATTTTACAAGAAACCGGGCTTGAAATCAGACATTGAAATAGGGTTTAAATTGAACTTGAAGCTAGATTTATTTTTAAGCAAAAATCTGATCTGAATTTTTTGACTTTTGTGTTACAGAAGATGGGACACCCGCTCCACTGTATCTCAAGAGCCTAAGCACGGTAGTGCAAATATAATAGGCTGCTCTACAACGCTTGCTATTTATTGATTTTCACAACGTTGATGACGAAAATCTCTGATCCCGTAAATCTGATCGAAAATATATCCTTAGGGGCTGAATTCCAATATTTATTAAATATTTGCCGAGTGAATTGCTTATGATACGTACGCAAGTCGCCGTAGGATGGAATAATTAACAACATTTTTCCCCCGCTAGGGGATACCATCGCTGTTTGCGAAAATTGCGTGATATTAAAATCACAACTTCCCCTCCAGAGCTTCCTCACGACAGCATTTGCCAACAATCATGCCTAATAGCAGCCGGGCTCGAGTTAAACAGACGAGATTATTTATTGAAAAATGATCTCTACCCGATGAACCGGAAATGGAAAAAAGTACACAAAACGAAACTTTTCCACTTGAGGACTTTTCCCGTACCGACGCACATAGGAGTATTTGGCCCAAAAAGTTGGCCATAAGTCCGAAATATGAAATACATGATTTTTATTTATATGTAGTATCTGTAATCTCAGCATAGTCTACTAGTCACGTTAGTATGATTTTGAACTGAATTTATGCTTTTCTTCGCTCAGCAAGCTGCCTATTTAGAACGCCATTCGGCAGTAAATTTTTTCGCTTTTAAAATGCGTTTTTCAGCTCGTTGGTGCAAAAACCTAAAAATCCGAGTGAAATAGTGTCTATTCACCATAGGTAAGTATTTATCAGCAAAGAAGGATGTTATTCAATAGTTTTCATGTATAATTGCATAAAATTAATGAATGTCTTCGATACGAATAGTGATTACGAAAATTACCCCAAAAATAGTGGTAAGATCTTAATACTTTAATCAATGTTTTGGTAACCTTCCGAACATGTCCCGGCAAAATTTCAATCACCATCAGATAGGTCAAACATCACAGAATATAGTGGAATCGAAAAATCTTCCGCATGGTTCCGCTTTGTCGTTTTTTAGACATTTAATTATTTTAAGGTAGGAGTCGTGCGGGTAAGACCGGCACAGAGGATAAGACAAGCACGCATAGAGTTTTACTAGATTGCATTAATCAATTGCGTTATTAAAGACTCAACATATTTGTATTTATTATTTCAGATGTTTTAAAACAGATCGAGCTTACTATAAATCGTAAAATATCAAAATAATAAACAAAATAAACGCGAGTGTCGCTGATGCGCACCCCGTTGTAACTTTTCGCGAGTAGGTTTTAAGCTTTATTTCTCAGAAGAAGTTTCAAACTAAATTTTAAGATTTTATATATTCTAGCTAGCATTGTTTTTCATAAGTGAGATTTAAGTAGAAATATGATTAATAAATGTATAAAAATCGTCTTCTTAAAAAACGTGCCTTGGGAGTAAGACCGGCACCTTTCGAACGGGGTAAGAAAGGCATATTTGCAGGTCGCCGGCAACAGTCACAGTCTGCGTTTGTCTCGCCCTGAATCATTTCACACACTCGTTCAAAGTCATTTATAGAGAAAAAGATGTTATTCAATGTTACGGAGAACCCTCATTATGGTTACCGTACATGTACCGTATTAATGAGTATCGTCCGATGGTCAGTAAACTGACCACTTTCGCGGAGGTTAACGGAAGTTATTCGGCTCTGGTCATTAAGGTATATGATTTGACTTCTATTGGGTTTGCCATCGACTTCTAGAGTGATTCGAGAAAGTACATGATGGGCTTAGTTAATTTTAAATTCCATTTATTCTCATAGTATGTATGTTTAAATTATTCTTAATAAAAAACAATATACTGTACTAAATAAAACTTTGGTAGGAAATTTTCAAGAATACAATGCAACAGAGATGTTTTGAATAGACTTCTGCTTAATTCGGATCCATTGCTTAGTAGCTCAAGGCCGATACCAAGAAAAAAAAGCAAACCTTTTTCGACCGAAACGTTGAAGATGTTGCAGGCAAATCAATTTCAAACTGAAGAATATGAGAAATGCAGGGACTATGAAACAGAAGACTAGAATGTGATGCTTCTATACGTATACGTACACACCTACACATTTACATACATACATACACTTTTACATCACACATACACCTGTACTAGCTCACATACATACTGACACACATACATACACACATCCAAACACCTAATAAATGGTTATGTTCTTAATCGGTTTTTTATAAATATAAGAGAAAGATACGAATTGAACTTTATAGGGGATTAGTTGGCAATTTCTTTAACTTCATATGCAGAGTTGGGAAATATTTAATTTCTGATCATGTTTTATCAATATCGACTGGAAAGAAGCAATTTAGAATTTTGGCCAGCTTTTTGGGGTAAATACTCCTATGTGCGACGCGAATCCAACGCAACGGAACGGTGTGTGGTGGTGGTGGGCATTGTGTTTACAGTTATTACGGCTTAATAAATTTCATCTGGGACTGCCGTTGGGGGAACAAATACGCAGACGAACTGCGGCCGCCCGCTTTCCGTTCCAGGTATTGTCAGGTTAAAACTGTACCTACTGCAGTGTACGGCCTAGAGTGCGTGCCCGGGCAGTTCGGAATTGTCGACCGTATATCATACTCGGGGCGATCGTGGCACGTTCATACTGTGCACAGTTTCCAATTATTTGGACTGGGAGTGAAAATAGTGGTAAAAGTTTGCATCATTATTGTCCAATATTTTCTATTAATTAATGATTAATGTTAATTAATTATGTTTTAACTTAATAATTAGGTATTTCGTGTTAGATTTTTAAAAGTCATAAAGCGTGTTTTCATGTTTAATAGTGAAATAGCAGTGAGTAAAACAATGTGAAATTTTCCTAAGTTGACCACTAACCACTAACCGTCCAATCGATGAGCCGGTGAAGGACAGTATAAATGACTGTTTAAATGCTTGTGCATCAGGTACCACCCAGAATAGCAATCGAGTAAACGTCGTCAGCAAAATTGAACATGTGAACAGTCAATTGGAATTCTCGATGTCGGTCGGGATGGTCGGACGGTGTACCTCACAACCTAGCTGAACTCTTCGCCATGCTACCGGAAATGGGTTTCTCCCCTTTTAGATTCCGATAAATACTGTAATGTGAACGGGTATTTATTTAAATAAACACAAGCCGTTTTCATTAAATCTCGTTTTTCATTATCGCCGGATGTTGTGGACTCGTTGTTAGACTCTCGTTAAAATACAACTGTGATCTGTGAAGCTAGATTAAAGCTGATAGAAATATTTCTACAACATGATTGTTTGTAAATGATAATCTTAATCTTCTCTAACTGCAATTGAGTATCTTTTCCTATCTTATTTGCAACAGACGAGAAGACACAGGAACAATAGATAAACGCTACGTGACAAATCTGCCATATCTATCGTTGTCGCTCGTCTTCTTAGTTGGAAACTCTGACATCCACCATCGAAAGATCAATGTTATCAGCGGTGGAAAAGGTGACAAGGGGCGCAGAATTCAATATCACAAAACATTTTTCATCAATAGACACATTCCCAAACATTTTTTTTGCAGTCTCCTAGCCAGCTAGCTCCGCCCCACACACGTTTTGTGTGATTAAACGACCATCGTAGAAGTAGAAACGCGTCCCAATGCCGTCTATTCACAGTATAAACATCGGTTCTGTTACCGACGGTGCACACCTACACCAGGCCGGACGAAGGGTGGGGAATGAATTATGAAAACGAAACAATAGAATTCACGATTTATGAGCAGTGTTTGGTGGGCTGAGAGATCACCGCTGTATCCAGCACAAGCCGGTAGCCATCTAACAGCAGCGCACCCTGCCGAGCAGGTGAAATTCAGCATTCTCAATGTGCCGAAGGGAAACAGTGTGTATTTCTATGGAGCTGAAAGATGGCAACAATACTGGTGACGGGGAAAAGCCTATTCTGGTTGTTGTCTGGCATAAGGACGACTTTTCGCTTGGTTAAAGCTGTTGATTCTATACGTGCAGTGAGCCGAGCGAATGCTCACTATTTGTTATGGTACTGTGCTGGGGGTGGGGGTTGAGACAGGATCGAAGATATTTGTTGCTTTTAACACATTCTTCGGTTAGTTGGGCATGTTTAGTGGCTTCTTAATGGTGAGTTTTGCACAATGTAGTGGGGATAATAAAATACATTATAACCCCTTTGTCTTTGGTAAAGGATATCAAATGTTTGGTTGGCATTTCATTTATAATAATATAACTCCAAAACCTAGACATTGATTGGTATGTATTGTTGCAGTTTTTTACACCACTTATTTATAAAATGGTGTTTTTCAAAACATGGGCCGAAAGCTCATGGAGTTTCACAAAGTATTGTACACGGGATCTGGCATTCCTAGGCCATGGTCCTGTGCTCCTTCTCTATAAAATAGTGCCTGCAGATCGTGGTTCATACGCTTCCGTCATTCTCCGCATTCCGTTTGTATTCTACTAAAATAGTCCGCAACAGCTTTCATTCGTATGCGCAAGACCTTTCGTTCAAATATCGATGTATGTCTTCTGTAAGCAAAATAAGCAGTTTCAAGTTCGTAGAGGACTACCGGTCTCGTGACCGATCACGCGTCGCTCACCTTCACGCGAGCGGTATGAGAAGTATAGCTCTTCAAATCATACTCCATCGACGCAAGTGTACGGCAAACAGCTGCTGGTTCTGTGTGCATACATTCTGCTACCTGCACACTCGTGAGCGCACAGCCACGCAGCGTTTTCTTGCACAAGCCGCTCGCGAAGCCAACAACCCGCGACCGTTACACTAGGATGCATGACCATTGATTTTGCTTTATTTCTTCATCTTACACCCTCGCTTACACACGCGGGGAAGAGTGCGAGCCTCACGGGCGTCCGGTATCAACTGCTCGAGCTTTACTGCCGAGCGAGAGCGACAACTAATAGCTAAATACACACTCGCAAAAACATGTGCATGTAAAAATAAGAAAGAGAGTCCGACAGAAAATTCTGTCAGTCTGTTAGACCACTCGAGTGCGGGCTGTGCAACATTACTTTCCTCTGGAACCACTTCCTGCCATATTTGATTTTTCTCGTTTCTCTTGCTTCAATGCGCGCTCGCCGGATCACGCCTTCAATAGCGATGTTGAATAATATACAGGACAATCCATCCCTTTGCCGCCACCTTCTGCGCTTTTCGAAAGATCTCGAGGGTGTCCAAGAAACACGCACATAGTGCATCTGTCATGGCTGTACGCGTACGACTATACCACATGCTGCTCTGAAATCCCCAAAAATACGCTGAGTGGACACTTTGTACTCCCAATAACTAAAGGATTTATCGGATTGTGAAAAATGGATACATAGTAGCTGCACAGACTAACAGACGTAACACTTCGAACAAATTTTCTAACTAAACATCGTTTCAATGACACCCCTAAAAGTTGGAAAAAACACTACCATCACCTGGTGCAGTCTTCGCGCTACGCAAAGCAGCTTGCTATAAATTTAGCAATGCTATAAATTTATTTGTATATTATCTAACAACAGCGCCAGCGCAAGCGAGCGGCGTTCTCGCGCAGCGACTGTTGTTTGAGTCTTGGCTTAAGTGAACATTTGAAATGATCGTTTTTATTGGCGATGGAATGAGGCTTCAGTGTTACGTCTATTAGTCTGTGGTAGCTGGGACGCCTTCTCCCAAATTCTTAAAATCATTCAGTGAAGTGCCGTTGCTAGTAGTTGCTTACGATTTCTGTAGAATTTTGTCGGGAGTTGGTACTTTTCTGCGGCTCTATTAGTCCTTACCTGACTAATTTCTCGCCGGATCTTTTCGAGATCGGGAGCCTGTTATCGTTTGTGGGCACCCATAGGGTAACTTCCTTTCCGCTTCACCTCCTTCTATATCGTCATTGAGATGCGCATCGAAGAACTGCTTCCATCTGTCAGCCACCTCCAGGGGCGGCCTGGTAGCCAAAGGGCCCACCGGGCCATTGAGATTAGGGGCCCAGTTTGCAATATTCTCATGATAGTAAATTAACACAAAAAACGGTATCTACTCAAGAGTCATCAGTGTTAGAAGGACATTACATCGAATAATTATGGACTCTATTTTGTAAGTCATATCGTGCAACTTGACTCGACTCATTCATTGTCGAGTGTCGAATACGGGAAGAACGGGAGGCATGCTCGATGCACGATTGAAACAAAACAAACTCACTCATCATTAGGACCGACTCACCATCTTTTAGCGTGTGAGTCATATTGGCGGTTCACGGTAGTTCAGTTTGGACGCATTTTTCTTCAACCCAATCTTCGCTACTTTGAGTTTTAGTTTGTTCAGCCACCACCACAGATGTTGTTCTATCGACAATATCCATTTCATTGGGAAAGCAGACGAACTAACTAGATTTGCTGAAGATTGTGCCTGTGTGTTGCTCCTTTCATAACATCCTGTAACGGCATGTTGAACAACCCACATGAGGGACCATCACGTTGATAAAGTCCCCTGTGAGGTTAGAATGGCAATGATTTTACGGTCAATGGTATCATACGCAACTTTGAAATCAATGAAATAATTGTACGTTTGGGTTTGGTTAATTTTTTTCGGTGAGGAATGAAACAGTTTTAGATTTTCTGCGTTACGCGTTTCAGCCTACTATATTTCATTCAGCCATCTTCGGACGCAAGAAAACACGTCTTAATCCTACGAGTGTTTCATACTAATTCATTCCTCACCGAAAAAAATCAACCAAACCCAAACATATAATTGAATGGTGATCCAAACATTCGAAAGAAATAATTGTACGTTAATTCTGTATTCATAGACTTTTTGGAGGATCTGCCGCAGCTTGAATATTTGATATGATTTGCGTGGTAAATGATAGGATGTCAATAGTTCAATATATATGAGTAGCTTACTGCGTCTATACGTCAGAACAGAACAGTTCATAGTGCAGGCGATTCCCGTGCCGAGTTATAACCTCTGTAGAATTTCTTCACACGATTCCAATGTGAGGAATGCCCGAGACCGAGACTCTGCGCGAATCTTTTTGGTTCGTCCTGGTAGAGCTGCGGAAAAAAGAACCCACCGTCTAAAAACGCCAGTACGAAGAGCACGTGCTTGTCAGTCCAGAGGAGAGGTTCGTCAGCAACGACACACGGAGTTTCTACAAAACGGTCAGGTGCAAGAATTTTGCCATGCCTGTGATGTGCAATGATAGTGCTGGCAACCTGCTTACTGACACAACGACGGTAGCAGCCAGGTGGAAAAGTACTTCCAGACGCTGTTGAATAGAGAAGTAAACATGAAGATCAGCAGGTACAAGATAAGAATTTTGAGCGACGGCCAAACTGTGGAGCCACCAATACAGGAGGAGCTGAAAAACGGTAAGGTTGTTGTAAAGGATGGTATCCTGGCTGAACTTCTAAAAACGGGGGGCGAGCAGCTGTACGAAACAAGTGATTGATTGGCCTCATTTCCTATAATTTTAAAAACGGACATCGAGTTGAGAGTAAAAGCTATCGAGGCATTACGTTGCTCAATTTTGCTTATAAGGTGCTCTCCCTATCCTGTGTTTTAGACTGAGTCCATTAGCTGAGTTCTTCGGCGGCGAGTATCAAGCTGGTTTTCATGAGGGTCGTTTTAGGATGGATCAGATATTTACCCTGCGTCTAGTAACTGACGAGTTCCGGGAGTACAACTGGCAGACTCATCATATTTTTATGGATTTCAAGGCGGCATACGATTTAGTCAAACGAAATGAGCTGTGACAGTTAACGCTAGGACATGGTTTTCTCACATAACTAGTTACGTTGATTCGTGTAACGCTGGATGAGTAAAAATTATGAGTCAAAATAACAGATGAGACCTCACGTGCTTTTTGATTTTGCGGATGACGTCGATATCACCGAAATCAAAAGTAGAGCAGCGAAAGAAGGTCATTTATTGAGAAATTGGGACTTACCATTAAAACCGCCAAAACGAAGTACATGGCGTGGAAATCCAAATGGTGTTGGTGTCGAAGAGGAACTGAATATATTTTGGTATGCTCGTGACATGTGACAACGATGTAAGTTGCAAAATAAAACGACTAATTGCAGCTGCGAATTGGCCTTTACGCAGGCATTCAATTTTGTAGCTGAAGTCCCGTAGCTTGCAAATTCGCATAAAACTGACGCTCTAGAGAACACTAATCCTCTCGGTGGCCCTTTACGGACATGAATCATGGACGCTAAAAGAAGCTGATCGACGAATGCTTGGGGTTTAAGCGTAAAATTTGGCAAAATCCAAAATGAAGTGTAGTGCAGACGCATGAACCACGAGCTACATTAGGAATGCAAATATACTGTTATAATGAAGATAGTACAGTGTGGCAGTCTGCGCTGGGCTGGTCATGTGTCTAGAATGCCCGACGAAAGAGTAGCCAAAATTATTTTAAGCAGAGAATCAAGAAGAGACCGTAGACTTCGGAGTATACTTCGCACTGATAGATGTGCGCTATCGAGGATGATGCATGTTCAGCTGGTGTTCGAGGGGTTTGAAGAAAGATAGCCCAGGATTGAGTACTGGAGGACCATAATTCATTTTGCGCAGGATCGGTAACGGACCGTTGCCACTGAAGTAAACTGAGTATGGAGCTTAAGCCGACAGTTCAGTATTTATAAGTAGTCAAATAACTGCGGATGAAATACTTATTCTACTTTTAAATACTCAGAATTGAAGCTGGTCATATTTGCGGAGCTTGAACCCCAACAGCTCAACTTAAATGATATAATGAATCATGGGGCCCCAGCAATTAAACATTCGTGAGTCAAATGTTGCCGTATCCTGTTCCTGTTGAATGTATCCTGTTCTATACGTCTTCGAGAGTCGAATCACCTAACTCCAAAGAATAAGTTAACCCGCTAGTTCCCAACCCTGCCAATTGGCGGGCTTCAGGAAAATCGTTATAAATCTACTATGCTTATTCGTTTTATGTTGGTACCCACTAATACCTTCTCATTATAGTCTAATCTAACTATTCGAGTGGTTTGTTCGTTTTATTACGTTAATTTAAAACAGATATTTCGTGCGAAACTTGAAAAATGCCAGAAAACTGAGAAAAAAATTATTTTGCTCCGCAGACTGAAATTCAAATTGTTGTAAATTGCTTATTTCTTGGAATAAATGAACAAAAAATTATTGGTGAGTAGCTGATAAGTTGTACTTCATGGTAAAAAAGGAAATTTGCAATAAAAAGTTTAGGAACTGGTCGATTGTTATCAAGGAACTGACCCCGCCAATTGGCGGGGTTGGGTATTAAAACGTCAGCTTTTTTTTGGTAATATGGTAACGTGTTGTTTCCGTTGTATTTATTGATTTTTTCGAGTTTAAGCTAAAAATTTTTGTTATAGGCCTTGTTAGCTTCTTTTATATGCCTTGAAAAATACACAAACATGCAGTGGCTTTAAAACGGAAAGGGAATTGAAAGGACTTATCACTTAACGTTCAGTGCGCCTTTTTGACGAGCTGCAATACAGCGCTTTATAGCAAACATTTTTGCATTTTATGGTATTTGAAAACCATAACTCTATAACCAAGAAACAGATTCAATGAAACCCGGCGAATTTTGCTGCTTAACGACAAAATCTTGATAAGCAAAACAATTATTCAAAATGGGATCTATCATATACCATTTCAACCGTTATGTGTTCGACAAAAAAAACACCTTTAAGTGCTCGACTAGGGTACCCGGGTACCCACAAATTGAAACGCTTGTAACTTTGGCAATGTTTGACCGATTTGGACCATCTTACCACCTAAAGATTCAGGAACTTATCCACTTTCAGTGGGGTTACAACAGAACCGGAAGTGGTTCATCTGATTCCCGGAAATTCGGTATTCCGAGGGTGTGTTCCGGAATTAAAGCACTTTTTAAGATTTTGGATGTAATCATAGTAATATGGGTATCCAAAATTCCTCAAATGACTCCGAAAGGTTATTTTTCATAGTTTTAAAACAGTATAATGATTTATCCTAGGAATGGCCATTCTGGAACAAGTTCCCATGGGACCTCCTGCGGTCACAGAACTGTTTGGATTGCAACACTGGCAATACGGGTATCTAAATTCATGAAATTACTCCGGAAGGTCGTTTTTCATTGTTTTAACTCTATCTAATGATTTTGTCCCGGCATGGCCATTCCGCAACATATTCCCGTGGGGCTTCACAGTGGTTCAAAACCAGTGCTTCAATAAACAAGCGTATTACAGTTTTGAGTGGGAAAAATTGACTTTAGGTTTATAAAGGCTTTGGAAGAGTTTCTTGAAATTAAAAGTTCTATCGTTTGGTGAAATTAAAATTTTGATTAATCCCCCTAAAAGTAAAATAAAATTTATATTTTGCTTCAATTTCAATATAACACATTTACGGGTTCTGCAAAGTTTTAGAGCATGTTATTACAAGAAATTTTCTAGAAGACAGTAACCTTCTATCTCTTTAGCGAAGATAGAAAAATCCTTTTCAGCACTTTTTAGCTTTAATTCCGGAACACATCCTCGGAATACCGAATTTCCGGAAACCAGATGAACTACTTCCGGTTCTGTTGTAACCCCATTGAAAGTGGATAAGTTCCTGAATCTTTAGGTGGTAAGTTGGTCCAAATCGGTCAAATATTGCCAAAGTTACAAGCATTTCAATTTGTGGGTACCCGGGTACCCTTGTCGAGCACTTAAAGGGTAAAAAATTTCGAAGCTTCCCCTTTCCTCCCCCTTAAGTGCTACATGAAAACTTATTTTATGAAAAGTTGTAATTTAGCTAGTTCTGAGATGTCACAGAGTTTCAGTATCCTGGGTCGAAGAAAACTTTAGAATTTCTTACTTTGAAATCTGAAAAGGTACCCGGGTACCCTGTCGAACACATAACGGTTAACAACAAATTTTAATCTATTCCACTTAAAAATTAGTGTTAATGAACAAATTGAGTGAATTACCAATGGATAAAAGATTGTAGTGAACAAATGTGTACAACAAAAATGAAAAACCCAATTTATCACACAAATCACATAAATGAGGATTTAAGTTTCATGTTCTATCAAACTCTAATGGTTTTTCAATGGTTACAGTTTCAAAGCATATTATGGTGTAGGCAATCCTGACTTGGGAGCAGCTACTAATGTTGTTGTTCGCCTTTCTAAAATTTTACCGGATCTTTACACGGACAATGACTATAGACAAAGATGAACTGGAAGTGGTTGATGAGTTTATATTTGGGATCTCTGGTCACCACTGACAAATTTACTGGTAAGGAGATTCAATGATGCCTTCAAGCTGGAAGTCAAGTCTAGTTTTTTTATCTCTTAATATTTTTTCACCAAATATGGGAATTTTTCCGAAAATATTTTCTATTTTCATAATATCTATAGATAATAGCCATATGCCATATGATCCCGGAGTTATTCCGGAGTTCCTTGGGGGACCGTGACATGGCTTTTTTAGATAAAGTTGCCAAATAATTAAAATTTGTATGAAAACTGTTGATTTTTGTAAACATATCGACTGTGGACAGGACATATCAGTTACTTTACCGCAGGTATGAGCCATGGTGCGCGGCATCCGAATCCGGGGGGACACTATAAATCTGGAACCGGTTCCCATAAAGGGACATTTCACCATCAGTAAAGTATGTCGTGTCGCATGTAAAAAAACATCAGCACTCGACAAAATAACGATTGGCGATCATCTCATGTCTCTCAGAGGCCGTATGACCGGTTCCGGGCCCGGGGAGGGTTTCTTTTCTGATTCAAGCATGGAACGGATTTCGAAGGAACTTGTCCGGGACCTGGAATCGGTCATATGGCCAAAAATTTCAGTTGAAGCTCATTATAACTAGTTCCATAAATACAAGCACTGTTTTAGATGTTCTGAAATGGATGTCCCGAATTAAATCGAAAATTTTGATTTCGCAACTTTCTTGCGCCCAGATGCCCAACCCCGCCAATTGGCGGGTTACGAATTTTTATAAATATTCAAACTATTCCTGAACTTAGTAATTAGAGAATATTTTTTCCATTATTCTGGCCACGAAATGAGCATTTTAGAATTTTTTCAAGCAAATCAAAAATTTGGGCACTAGAGGGTTAAAGCTTCATCCAATAGGTGCACATAGTTCTCGGCTACTTGCGGGTTATCTAATTGTCGAATGTTTAACCGAAGAGGGTGACTTTGTCGCGAGGTGACATCGTCGATGGTATTGAGCGCACATGTGCTGCTACTAGGTAATGATCCAAGTTGATATCCGCACCCCGGCGCATGTTGGTGTCAGTGTTGAAAAATTCATAGCAGCAAAAAACTCAATGAGCTTTCAAACACATGAAATTTCAACCTTGATCACAAGCGCGAAACTCACATATGAATTTCTCTCGCTATTATACGCGATGTCTCTGTTGCTATGCGATGTGAATCAAATTCAGCTGTGAGCATTTTGCTTAATTCTTCCACAGCTGGCATTTCATACAACGAACCAGAGAGCAAAAGAGAATCTACCGTCAGAGAAAACATCAGCAGCGAAAAATGCAACACACATTCATGAATTAAGATGGCAAACATATTGGTGGAATTTACATTTTTTTTGTGGGAATTGACATTTTCTTAACTAGAGAGTAACAAGCCTAATAACAATTAGATAAACATGTAATTTAAATGTGCGTTTTAGTTTAACTTTGCGATTTATTTAGAGATTTATTCCATCACGCTCACTCACAGTTACGAATCGCATGACAGAATGGCTATGCTGTTCAATAAGGAATTTGTATGTATATGTGCATAGCTCCGGGTAGCAGTAGAAGCAAAGCAGAATGTGATCAAGTGGGAAGAAATATGTCTTAGTTTTGTGATTCTTGCTATGAAAACAGAAAAGCTCACGCGTGATTTTTTTCTGCATAGGATCAAGCTGACATGATTCACAGTTGATTTTGATTTTTGATGAGTTTTGAGATTTTGAGTTCTTGGTGTTGTTCGTGAACTCAGTGAACTCAATCGTGGTCATCAATGAAAATATAGTCGATTTGGTTCAATGTGCGTTGGTCAGGTGATTCTCAGGTGGCTCTGTGGATAGTTTTGCGGAAAAAGATGTGCTTCTGATCACCCGACCTAGGGAAGCTGCAAAGTTGATGCGTCGCTGGTCGTTGTCGTTCGTGTTGGTGGGCGGGCCATGGGGCCCGATCGCCGGTCTGCATCTGTGATCTTTTCCATGCTGACCTGGATGTTCATATCCCTGTTGACGATCTTGATGTCCCGTGGCAAATAACTGTTGTACGCTGCCTCCAGCTGCGCATAGAATGCTTCCTTCTCATGGTCGGGTCTACCTTTGTGTGGACAGTGTACCAAGCATGCACTCCATGCCAAATACTCCGAGTCGCAGTTTCTTGACTTTTCGTATTAAGGTAGGGTTAGGTTGGTTGCCTTACTAGGGTCCCGTTACCGAGTCTCGTGATGGAACTGTCATCTTAGCTTTAGTACGAGTGCCGAGACAACATATTTCTTAATTCAGTCCTCCGCTCCAGACCAAACGCTATCGTGAGCCGCTTCTAACCTGAAGTACAATCGCTGACTTGGATGAAGAATCGTCAAGCTATCAAGAGATGGGAACAGACACTCAGGCTACAATGCTATTCCTCGCTACTATGCTCAGCCGTTTGAAACAGGAACTTATCTTACCGCATCTCGGGCTACTCGAACCACAAATACTAAATTCTCCGGGGTTGGATACCCAATATTCGCTAAGGTTGCTCATAGTCCAGTTGGTACCACGAGGAAGTAGGGACAGGATCTGCTGTATAAGAGGCTAACGACCACTGTGTGGTCTATTTTATACCTACGTGTACGTGGGGCACTGACGTCATGCATTATGCTGCCATTCATCAACCAGAATTCTGAGCTACTTCGGCCCATTTGTATGATAATTTTGTAAAATCCCGAGCCATTGCCACAGAACTTAATTTAATATTCTTTTAATTTCAATTCAAAACTTTTACGCTCTTAAAACACCAATTTAAAGAGCTTTGGCACAATATGTTATGTGTGCAATGTATGTTATTTCATTAAAAGTATTGTTTCCCTAATGGAAATCTCCTTGTAGGTACGCAAAATTCGCATTGCCATTTACACTGCTAAAGGAGCCACTTAAACTCATTGCTTCTTCTGCAAGCATCTAACCCTTGCATTACAATCTAATAGCCCCTTAGAAATCCTGCAACGGAAGCAACATTGAAGTGAAACGAGAACCATTTATTCACCGCAGAGAGCAATTATTACCGAGTGAAAATATGTTAATGTGCGTCACTGTATTTAATTGATTGTCCATAAATGTCACATTGAATGAATTTTTATTACGCACCGGAAAACTTTTGTTTTGGTAACAACAAATCCAGCAGCTACGGGTAAAGTTACCGCAATGGTCTACCGTAGAGGAAGTCGGTTTAAAACCAGGATGGTGAGAAGCGCCATTAGCAGCAGCTACAGCAGCGACAGCCAGCACCCGCCCTGTAAAGTTTCTGGATTGCGTCCGTTGTCGGATAACCCTCAATATATCTACCCATAGGGTACATACGCCAGACACTGCAGACTGTTGGTTGTCACGGTTGTCGTTGCGCCAGGACAACGTTCGATGCCAATTCGTTCACACTTTCGCGACCCGACATTAAGGTGAAATTAGTCATCATCGATTCTGCCAATTTCAAAAGCAGTTTTTTTGTTTGAAACAAAAATTCGGTTTATGAAAATATATTCGCTGTGTTCAGATTGGCAAGAAGAATGCAGCATATACATTTTTGTAAACAGAATCCCGCTTTTGGGCCGAAAAACTGCTTCCGAAATTGGGCTTTCCGACGAAAAGTCAATGACTGCTAGTTTCCCGTTAAAATATGATATTTTTGAATTTCGTTTTATGTCCTTCCTAGGTTTGCGTCAGTTTGGGTCGCAATCGATGGCATTCATCCTTCATTTGCACCCATACCTACCATGTGAAAATTCATCTAAGAAGTCCAAAATCATCGATTCTCAATACGTTTAATGATTATTTAATAAATTGATTTTGCATTTATAGTTCGCAGTTTTAATAGATGTGTATTTAATGCACCCTTTCATATTTGACTAGTTGACAGATGTGCCAACGATGTGCAGCTTTCCAAGACATATTGAAACAGGCACTAAATCAGATAATTTTCCATTCTCTTTCACTGTTAATCATGACAACCAGCGGAAACTGCAATCCTCCCGAATTCCACCGTCATTTTGCGGACGGAAAATCTGTTGGTATTTCACATTCATGCGCTAGGTACTGGTTGTTTTCAGTTTCGGCTGACTAAGCCATAGATAATGCTCGCAACAAGCACATAATTTTAAATTTAATTAAACGTTTTGAAATATGTTACCACACATGACAGTTTCACCCGAACCCCGACGTTGACAGCGCATATTGGGTGAAATGTTTTATGAGACTCCCTCTCGGAACGTGGCCTCGGTAGGTACGGTGAAATTGTTCGCACCAGATTTTGATGAACACGTTCCGCTGGCGCTGCGCGGTGGTGGCACCTGGTGAGCCAAATTCATTAAGCATTGGCGGGTCTGAAGCCTGTGTCATGAACATGCTCTAATGTCGCGTAGCGAAGTCGCGATTTATTTCCAAAAACCATTCCGGCGTGAGATTTGGCGGTTTTCACGGTAAAGGTAATTATTTGAATTGCGATTAGAGGTATTGCGGGTGTGTAATGTGGGGGTGTCGGTCGGGGTGTGGGCTATTGTAGCCGTGAAATAGCTCTGGTCGAATTGGTTTAATTTTTGGGTAGATTACCTACTTCATGGTGTCGTCATCATTGCTACATAGCGCGCTCAATTGTTGAACAGAGAGCAGAAAACATGCTATTGTACACATGTGACACACAAAGGCATAAATAATTCATCGTGGGATTTGATAAAGTAAAATCAATGGAAATTTACTCCGTCCCTTCGACGGCGAGCCTTTTGCATTTTGATCGAACAGAGGAGATTATGGAGGTTTAACTGCATGTTGACTTGTTTTGCACTTGCTAACGGCGGGCAATGAGATGGAAAGTGCCAGTTGGTATAACATTATTCTGGAGATAGGAAATTTGCTAGAAAGATGCGTAAATAAAATTTCAATGTAAGGCTGTTTGGCGTTTAACGAAATTTAATTGTACGAAATTAATCTTAAATCTCACTTTACTTTATTGGCGACGGTCCGTAATCGATCCTGCGCCGAACGAATTATGGTCCTTCACTGTCGGTTCTGGGCTGCCGTTCTCCAATCCCCTTCAACACCACCTGACACATCCATCGGGTGCGGGATCTGCCTCGAAGTCTACGACCTCTTCCTGGTTCTCTGCTGAAAATAGTGTTGTTTACTTTTTTGTCGGGCATTCTGGCCAAGTGCCCAGCCTACCGCAACCTACCACATTCTACTACATTCACTATATCAGCATATTCCGCCTTTTCTGCTGAAACAGTGTATTAACACCTTGGCTGCTCCGATGAGCCACCTGTTCAGTTTATCAATCAGTACAGGTGTCTTCCCAACAGTATGGAAATCGGCTTATATATTTCCTGTTCATAAAAAGGAGAATATGAGAAATGTGAATAACTATCGGGGTATCTCTGCATTAAACTCAATAACAAAACTGTTCGAGCTTGACGCGTATGCACCAGTTTTAGCATTCTTTGGGCAGTATATCATAAACGATCAACACGGCTTTATGCCCAAGCGGTACACGACAACCAATCTTCTAACTCTTACGTCCGACATGATAAAAAGCTTTGACGACCGGTCGCAGACGGACGTTTTTTACCCGGACCTATCCGCTGCTTTCGGACGGTTTTACCTCCAGAGCTTTCACTGCTTACTCAAAAATTCCACAAGGTAGCCATTTTGGATCTTTGGTCTTCCTCGTCTACTTCAACGATGTCAACTTTCTGCTAAAATGCCCGCGACTCTCTTTTGCCGACGATCTCAAGCTGTTCGCTAAAGTTGACAGTCCATTCGATGTCGCGTGTCTGCAAGAGCAGTTCTCGATTCTTGCGAAATGGTAGGGTATTGTCGTTATCGTCGGGCCACTGTTATGGTCGGACCATCACGATTTTACAGTTGTAAAACTTCTTACTGTGATAGCTAACTTTTCAAGATATTGTGAGTTTCAATCGTGTATTCAAAACACCCATACTGAATTCAGTGACTAAATCTTACAAAAAAAAGTTTTACGGGGGCAATGAACTTTTCTTCAAGAAATGATTCATGAAATGCAATTATCGTGATAAATTTTGAAAATGTATGAAGTGTGTTGTGCTGCACACGAAAACTATAGAAAAATCCCCTCCAGTAAGGTGTTTGGAAAGGTTAAGGTGAAATACTAGAAAAGCGCTGTTTGTAAAGGTCGGGCCACTTGAGTAGTCATGGTTGGGCCACCATAATTTTAAGCGCAGAAGCGCGAAAATCGCTAGAGAATGTCAATCACATAAAATGTGATGAAATAAAGCAAAATTAATACGATAAAAACCTAGATTTTTATTGTATTTTTCATTGTAGACAATTGTAGCAATATTGATTTTACAAGATCGCCAAAATTTCGCAAAAATGCAATTAAAAATAAGGTATTCGTACCGATATGAGCCGTTATTCACGGAATTCATTCTTTTCATGTCTCTATATAGAATTGCAATACGTATGTCTTAGATTTTCTGCGGCGGCCCAACCTGTACAACATGGCCCGACCATGACAACATTTTTTGTCTTCACGTAAATGCCAATAACTTTTTTATTTTTCAAACAATCAGTTCGAAGCTTTCCGGAGATATACCTTATTCTTAGACCTTTGCAACGATGCACTTAGATTTCCAAAATTCCTTTTGAAACGAAAGGTATGGGCGAATTCCAAAACGTGGCCCAACCACGACGACACTCCCCTACACTGATAACCGCATGCTGCTAAACTAAGACAAATGAGAAATAATTAAATTCTCCAGAAAATCGTCTTCGACTACATGTTGTCAGACGTGCCTTCGCGCCTCGAAAATTGTGTCAAGAACTTGGGAATACCGCTTGACTATGAGCTTGACTTCAAACAGCACATCGCATTTATTGTCGACAAGGTCTGCAGGAACTTAAGAGTTATCATGCAATCACCAATCTTCTACGATATCTACTGTCTTAAAGCTCTCTACTGCGCTCTTGTCCGGTCCAATCTTGAGTACTGCGCTCCGGTGTGGAGTCCTTATTACCAAAAAGAAGTTGACAGACTCGAGTCAGTGCAGCGCAGATTCATACGTTTTGCTCTTCGGAGATTGCCCTAGAACGACCTTTTTCCATTGCCTTGCTATTAACAACGCTTCAGATTCATCGATCATGACCTTTTGGACACTCGTCGCGATGTGATCAGAGCAATAGCTGTCGCCGATATGTTGTCCTCGAGAATGGATTGCCCAAGTCTACTCGCGAACCTCAACCTCAACATATACGCTCAAAGTCGTATTCTACAAGATGGTCCATTTTTACGTGTCTCGGATCGGCGAACCATCAACCGGCACAATCACCGGTCTGGAATGCCATTTCAATCGCTTTACACCTAGCTACGACTTAAACGTTAGCCGTGAGGTACTGGAAATTCGATTCCTGGCACTAGCACGTAGATTCTAGGTTAGGTGTATCAGAAGGGCCAAAAGGGCTGCTGATATTTTTGTACAAATAAACAGTATTCGCATACTTGATACAACTCGTGATTCATGCGTCTGGGTCACACTCCTTTTCCCATTTTGCCACCATTTGCCATTCGCAGAATTTTACGCTCAAAAACCCCAAGCACTCGTCGATCAGCTTCCTTCAGCGTCCATAATTCACGTCCGTAAAGGGCCACCGGGAGGATAAGTGTTCTGTAGAGTTCTAATTTTTTGCGAATTTACGAACTACGGGACTTCAGCTGGCTCCATAATTTATAGAAAGCCCGATTTGCAGCTACAATTAGTCGTTTTCCTTCGTGAGTGTACCAAGGTACATGTATTTTTCCACTACTTCGTATCGTACCCTATCTAGCTCTACCTCGGTATCAACATAATTTGGACTCCCACGTTCCCTACCGGGAACTATGTACTCCGTTTTGGCGATGTTACTGGTTTATACGAATCTCGTTGTTTCCCGTTTAAAATGACTGAAGGCCTCTTCCACTGCTCTACGGTTGATTCCGATGGTCGTCGGAACGTCGATTATCCGCAAAACCCAGAAACATGTGACATTTCGTGACGATAGTCTCGTTCCACTCCTCTATTGCTCTTCGTATCTTACCTTCCTAAGCCATGTTGAATAGCAGGTTAGAAAATGGTATCCCCTTGCTTCAGTCCATCTAATGCAGTGACGGCCAAACTACGGAACGCGGGCCGCATGCGACCCTTCAAGATGTTTTGTGCGGCCTGAGAACTGATTTGAGAGAAGGTGGATTTATGAGTTACTTTTTTATGACACAGGGGTCACTCGAAGCAGCCGTAATGCCTCGTGCATTTTGTAGTTCCGAATGCTTACCGTTTTGAATGTTGAGGTAATTCCCAGAAAATTCAGTACCTTCATCAATTGTAGAACCACCGTTTCAAAAATTTTTAATGGCCAGAGGAAATTGCGGCCCGCGACACTCATGGGGCGATCCTCGTTGGCCCGCACCATGCCTAAGCCTGGGCACCACTGATCTAATGTCACGGAAGAGGCTGAGGCTGGGGTTTCAACGTAAGTAGTTTCGTCGGAAAAACATGTTCTAGCATTGCCTGCCACAACTCATTTTGTTTGACTGAATCATACGTCGCCTTGAAATTCACAGACAGATGGTGAGTTTGCAAGTTGCGCTCTCGGAACTAGTATCTCTAGTCTAGTATCTGAAGCAAGGTAAACATCTGATCCGTTGTGAAGTGTCCCTCACGAAAACAAGCTTGATGCCGACGAATGACTTTGCTAACAGTCTCAGCTTACAGAACAGGATGTAATGCATCGATAGTTTTTACACTCGAGTTAATGTGCTTTTTTGAAAATACGGCAAATGAGGTCATCCAACCACTCCTCTGCCTTTGAGCAACCTTCCCGAAGACCGCACTTTTTTCTAGATACTCAGCAGCGCCACGTTGTGAGACAACTCTGGAAAACTGTAATCAAACGCAACCCCCTTAATTTAGGCAAAAAATAAACATAAAAAATTGCAAGTGCAAAAGCGAATTGAACAGATAATAGAAGCGAAAGTGAATGTGAAGTAAATGAAAAAGTGTTAGGAAATAACAGTTCGGCGGATTTGGAAGCTGATTTCATATTTAGATTACTGATTTGGAGTAGTTGAGGGCGGAAACATTCTTGCAAATCATTGGTGTGCGGAAAGGTAAATAGTCAGTGGGAATAATTCGGTGGATATAGAAAAGAGGGAGCAGGTAGGCAACTTCTTCCTGGTCAACATCGGTAGGGTTCAGACATAGTAAGACACCTGAAAACAGTAAGAAAAAAAGATAATAAAAAATTAAACGTAAAATTAATAATAAGGATTAGAGTAGGGCGGGGCATAAGTGCGATGTTTGAAGTTGTCATCAATTTTCTTGAGATATAAAGAAGGACAACAACAAAATATATTTTATAGTGATGCAGAAACTCAATGTCTTCACATTCAACTATAAATCGTCTGGAATAATAGCGTTACGCAAAATATATTTTTCTCTTTCTTCTGATCAAGTGCCAATTCGCACTTTTACCCCACTAGCGGGGCAAAAGTGCGATTACCGCGGGGCAAAAGTGCGAAGCTAAAAAAATGGGGTCTAAGGCCAAAAATGATACATTGGATTTACTCGGCTATAGTGAAACCTAGAATCACATACGCAGCATTAGTTTGGTGGCCGAAAACGAAACAAAAAACGATTCAAATTAAACTTGAAAAGCTGCAAAGGCTCGCTACTATCGCTATAACAGGAGCAATGGGTACTACTCCGTCTAAAGCCCTAGATGCTCTATTAAATCTGCTGCCATTATCTCAGGTCATTCAACTAGATGCCGTTAAAAACGCGATAAGACTCAGACGAACCAAAAATCTTTTCAGTGGTGATCTAAAAGGCCACCTAAGTATCCTAAAGGAATTTGAAATTAATCCTCTTATTTTTCAAGCTGAAGATCTAATGGAAAAAAAATTCGATTTTGACCATTTATTTAGCATCCATGAACCAGATCGTAGTGAATGGGAACGAGGGGGCCCCTATGTCAGAGATGGTTCAATAACTTTTTACACTGATGGTTCGAAATTGGCAGACCGAGTGGGGGCTGGCATTACTGGTCCTGGACTGAATAGGTCAGTGGCAATGGGCAAATGGCCAACGGTCTTTCAAGCCGAAATATATGCTATTCTAGAATGTACTTCGATCTGCTTGAAGAGAAAATATAGGTATGCAAATATTTGTATTTTCTCAGACAGTCAAGCAGCTCTGAGAGCTCTAAAATCTGTTGCTTGCACTTCCAAATTAGTCTGGGACTGTGTAAAACTGCTTCAACAGCTATCTACACACAACAGGGTAAACCTCTTTTGGGTTCCCGGGCACTGTGGTATAGAAGGTAATGAAAGAGCAGACGAGTTAGCCAGAACTGGATCTGCAATGGAATTTATAGGTCCCGAACCTTTCTGTGGGGTATCCAATAGTACGTGCAAGATGGAACTGAAAAAATGGGAAGAGAATCAGGTCAAATTGAACTGGAATAATACTCTATCAGCTCGTCATGCAAAACGGTTTATTAAGCCAAATGCCTCAATCACGCAAAAGCTATTGAATCTTTCAAAAAAAGATTTGAGTACTTTTAGCGGAGTGGTTACTGGTCATTGTCCAAGCAAATATCATCTGAAGGTAATAGGAAAGCTTAATGATGATAGATGTCGTTTCTGCAATCTAGAGTGTGAAAGTGCTCATCATATACTGTGCGAATGCACGGCATTATTCAATAAAAGGCGCAAATTTCTTGATAAAGGACTGTTGGAGCCTTCGGAAATATGGGCTAGTTCTCCTCAGAAAGTAATACAATTTATTCTCAACATATTACCGTGTTGGGATGAAGCCTTCAATTAAAATAACAATTACTAAACAATATAGTAGCTGTAAAGACATACAGCAAAAGAGGACACACCACAATAGATCAAAGAACTGGTCGCAGTGGTCCAAGGTCCCCAACAAGGAAAAAAAAAAGTGCGAAGCTCGAATCCATGAAATGAGCACAGCAGTAGCTAACAAAACCATATTATCTTCAATCTGCGTTATGTTTCGGTAAGGAATATTCTCAATTTGCACTATTTTCGCTGGTGTATTGCACCTGTCAGATCGAAACTTTTCCAAACGTTTGGTTTTTGTTTCATCAGCGGAAAAACATTGTTTTCCTTCGGCCAACATCTGTAGAGCACACAGTTTTCTGCAGATCTTCCATTTCTAGTATGCAATATAGTGCCCCGTCCGTGAATCGCACTTTTACCCCGCTAGGCGCTTGACAGGGTTTGCTTAAATTGTGGAAAAGCGAAACATATTTTGTAAATTCTTTTCACCGTATTTTCAAAACAGATATGTGAGTGATGTAAAACGCTGCTACAAATTTTCAACAAGTAATATCCTCCTGTTGATATCGTATTTGCCGTTTAATGAAAAATTACATCAAAGCCGCCCTAAAATAACATTTGCACATCACTCAGCAACTATGCTTCGTAAGCATTCAAAGTTTACGTTAGATTCAAGCTGTCAAAGTAGTCACCCATCCATGCCAATATAGTTAATTCACTCGAAATCTGCACCGATAAATCATCGAATCGCACTTTAACTCGCATCGCCCCTTTACCCTTCCTTACTCTATATCGTAGAAAATAAGAATGGTAAAGGATATTTTGGACCAAGCTTTAAAGTCACGGTCAAGACTAAGGGTAGACCAATGTAAGTTTGTTACTGTAAAATTTGTAACTTATCATAATGGATAAAATAGCTTTTAGCGATTCCGTAATACATCCAACGGCGGCTCAAAAGATTCCATCAGTCGCAACAAACGGAGTAATCATAGGTTAGCGGATCTATTATTACTTATCACAAAAATACCGGCTGATTAGAATGTAAGCTCTAACCTTCCACGCGCAATTGAATTTAAAATCGAAGTTGAAATCGGACCAGAAATTAGACTTGGAACTAGACTAAAATTTATATTTGCAAAATTGGACTTGAAATAGAACTTAACATAGGACATTAAATTATGGACTAATTTGAGCATGAAACCTTACTCAAAACTGAACTGGAAATTGGACTTTGAATTCGATTTGAAATTGTGCTTAAATTTAGAAATTACATCAATTATTGGAAGTATTACTTGGAATTGGACAAGAAATTGGTCTTAACTAAGAAGCTGAACAAAGAAGCTTTTCTTTGAAATTGATCTTAAAATTTCATTTGAAATTAGAATTGTATTAGACTTGGACTGGGATATGAAATAAAAGTTGAAATTTGACTTATAATTGAATTTGAAATTAAGAAATTAAATAATTGGAATTAAAATTGAACAGTAATTGGATTTAATTTGGAGTTGGATTAGACTTGGCATTACATTTGAAATTAGACTCGAAATTGGGATTCAAATTGTATTTGAATTCCCGTAAAAACAAGAATTAAATTTTGACTCGAACTTTAACTAAATGGCAACTTGAATTTAGACTAATTTGAACTTGAAGGTTTATTTCAAAGTTTTACTTGAAATTAGAAAAGAAAAGTTTTATCCTGAAACTTGTTTTGTTTCTATTCTGATGCGGTTTTCCTCCTTTTCTGCACCGCTTTGCTCACTTTATCTCGGTATTTCCTATTTTTCCCTCACCTCCTGTTTCATTTTTCTACGTTTACTGCACCATATTTTTCTTATTTTCAGTTCAGTTTTTCCTTTTATTTTTTTAATATTTTCCTTCCCGTTTTTCGTGTTTTTTCTTCTCTATGTTTCGTCTCCGATCTTCATATATTACTAACTCTCTATCTTCTTTCCTTCTAGTGCTCCATCTTCGTCTGTTTCCTCGCTTTATTGCTTCGTTTTTCCGTATTTTCTGTCACGTTTTATGTTTATCGCTTCTTTTTTCCCTCAATTCTCTGGTTAATTCTTTTAATAACGAAAAAATTTAAATTTTTTCTTATTTATCTCCTGTTCTTTGTTTTCTTCTCCTTCGTTTTTATTTTTTCACTAGTCCGTTTTTCCTGTTTTGCTTTTCTTCTTTTTCTATCTCTTTTTTCTGTTTTTTTATACCATCTTTCTTCTTTTATATCCGATCTTCTTCTTCTTCAGCAGCATAGAACCGGAGTGGCTCGTGCTATTTCAATCACTCGTCTCCATTCAACTCGGTCTTGGGCCACTCGTCGCCAATTTCCTAGTCGTCTTAGAAGTCGCAAATCGCTTTCGACCTGGTCGAGCCATCGTGCACGTTGGGCCCCCCTGTTTCTAGTGCCGGTGGGGTTATTGAAGAGGACTATTTTCGTCGCACTGTCGTCCGGCATCCTTACGACGTGTCCGGTCCACCGTAGCCTGCTAACTTTCGCTAGATGTACGATGGCAGTCTCCCCAAGCAGTGCCTGTAGCTCGTGATTCATACACCTCCGCCACTCTCCGCTTTCAGTTTGTATTCCACCGAATATCGTCCGCAGCACTTTCCGCTCAAACACGGCAAGGGCGCGTATGTCCTCCGTAAGCAGCGTCACGGCTTCAAGGCCATAAATAACTACTGGTCTAATAATGGTTTTGTACATTGTTAGTTTCGTGCGGCGGCGTATGCTTCCTGATCGTAGCGTTTTACGAAGGGCAAAGTAGGCCCGATTTCCCGCTTGGATGCGCCGCTGGATCTCCTTACTAGTGTTGTTGTCCGCGGTCACCAGCGATCCCAAATACACTAACTCCTCTATCACTTCTAGTTCGTCGCCGTCAACAGTTACCGTCCGTGGGAGGCGCGTGTTTGTTTTCTTTGAGCCTCTTCCTTTCATGTATTTGGTCTTCGACGCATTTATTTTTAGCTCAATTCTCCTAGACTCTTCGTTCCGCTTTATATCCGATTCGACCTCTTTTTCCCTCTTTCCTCATTTTAACTATCGGTTTTCTTTTACTCTTCCGTCATTTTTTCCTCTTTTGGTTTCTTTTGTTTTCTGTTCCCTATTCCCATTTTTGTGTTATTTTCGCTCTTTCTCTTTTTTGTTTTTCCTGTTTTCTTCCCACTGTATTTCTTCTTGCTGTTCCTTTTCGTTTCTTTTTTAGTCTCGTTTTTCACTTTTTTCTTCTGTTTTACTTCCATTTGCTCCCTGAATTTTTGTCATTTTCTGTCCCATTTCGACTTTTTTCTTTTTTTTCGATTCTAGTTTTTGTCTTTTTTTTGCTTTTTACCGCTTTTCTATCTCGTTTTTCGTTTTCGTCTGTTCCGTTCTTCCTCTTATTATACCGACTTTTCCTTTTTTGTCACGTTCTGTTTTTGTTTCAGTTTTATCCCTTTTGTCTTGTTATTTTTTTCTTTTTCTGTTCCGTTTTTCCTCTTTTTCTGCTCCCGAGTTTGCTCCTTTTTTGTTTCCATTACTTTTCTGTCCCGTTTTTTCTATTTTTATATCCAGTATATTCTTCATGTCTTTTTCGTTTTCTTCGGTTTCTTGTCTCTCATTGCCATTCTTTTCTTCATTTCGCTCATTATTCTTTTCGTTTTCGTTCTTTTCTATACAATTAACTCATTTTTTCTCCTGTTTTCTTCTTTTCCATTTTTTTTCACCATCCCGTTTTCTCTTCCTTTCTTTCGTTTCTCCATTTTTCATGTCAGTTGTAATTCTTTTTCTCTCCCGTTTATTCTCTTTTTTTAATCCGTTTGTGAAGTTTTTGTAACGTTTTCCTTCGTTTTGATCAGGTAAACGGTCAGGTAAATCAAATTTTTCAGCCATAATTCAGGAACAATAAAAAAGGTTTTCATGAAAATTTTATTATTAAAAGATTGTAGTTAAATTGACAAACAAGAAAAAAAATCTTTAGATTTCCTTGTGATAAAATATAATTTTTTGAATTTTCTTTGGAGTTTTCCACCAACACTTGACCTTGAAATTGGCTTAAAAATTGAAATGAATTGCTTTTAGATTGGACCTGAAAGTAGCCTTAAAATTGAATTTGAAATTGGGTTTGAAATTATACTTGAAGTTTGATTTAAAATCAATATTAAAATTAGACTTGGCAATGGACATGAAATTAGACTTGGAATTGTACTTAAAGTAGGAATTGAAATTGAGTATAACTTTGATTTAAACACTTGAAATTGTATTTGAAATTGATCTTATTTTATTTTATTTTATTTTATTTTATTTTATTTTATTCAACTTCAACGGACTGAGTCTTCTTGAAGTGTATCTGTGGGAAAAGCCGATTTGAGTTGACAACTTTAACATCATTCTCAAATCGGCATAAAAACCCAGCATTTTTTCATTCACAGTACAGATTCATAAACATGGATTACAAAGATAGTCATCGTCATATACAATTACAAACATACATTGTCAACTATAAATTTCACAAACTTAACCTAGAATATCACACTGAAGTATTTTATATTTGAAGTGGTCTGATGACTGTTGAAAATCGAACAGGTGGTAAACACTGTTAAATATTCTACATATTTCCTGAACTGGCTCATGCTTTCCGTACATAGTGCGGTGGAATACTGGACGAAAAAATTCTCGGGTTCTCAGAGGTCTAGGTGCAATATTTATGTTCAGCATTGATAAAATTTCTGGCGCGTCAATTTCACTTTTTAGCAGCTTGGCAGCGAAAACAGCTCTCGATGTATCCCTCCTTTTAAGCAAGGTGTCGATATTTATCAGTTTACACCTATTTTCGTACGGTGGAAGATTTAATGGATCGGACCATGGAAGGAATCGTAATGCATGCCTAACAAATCTTCGTTGCACAGCTTCAATTCTTGAAATCCAGAGACGTGTGTATGGGCTCCATACAACTGAGGCCGTGTCCAGAATGGATCGCACTAAGGAAAAGTAGAGGGCGCGTAGACAGTACGGGTCACGGAAGTCCTTAGCTAAGCGCATAATAAACCCCAAGTTTCGGTTTGCTTTAGATATAATACTGGAATAGTGGTTTTGAAAGGTGAGCTTGGAATCCATTTCCACTCCCAGGTCTTTTACGTTAGCGACACGCTGAAGAAGAGATTCGTCGATCCTATAATCATACATAATTGGGGTTTTACTTCTCGTGAAGGTGATCACTGAACATTTGTTGACGCTTATAGTAAGGTTGTTCAAGCGACACCAGTCCGCGAATCGGTTAACTAGGTCTTGTAGTTGTTTGCAGTCCTCTACAGATCGTACAGCAAGGAAAATTTTCAGATCATCCGCATATAGTAGTTTGCATCCCGGTGGAATAACGACACAAACGTCATTGAAGTAAATTATGAAAAGTAATGGTCCCAAATTGCTTCCCTGTGGAACGCCGGACTTGTTGCAGAAATTGAACGATTCGGTAGAACCTAGCTTCACTGATAGGCTGCGGTTCGTCAGATATGTCTGGAGCCAGCAGATAAATTCGTTGGAAGCCCCTAGCCTGTTGAGTTTCCGTAACAGTAATTGGTGGTCGATGCGATCGAAGGCAGCCTTAAGATCAGTATATACTGTATCAATTTGAGCAGCACTCTCCATATGACGAAGACAGAACGAGCTAAACTGCAACAGGTTTGTGTTAATAGAGCGTTTTGGGAAAAAGCCATGTTGTTCCATCGAAATGTATGACTTCATTTTGCTGAATAGAAGCTCATACACAAGAATCTCCAGTAATTTAGAGCCGGCACATAGAGATGTAATTCCTCTGTAATTTTCAACGTTGCGTTTTTCTCCTTTTTTAAATACTGGAAAAATAAAAGATTTTTTCCAGCACTCTGGGAACTTATTTTGTTGAACAGACATGTTGCAAATTAGTAGCAGAGGTCTACAGAGCGCGGCAACACATTTCTTCAAAACTACTGATGGTATTCCATCAGGACCTGCGCTAAATGATGTTTTTAGCTTCGAAAGAGCAGTCATGATGTCTGATTCACAGAATTCAATAGAGCCAATGTTAAATATATTTTCTGGAACATTACGCATCGCATCATCGATTTGGGAAGGCGTGGCCGTGGTCGAACTAAACACGCTTGAAAAGTGCCTCGCAAACAGGTCACAAGTAGTCTGTTGGTTGTCAGATTCACAATTTCCAAGAAACATGCTTGACGGCAGTCCTATATGTTTACGCTTTTCATTCACGAACGACCAAAAACGTTTCGGGTTTTTTCTCAGTCCGTCTTGCACGCGCTTAACGTAGCGGGAATAAAGATGACGATTGTACGTACGATACTCGTTGCTTGCATGAGAGAAATCATGCTTTGTCACAGGATTACGCCTATTTGTATATTTTCGCAAGGCAGCCGATCTTTTACGCTTTAAAATCCGAAGTCTAGAGTCAGACCATGGCGGCTTCATGCGCGGCCGCGAAATTGGTACGTGTAGATCAAAAAAACTCTTAAGCATCATCATCATCATCTTGAACCTAGACCTAGAATGGGCTTGAAACCGGTGTTGGAATAGAGCATGAAATTAGAATTGAATTTGAACTTGAATTGAGCTTAAATTGGGCCTCAAACTAAACCTAAAATTTAAATTGACCATTATATATTCGACCTGAAAGGCTAAAAAAGATTTTGAATTTGAAATTTATTTTATAACTGCACCTAACATAATAAAATTGGTGGACAAGACACAAACACGTATCACTCTTACAACATTTAAAGATAAAAACAATATTGACAAAAATTACTTTTACCTACGAGTCGACCGGTTTCAGGCATTCTATGCCTATCATCAGGACGATGCCGATGTCCAACTGATTACGTATTGTTTATCTGGTTGTATCCACGTCGAAGAGCGGGAGAAATTGTTAACTTGATCTCACTTTTTTGCCAATCCAAAGAGAGGGGAAATTATTGGTGGATCATCTCCATTCATAAGAGGTTTCTCTGCATTGGCGATATACATTGATTCCCATGCATTTAGCAGTGAAACCTTCTTAATGGTTTTGATTAATTTCGCACTCTCCCAATTTATTTTATGCCGTAATTCTTCACTGTGCGCTGCTACACTAGAGTCACATGATCGGCTGTGCTCCACGGCCTTCCTATGTTCCCTTAGTCTAATTTTAAATTTGCGACGTGTTTGTCCAATGTAGATAGCGGGGCAATCTTGGCATGGAATTTGATATATTCCAGATTGTTCCTCAAGCGGGATTTTGTCTTTGAGGTTGCACAACATTTCCCGTAGAGTGCAGCTGCTTTTGAAGGCTGTCGCAAATCCATGTTGGTGAAGAATGTTTTTGATCGAGTTTGTTATAATTGGATAAAACGGTAGGCTGATCCTAACTTTCTCATCGCTGTCTGGTTGAAGAGTTGTTGCATTCTGTCGGTTTCTTTTCCGTTCATGTTTCCGCAGGATTTTGTTCACAAAGTTGCTATTCTGTCCGGCGATTTTGTGTATTTTCTCCCTTTCCGCATTAAACTCTTCTTCTTCTAACGGTATATTGAAAAGGCGGTGGGCCATCGAGTGGAATGCTGCTTGCTTTTGGGCTCCAAAATGGTTGGAGTCGGATGTTATGAAACGGTCTGTTGAAGTTGGTTTACGGTATATGCCAAATTTCAAAGTTTTGTCTTCTTTTATTGAGATGCGAAGATCTAAAAACGGGAGTGTACCGTCTTGTTCTTTTTCAACCGTAAATCTGATCGAGTCGTGTTTCGAGTTCAGTAGGTTGAGCGTTTGTGGCAAATAGCATTCCTTCACCAGGGCAAACACATTGTCGACGTACCGCTTCCAAACCCGGGGGAACATTTTGTCTTTTTGTACCTCGGTCTCAAAATCGCTCATAAATACTTCAGCTAATAGCGGTGAAAGCTTACTTCCCATGCTAAGGCCAAAGTTTTGTTTGTAAAACTTCCCGCGAAACATGAATAAGTTCTGCTTCATACACAACTGTGCCACAGAAAGATAAGCCGCAATGTGGTTCGAGTGGACTTGTTTTCGTTCTAAATGTGCACGTAAGCTTTTTAAGGCGTCTTCAACGGGTACACTGGGGAACAGAGAAGCAACATCGAACGACACCATGATCTCACTGCGTCGTATCTCGAGGTCTTTAATCTGATCTACGAGTTCTATCGAGTTTTTTACATTCTTGTCGTGAGTCACAGGATATCGTTTGATCTCATCTACCAGCCAAGCCGCCATTTTCTCGGTTGGTGTACAGATGTTTGACGAAATTGGACGCATAGACAATGGATTCTTATGGATTTTGGGTAGGCAGTGTAGTGAGGCGACCTTCGGATTCGGTACGTAAAGACGTCGCTCAAGCTTTTCATCCCCCATTAGCCGTGCCACTTTTTGTCGAACAACGTTAGCCTCGTCTATCATAGTGTTGAGAGGATCTTTGGGTTTTCCATTTTTGAATTTACACTCTTCGTACGGACCTTCATTGATCATGTCGAGTACGCGCGAGTCGTAATCGTTTTTATCCATGATCACAATTGCATTTCCTTTATAAGCGCGGGAATAAACCACGTTACGTTCGGAAGATCCTGGTATTGGACCACACTTTCAACACTATTTATAATGTTTGCAATAGGAGCAGAAGACGGTAGAGTTGCGAAATTTAACCCTTTGTTAAGGAGGGCTAATTCATTTTGTGTGAAACGCGTAGAAGAAAGATTGACCACAAAATTGTCGATCACTTGCGGGGTTTGATGTGCGGGGTTCGATTTTCGCAATCGTTCTAGAGAAAGCAGCTTTTTGTGGTGTTTTTGCTTCGTATGCATCACCCGCTTAGACAAATTGTGATGCACATTGTCCAACACTTTCTGCCAACACTCAAGCCTTTTATCTTCACATTTGTATACAACACACTCAGCCGCTGTATGGTATTCTATTTCTTTCAGCAGCCGTAAATGAAGCGGATAAAGTTCTTCTTCGACAACAGACACTTGTTTATGCTTCAATCTGATCTCTTCTGATAACCACAATTTTTTAGCTTTATTAGTGGCCTTTTTCCCCGCTGCACCTAACATTGGACTTGAAACTGGATCTATTTTTACAATCGCAAAACAGCGGTCGATTAAATTAAAAACTGCGGACTTTTGGGATGCAAAAATTATTTTGTTTTACATTAAATTTTACAGGGAAGGTGGGGCCCGTACCCCAGCCTAGGCACGCCAATGGGGATTGATGTATCATAATGTTATTATTCAAGCAAATAATAAAATTAAATTTTATGCAGTATTTTGAATATGTGCGATTGTGTGGAACTGTATGTGACAAAATGTGATACGTACCTTCAATTTTTATGTTGAAGTTTTGGAAATAACTAATTAGATCAAAGCATAGGTGTGGCTTGAGTGATACAAACAGGAATACATACCCCATATTTTGCGTGTCAAACCAGAATTGCATGGTAAAACAATTAGCTTCTTTATACTAAATTGATATTGCATAAAGTCACGGGAACATCATGGCTTTTATATGAATGTTTGGCACGATAGCATCTAGCCTGTATTGGGAACATTTGTCTTCGAAAATAGTTCGCTAAATAGGGTAGAAACCGCGACCCCGATGATTCTAACTACCTCATTCACAAATGTCGTAAATTTTTCTTTGGCAGCAAAATGGCATTTGGATTTTTGTTTATGCGTTTCAGCGTCGAGTCGTCGCCGTCGCCCGTCGACAATAGCAACGCCGCCGGTCGTTTACTTTTGCAATTTTCATTTGCATGCCTTTATTTTTATTATCTAAAAAAGAAATTAACAGAAGAGAAATCTTGACAAAATTAAGTATCAAGTTAAGTTAATTGAAAAATCTTTTTTATCGGTCTTAGAAACCGCAAATACAAAGAATTATTATAAAACCAACATTTAATTCGAAAACAATTACCAACAAATTTCTAACAACATAATATTTGAACTTTCTTTCCAGATTTCCGTCTGTGATGATTACAGCTTACCGATAGACTTCGTCAAAAAGAGACCGTCCAGTTTCGATCCTTGCCTGGCCGAACGTTTACCGGACAATTGGGCATCACCAAGTCCACAATCCGAACACGTAAGTTACTGTATGAAATGCAGTCGAGCTATCTTTTTCTCGTCTCTCTGTCGGTTGAAAAGAGAAATAGACGGTTTTCTTTAATTATGCGCCAACGCAAAGAAGGACAGGTGTGGGTGCCTGTCTGTCTGCCTGTGCCTTCCTCCAACAAGCGAAGCTCTGTATCAGGAACAACGCAAGCCAAGCGTGATTCCAATGGGAACGTTTAATCATAAACACTCGAGTTTTTCCTCCACTTGCTGCGAATTTCTTCACGGGGGGCTAGCTAGAGAGAAGACGCGTATACGCCCATAGCCACCCACTAAACCGATGTGAAAGCGAAGTAATCAAAGCTAAGGGAGACGTCCCTCGTTCATTTGCCGGACTGTGAAAATGCTGCCTGTGGTGCGAATAATTACTTTTTAAATGGACAAAAAATTGAACTAGCATAATTTAATTCAATTAGAGTTTAATTAAAACGCAAATAAATAGCACTTGTCGGTTCCACCAATGCAACGGTAGCTTAACGAAAATGGCGCGTTTCTGATCTGACCAAAGGATGTGCGAGAATTCGCATTCTGCAACCATCTAGACGTCCTTTGGCATCGTTTATGATATCGAATGCAACATGTATCGGCAGTTTATTTTTATTCTGCGACCCAAACGTTCCATTAAATCCCTGACAATCGTCCCATAGCCCAAATAACTGCTCGTTAGACATTGTAATGGTATACCATTCAGCAGTAACAACAGTAGCAGCACATTTGCATTGCACATTGTCTGATACTCCCCTACAGCAACGTTGTTGTCGCAAATGTGTGAAAACAAAACGGTGAAAGCGATGACTTATTTTGTTTGACAGTGAAATGTCCCAAAACATCGCCACATGAAACACGTAGGTACATAGGTACAGGCGCTTTGGTATCCCAGTTTGTATTGACGTCTCGTTTCCGAAACAGGCGAATGGGAATTAAATCAAACTTTGTAGTGTATTGAAAAATAATACATTGTATAGTGCCTGGTTTGTTGAAATTGCTGTACTATTACGTATAGAGTGAGCTGCAAGGCCATCAAATTGTAAATGAACCCAATCAGTTGACCTCGAAATACGCAATCGTCTTTTACTGTTGCAGCTGGCTGTGAAGTCTGTCGTATGAAGAACAGAAAGTCTAGTTTCGAAACGGAACATAGAACTTTGTTTTATGTAGCACGTCCTAATGATTTGAGAATCCCTTGTACGAAAAATCAATACAGTACTCGTCTATTGGGTATTTTTGTTTAAAGTTTATGTGAGAGCTTTACTTCTACCGCATTTACCATTCGTTTCACATTTTATGACTGCAATACGCTGACGGCCAAACTAAGTCAACTTTCATTAGTAGAATGTTATAGTGCTAAAGACATGAAACACAAAATACTGTTAATGACTTTGTAAGCCCAACATCAAATAGGCTAACAGAGAAAAAAAAACTCATCCCTTTTTCTACCCCAAACAGTGCACATGTTCCAAATGGTTCGATTCGAGAAAAACTTCATAATTAGTTTGTTGCTATTTTATTATGATGATGATGGTGATAGTATCAACGATTTTTGCGTCTTTTGGGGTAGCGTGTCAATGCTTCCATTCAATATGATAATCACGCAATTTACCCATATACAGAATCGACTGCACATTCATTGCGAGCTAAACGTTCCTGGCAGTACCACACACGAGCATCGTCATTATAATCGATTTAAAATTATGTAAATTCTACTAAATATCTAATTCAATTCCCGCTCTGTCGTAAGCTAAAGAAACGAACGGCAGGAAAAAGTGCTTCGACAGCCCAAAGTCCCACAGCAGCGGCTTCTCCGATATCGGTGTCGAAATATTCATGAGTCTAATCGAATTAACCTATGGGCAGAATTTATTCAATTTCCAGCACCCAGCAGAAGAGCATCCGGAAATGTCCTGTTTCATGTAGATCTCGGTACCGCTCACGCAACGCAGCCAGTGAACTTTTATTGGGACAGACGTTGCAGTTGCTATATTTACACCATAAATTAGAGGTGTCATAAATTACGGTCCTCCGTGGTTTACTCTAAGCAGACAGATGCCATCCGAGAAGAGAGATTGGCATAGAGTGCTTGTTTTTCGTCAAAACATGGCAATCTTCATAGCAGGAGTTGGGAAGTTTGGTGCCAAACGAAATAAAGTGCTATGTTTGAAGTGCTGCGCGAAGGAGGGGTTATTCACGCCTAGGTTTTGCCCCCAAGGATCCATCAATTTGCGCTTTATCGCACGCAAACCGTGCCCGGCCAGGCCGTCGGAAACGAACGAACGAACGGGAGGAACGTTCATTCGGGAATCGATTCATAACTTCACGCAACATGCACATCCTGATTGCATGGTGAACGGCGCAGCAGTGGTGTGATCTCCGCAGCCGTGGTCGCTGCTACTGGGATGTTGCCAGTTAGTGCGTGTGTAATGCGTGTAACAGCCAATGAACACAGTGTGATTCTGGCGCTGATAGTCGATAATGGCCCCAGGGACCACCGCTGATGGCAGATTTCGTTTCGATTTATTTACTTTTCATCGCGCAGGATTCTATCTAGTGAAGCAAATAATCGACGATGCAGATAATCATTATAACTATCAAGTAATGCGTTTCCGGAAGTACTACTCAATCGATTTCGGCCAAGCTGTCTCTTTAAGCGCTTTACACATGAAGTGGCATGCAATGAGTGACACGCCTGTATACAGGGTATATAGGTTTTCGCTTTAAGCCGTGTCGCCTCGAAGCATGCATATTTCTTCACATTTGCATGCGACGCTGTAAATAAACTTTAACAATAAAACTTTAAGGCTGCCTAGGAATGTTACAGGGACTTTATAAACCACTAGACTAGACTAGTAGCTTTCGAGCTACTTTAAGGCTACTTAAGGGCGTTGTAGTTGCACCAGAACGCCGTTCGCCTGCGCTGGAGCTGAGTAATTTATAGCATTGCTAAATTTATAGCAACCTACTCTGGCGTAGCGCGGAGACTGCATCAGGTGATGCTTGTATTTTTTCCAAGTGTTAGAAAATTTGTTCGAAATGTTACGTCGGTTAGTCTGTGGTTAAACATTCGGCTTGTAGATAACCCGCAAGTTGTCGATAACTACACATGCCTACTACATAAACACTTACCTTCCTCTGTGGAGCTAGCTTCGACTCTCGAAGATGGATTGAGCAGAATATGCTTGACTGTCGACTGTGACTGTCGGTGCTAGGTGAAGAAGCCCCGAGTGCACAAATTGACTGGTGTGAAGAAGAATGCCAGCAAACGACGGAGAGGAAAAACAAGAGCTTGAAAAACTATCTAAGCCTGGCCACAAGTCAATTTGGCCAAGTATTGACGAGAACCGAATGACTCGACCACGATTCTGTGGAGATAAAGCCGCCAGAAGAAGGAGATAGTTCGTAAAAAGATATAACCACTAGCCCAGGCTAATGAGATGCACAGGTTCTATGGGGTTCTTGTAAATGATACACACCGAAGCCTGATATGGACGAAGAGGGAAATCTGATCACAAAATGAGAATATAACAAAATAACGTGTAACGGAAGTTGGCCTAGGAGTACCTATCAAATGATACCAACGTCCCTGCTCACGATCTCAAAGAGATTCGAAAAGAAATCGAACAGCTGAAGACTAATACAGCAAGCGGAAAAGACCAACTTCGATTGCTATAAATATCGCGACATTACGTGATCAACGCCGCTTACAATATTATCAATAGTAAAAGATTTCGTAGGGTAGCGTAGGGGGGTTGAGTCGGTCAAACGCTCTTTCGAAGTCAACAAACACCAGCAGAAGAGAGTCCTGGAATTCGTCGATCTGCTCCAATATAATGCGAAGCGTTGTGATATGGTCTAGCATGATCGGCCAGCACGGAATCCAGCTTGCTGCCGCCGGGAAGTAGCATCGATCTTCTTCGGGCAACGGGACCAACTATTGGTGTCACACGCAGCTGGTTTTGTTGATCTCTGACATTTGAAACTGAAAAGACTTGTTCAAAAATAGACTAATCTCATATTTTTAGTCTTGACCTTGAAATGCGGTCATACATATTTATATATATTATTTTTTTTTGAAACGATGGTTCTACAATTGATGAAGGGACGGTAGGGGAAAGAAATGAAAATTTTTTGGTGACGGAGGGTCAAGAGCGGAAAGGTGAGGAGGGGGGGGGGATATTGGTAGCTACGCTTAACAAGTAGTCGTTTTGACTCCTACCTTTTGTCCAATGCTGGAAGGTACATGAGTCGAACCAAGCTATAATCTGTTCAATAATCATTGTTCAAAAAGTCCATCGCTTAAGCTCTGTCCAGCTCTGTCCTTAAGCGGTATCTTTGTATTCATCCTGTCACCACTAGGGCGGCGAGAAATATCGTACAACAAACAGTTCCAGTTTGGCGTATCGTTGACGGGCAGCTGTCCTAGTCGATCTGGTTAGCGCTCACTCAATGCAGGCTTTCGCCTCTCTTCATCGGGCGATCTTTTTCTAAGTTTCATTTGAAATCTATCTGCTCTGCCCGCTGCGCACTTTTCGGAGAGTTTCCTCACTGGTGAAGGCGTTCTTAATGCCGAACTATTGCTGTTCGAAGGTTCCACTAGATGGCAACTCCGAGGCTCGGGTTTCAAGTTGTTCGGCAAAGGCCCTTTTCACCTCAAGACTTTCTTCTCCCGAACGTTGGATACGTGTGACGCGTAAACGTTTCAAAGTTCAGGGTTCGCGCTGTTTAAGCCAATCCTCTCGTTGAAGTCGCCCAAGTGGATTCTGATATCCCCCTTCGTTGTTTAGCTGGCTGAAAAGCTCTCTTTCTCCTGCAGGTCGACAGCGTCTGTTGGTTTATAGCACTGAATTGCAGTTTCTAACCCGTGTTCTAAATCTGGCAACGATTATTCTTTCGTTTATCGGTTCCCATTTTATCAAGGCTCAGTAAGAATCCAATCCCGCTGTCGGGGCTGTCATCTTAGGGTAAGCGGGAGCCACTGTGCCTCCTTCCGTATTCGTGTACCGAGGTTGCTTATTCCAGCCGGCACCACGTGGAGGTAGGGATAGTAGTTAGTGAACAGAGGTGATAGATTTGCACATGTTCACCGTTTGCTAGAAAAGGGCAGCGTTGCCACGCATTATATTTTCTTGAATTTTTAGGCAACATAAGATACAGCCGAGCGCGAAGTTATAGTTTTTAAGACAAACTGATGCTGCTGATCAAAGCAACCCATGAGTGAGTTATATGCTACCTGAGCGTTTCGGATGTAATCTGGAGTCCTTTAGAATTACACAGAGGGTCGCGGCAAGTGGATGGATCCCCTTGCCAAACTAAAACGGAGGCTAGAAGGAATAGCTTAGGCCGTATGAATAAAACAGTTTGCTTTGCTTTCCCTGTGTAAATTTTATGGGTCGAAAACCAATGATATCCTAGGACGAGATTCCTGAGAAAACAGCGTTCGCCTCGCACGGACAGTGACAATTGACGGCGATGAACTAAATGGGGTTGATGAGCTCATGTACTTGGCATTTCTGATCAACGCCGACAATACGAGTAATTAGATTCTTGATGGGGTATAAATGGAAAACGAAGGGTGGCATAGGCGTGGAACTACGCGCTGCAGGCACTACTTGGAGAGATTCGCATCGTAGAACGTAGTCCCCAGCTGCGCGTAGAACGCTGTCTTCTTGTCATCGGCTCTATGCGAGCAGTGCATTTCGACGTTGCTGAAATCCAAGATCGGCTTCCAATCCACCGCTGCAGTGCGATCCAGTACGTAAACAGTACAGTAAGCAGTACGAAACACGTTCACAGGCTCCCCTGCTCTGGTAACTGCCTGGGCTCTCATACCTTCTTTCCTTGCTGAACAGTTTTCGCAATTTTTAGCTGGATTAGATATTTGAGAGTCAGCAGATCCAAGAACAAGTTCATTACTCGTCATTCTTTTGCAGTCCAGGACGTTACGGATTAGTAAGTGTGATTTAGGTAGTTTACTAGTGCCACGCCACCATACTCGCAGATGGTCGCTTTTTACTGGGAATCACAGTAACTTCAAGAACTACTTACAGTAGTTATATAAGGACAAACATTTCTGAAACTCCATAATTTGTTTTTAGAGTTTCCGAAATATGTGAAAAAATACGTTATTCGGTGTATCCAGGTAGTAGAATACTAATGCTAACTTTTTTTGGATATCATTTGATGTTTTATAACTATTCCTAGCAAAGCTTTGGGCTTAAATGTTTTTCTAAGACTTGACCCTTCTTTATCGACAGATGTTCCTAGCGACTCTATCTTGAAAGCACCGCTAAGCCGAGATTTGAAAACACGATGACTGGATTGTTAGACTAGCATCGTACCTCGTAGCGAACTGGGCGGTTAACATAATTGTTCATATTGTAAATTATTTTGACTTAAAACTACGTCTTACCGCAAGGTATCATTCCCTGATTTATATCTAGAATGAAAGATTTTTAATCCTAATAGCTTTTCCATTTCAGAACGGATGTTTATGGTTCGCATTCCATTCGATTCATAAAATATCCCAAAATCGCGTGATTTTCATCAAAGGATTATTTTCCTGTTGCTAGATAGTGAAAATAAACCAATACTTTCAAAGTCAAATTTTTCTATACATTTTCCGTATGACAGGCCTGTTTCTTAGGTCCGGACGTTCATTACGAGATTTTTCGACAATATTAAATACAGCGAAAAAACTGTGTGAAAATTATTGTAATTTCAAGCACAGACAAACAGACGAGACACTCGCGATAATTCCATCGTCCAATCAAAAACCACTCATTTTTCAAAAAAGCATGTTTCGCAACATGGACACACCGCGGCGCGCGAGTGTTGCTTCGAGTTTTCAGTATAAAACCATACAAATGTAAAAATCCTACAGTATAAAACCCTGCAAATGTAAGCTACTCCGCAACATGCATAATAGAGGGTGCTAGTGTGCAAGCAAAATGTGTAGGACGATGGTTTTTAAAGGATTTTCTTCTATGTGTCGTGTCAGTTCGTCAGTGTTTCAAGCATTAAAAAGTTTTCTGTTTTATGATATGTGCTTCGGCATCTTGTTTTTACAATATTTTTTTATTTCTAAGGACATCGTTTTGAAAGACCACACATCTGACACGATAAACTAGACGTGCATTCTAGAAAAATTAAATTATTCAATTGGTTACGCCCACTCGAAGGAAAATTATAACAAGTTTCAGCTGAATATGTTTTTGCACTTGCCAGTATGGCATCCTTTGAACAAATATATCACCGACTGTTGCAAGATTTATTACTTCAATACCAGCGTCGTTGAAAGTGGTTTCCATGGCAAATAGTTGCATTCTCTTTAGTAACTAATTGAATGCCAATGGCACCATTATTTATAGTCTTTCTTCCTCCAGCCGGCCCGTTTCAATTCGATTTCCAATTGGCTCCGCTCGATGACGGTAATGTATTCCCCATGTTGTGCAAATTAAATACATCGATTATACAACGTGCTTAACATACCAAACTCAATTTAGCATCCACGCCCCTAGTGGGCCCAAATCAAACAACACACATACTTTGTACTGCCAGTATCAAAAGACACTCGAAAACGCACTCCAACCCAGTTGTAAGCAAGCAATTATTGCGTCTACAATTCAACATTGATGCTTGGGTACGAGAGTAATCGTCCTAATTGTCCTGGAATTCAATCTTCACTCTATACAGCGCACACAGTACGCATAATTGCCTTTTCATTTGCGATTTTCCATTTCAAATGCAATAGCATTGGCTTTCGAGCAGGTAAAGGGTATTGCTCAGCAACAGGAAGCACTTTTCATCTTTTAAACCGACGGCGAGAAAAAGCTTTTCACAGTCTAATGGAATGAAGGAATTTACAAAAATTAGCTCAAATTTTTCCTCTTCACATTCCATTCAATTGCAGGTTTCGTTTCTAGAGCCATTGAATTTACAAAAACCCTTGTCAGCAGTTCCACCCAACAGTGCAGGAACGGAAGTAGTCGGTATTGGCACTGGAGTTGTTGGTAGTGGAGCAGGAATCGGTACACTTCAGCAGCAGCAGCAGCATTCCTTAAAGCATCAACAGCCACATCCTCCATCCACGTTTGTTCCAATAACAACCAGCGCCGTTGAGATAGTTGCCAATGAAGTAGCTATTAAAACGGTCGAAGAGATTTTCGACACAAGACGAAGTTATAAACGTGGTAGCACCGGAAGATCTCAACAGCAGCGGCAACCGCGAAGACCCAGTAGTAATTGTGAGGTTAAATACATCAATCAGAATTTTAGCTCAGGTAAATTTATAGGTTATTCATAAGTTAGTCTATCGTTAAATCTCACTGCAATTCCAGGATCGTCAGCACCAGCTTCATCTGAAGAAGAGGAAATCGAAGACGACGAAGACGAATTGAGAAAAATCCCGGAGCTCAATTCACCGGACAGTATTTCCGAGGACCTCATCCATCCCCTACCACCTCGTCAAAGTCCAGTCAAGACCAGCGTTCCTGATACGGCGAAAAGAAATCCGTCTCCCTATTATTATTCCGATTTACTAAAATCCAAAAGCCAAGAACAATCCCATCCAGCCAACAATCAGCCGGCTCAACCGGAGCAAGCTGAAACGAAAAGAACTAGTAGTAGAGCATCGTCAGTGAGTACCCGACAGAAAGAGCTTGGTTCACGTTATCGGAAAAGTAGCAGTCTCGACACACCGGCAGCCGAAAAGGAAGTCTGCCTACCGAAGCGTTATTCCATAACCGAGGAAGGAGTTCGCATTATTCGGTGCGACTCTCCATCCACCACAACCTCGGACGACTCGGATTGTTCTGAATGTCGAAAAAGAAGAGACTGGCATGCCCAGGCACTGGCCCTAGTGCGCGCAAACTGTAACCTTCCTCCGTCTTTTGATCACTCAATGCCACCCCATCGAATGCTTGGACCGGCATCAGCTGTTTGTGCGTGTGCAACGCCTGCATTTGGCGAGGATAATGATGAACTTTTTCGCCCCCGAAGTATATTCTACGTACACCAACCGGGCGCGCAGGACTGTGCGGATTGTACTCTGAGTGACAACTCGGCAACCGTGAATGAAGATATGACGAGCGTTCGAACAAGGCAAATCTACGAAACGGCATTTGACTCGAAGATTACCCGATCGGACGACGATCTGGATGAAGTGGATCGGGTAACCAATCAATCGGTATTACTGCAATTCAGCAAAAGCAGCAATAGTAGCACCAACAATATGGTATCTAGTCAAAATAAAGAAAACCGTGACAGAAGCAAACGTGCAGAAACCAAGCGTTCGAAAAGTTCGCTTAAAACTCCATCTTCCACGCAGATCCAAACCACAGCTGACATTGAAGTCTCTCAGGATGCAGATCTTGCCCAGGATCTGGAGAAACTCCAAATCGATAAACAGCTTGACAATATAACCAACGCAAACTCCACGTCTTCCTCCCAGCTTCCACTGCGTGGGTACACTCCTTCTCCCCCGTCGACTGCGCCACTTCCGATGAAATTTCCCGGCAAACACGAACGCTTCTTTATTAACAGCATCAAAAGTGCTCCAAATCTTCCCTCTTCCAATGTGGTGCAGCACCCGCGATTAAAAGATCTCCGACTGGACATCCAGGCAATACGAAACAGTGAAGTTCCTCCTTCCGGTAGTTGTGATGGTAGTATTAACGATTCCTCATATAATAGCCCAAAAAATACTGAAAGACCCCGATCAACGATGTGCCTGGAACCGGAACGGGTTCTAGAGCTAAAACGCAGCCATCGAAGTAGCAAGCAACGGGGCCGAAACTTCTCTTCCACAGAAAGCATGGCCACTTCAAGCAGCGGCGGTAGCATGGAATCCCTAAAGTCCAGCACCAGCGAAGGAAATCGGAGTACCTCTTCGTCCGATTCGCGACAGTCCTCCTCGCTTAGTTCGCATAGCTCCGATTCGGGGCCGACCATTGCCTTCCCGCTGCGAGCTCCCGTAGTTGTACACAACAAGTTGAACATTCTAAGTCCGATTTCCGACAAATCTTCTCAGGAGCCCGGTTCGGAAACGTCTGATATTAACCGAAACAACTCACAGAAGCACTCGCCCGATGAAACGACAACTCTGACCCGAAAAGATAATGACGATAATGAGGCTGTGAAGTTGACGGTTCCTAAACGACGGTCAGCACCAAACAAAACACTTTTGCTTATTACTGGTACGCACATTTGAACGTCTTTTTGACTAGTTTTTGTTAAGTAAATTTTTGTTATTTCAGGACCAGAAATTCAAGGGTCCGACAGTGGCATTTCACTGCACTCGCGAGAGGACGTAAAATCACGGACTAACTTTTTGAATCTGGGTATTCAACGTGCCTCGCTGGGTTTGGAAAAATCCGACAGTGGAAAACCAATTCTTCCTCAGGATTTCAGCGATCTCCCCTTCGATATGCCAAAGCTAAGACGACGACGAGCTCATCTGCAACAGGTTGTTCAGGAAAATTTACTATTGGTTTGTTCAAAATTTTCAGGTTTTTTTCCTATTGCTAGGAACCCTGTACCTCTGGAAGTGTAACTTCGGTAGACGTCGGAGATTTACCTTTCGATATGCCGAAACTCAGACGACGACTTCGCTTGTCGCAAAACCAAAACCAGCTCCCCATTCCATCAACCTCCGGCATCTTATTGCAGACAAGCACCGAATCCAGTGGCCTATCTCAGGCGTCTTCCAGTCTGTCGATGCGAGATTCGGACAACAGAGCCGCGATGGTGGGAGGTAAGCATAGACAACACATGTTCACAAACCCCGCGTAATCAATGCCTGCTGCTGTGTATTCATTAAAAATTTACGAACGTATCACGTTGCGGTTTTTGTTAACATTTCAATCAGATGTGAGCTTCATTCCTGCCATGGGATCATACTTCTTCAATAATTAATTCCCCCTGCCTCGGCTGGCCACCTTTTCGGTGGGGAATGAATGGTTTAGCATCCCTAATAGTGGCACCGAATGGATTGAAGAGTGGTGTAACATGATCTAATGACCATTCGAACAGCAGTAGAAGCCCTAAGCATCAGACCGAAAAGATTCGATCTAATGACCATTTCATCAATCAGATTGTATGATTTATAAGCGCCAAATGTGTATAAATTATGTATTGAATAATATCGGTACCCAGGTGCAGGTGCTTTGCCATCAGACGCATTACGCATTCAGAGGAGAAGCAAATAATCTCTTCTATTTTTCGAAATCGGCTGTTATTCAATGTGGAAGCGAACGTAAAGTCCCTTCCTCTTTCGAATAGATTCATGTGTTGATGCATATTCGAATGGCAGATGAGACAACATCCGTACGAGCAGTTTAATGCTCGACCGATGTACCTAGTTTATCGATGTTGATTTAGTAAGCGTACTCATTGCGTATGAAAAAATCGGGTGCGAAGGGTGAAATAATCCTCAATACTCGTATATTATGAAACAAAAAACTACAGTTTTGTAATATCATATTTAGTAAACGTATCTGGTTTCACAGTACCTACACTGAATTTTATAATTAAAGCTACTCCAGTCAACAACTCCTGATTTACCTATTCCAAACAGATCAATTTTATATGTACATTATTGGTGGTATTTCCATGGAAAATATTAATGAGGACGTACGGTTATTTGTAAAACTTTACACTACTAGGTATTTCCATTCATCATGATAAAGGGATGAATCTTTCATGAAATCATGTTATAGGTGCTCTTAATTTGTATTTCTACAATTACTCGTGTAATTATAATTGAAACGCTGAAGTTTGAGCAATTGCCATCAGCCCTTATAGACTACATATTGAGTCCAACTATTTCACTTTTTGTCTAATTGACGCAATAATCCTGCAAATAAGTATTTCATCTTACTGTATTAAAAATATCGTTAGAAGAAGAAATAATTGAAGCATCAGTAAAAAACCAATAAAAAAAATCAAAAGAAGGAAATCTCAATTACATAAATGAATGATTTAGTTTTTCAGGTATGTTTGAAAGTATGAAAACAAGGGTATAACTATAGAGTATAGAAGCAAATATATAAAAAGTATAAAGAGAACCTGAATCGATTAATTTTTGTAGGTGCGATATCGTGTTGGTTGCGTTGTTTATTTTCTCTATTTTTAATCAACCCTAAAAAGCTGAATCACTTTTTGATACTTTTTTTTTCTTACGGCACATGCTTTTTCACATGTACACACGAATCGTTAGCAGCTTGTAATTACAGCCCCTCACGAACCAGTAATTTTGAATGTTTAATGTCGTATGTCTCGACTGTCGCATACACGGCATGATGATGGGTGGAGGGGTGGTGCATACGGAACCCTTGTTTTCTATCGATAAAATGCACGTTAGGTACTAGCCAAATTGCCTAGGCTCCATTTCTACTGTGATTGGTGTGTGATGGGTGTATCAACATGTGCGCGGAATAACTAATGAATTGATCAGACACTGGCTAATTGCTGCACGTTCCCTTTTGTTTGGATCCTTTCAATTACAATTCATGCAACATGTTTCAAGTATTGTTTTGGTTTTGAAACAGTTTTGGGGGTTCGGATTGGTGGAACCAACTTTTTTTGGAAGATAAAGCAGATTTCCGTTAACTAAATAATCTAAACTTCAAATTAGATTTATGTGATTCAATAATTGATCGGCCTAACGTTAAGATTAGATGCGAAATTGAAGTTAAAAATTTATAAGACAATTCTTTGTAACCCAATGTTGTTTTACATTGTTAGTGCGTCAGCTTTAATTTTATTTTAAATTAAGGCTTTTTGTATTTTCTCTGCATTTACGGCTCATGGAACTTGCAATTTTTTGTAAAAATTATGTCTATTTTGACTTAATTCGACTTCCATAATTGCTTTGGTTATTAAATACCCGAACTAGAAATGTGTCAGGAGTTTCTAAAGCAGCCAATTTTAAAATCCTGAGAAAAATAATATAAAATTAAATTAAACTTTGTGCTGCAATCATTTTTCGATTTGAAACAATCTGCCTTTTCAAATAATCTCCAAATTTCAAATTCCAAATTCCTTCGAATTCTTTGGACACCATGTACTCGCCACCAGATCTTACTCCAGCTCGTTGTGCTACTGATCCTCTTGTTTATACTGGATGGTGACGAAGCGCTCTATGAGATTCGAACGAACTCGACAATCCACCCGAAATCCGAATGCAGCACTGTGTACCATTCATCGTAGATTTTATCATTCTGACCTGCGTCCTAAGGGAGGCATTCTGGTCCATAATTTTCCACAGCTTGTTTCAGTCGATGGTATCATATGCAGCTTTAAAGTCAACAAATAAATGGTGCGTGTGAACTCTGTACCCACGACCTTTTGAAGGAACGGTCGCAGTGTAAATATTTGTTCCGCGGTTGACCGTCCTTCAACGAAGCCGGCTTGATAAATTTCGACAAATCTGGTCACAATTAATGATAGTCGATGGAAATCGATTTGGACGAACACTTTGCATGCGGCATTGAGAACAAAATTGATAGCTCACCTTCCTGTAGATCGGGTAGATGACCTCATCCTTGCACTCATCCGTTAGCTGTTCAGTATCCCAAATTCCAACTAAAAGTTGGTGCAGACAAGTGGCCTGCTTTTCCGGTCCAATTTAATAAGCTCCGCTCCAATATACAGCCGGAATTCGTTAACTGAATCACAAATACACTCCTACTATCGAATCGCGTTTGCTAATTGGCCCGACTACTAGTTGATAGAAATTACAAATGAACCGCGCAACATTTAACTGAGACTAACGTCGGTATTGAACATTGTTGTCAACGAAGAGTTTTAGGCGTATCTTAACAATTACTGGATAGTGTTCCGGAGTCAACTTTAGCGCTCCAATAGGACATGAGTTCAATGTTGTGTGAAAAATGCAAGCAGTCGATCGAAACATGGTCGATCTGTGTTTTTGTCTGATTTGGTGACCTTCAGTTGTACTTGTGGAGTAGTTTATGCCGGAAGACAATACACAATATATGGCCATGTTCTTGGAAGCCCATTTTGTTCGTCAGTGGGAACCTATGCGCTGAACCCTCCAATCAACGATTTGTATTCCTCTTCCTGGCTGATCTGAGCGTTGAATCCCTGATCTGACAATCTGACAATGACAATCTAGTTGTTATGTTTTGAGCAACGGTCGTATTCACGCTATAACTGCGAGTAGAATTCCTCCTTGTCGTCATGGGTACTTCCGAGGAAGGAATGTGCACGATTGATTTTCAACCTGCACATTCGAGGATCGATTAGTCACTACCGCGTCTAGATCATGACTATGAAAACTGTACCTAGCTTTTGTGTGTTGTCGCAGCTCTGAGCGTACGTATCGTTGAGCCCTTCCGGCACATCTCCTGCAGCGCTACAACGTCGAAACTACAGAGTGTTCAATAAGTTTGAATACACTTCAAAAATATGTTTTAAAAATGAAAATACTTACTTACTTACTTACTTACTTAGGTGGCTTGCCGTCCTAAGACAAAGCCTGTTGAACAAAATTTCTCCATGTAACTCGGTTGAGGGCTACCGCTCTCCAATTCCTCGGACACCGAGTACTCTCCGCCAGATCTCGCTCCACCTGGTCTAACCATCTTGCTCGCTGCGCTCCTGGTCTTCTTGTTCCTACCGGATTTGAGGCGAACACCATCTTTGCAGGGTAGTTGTCCGGCATTCTTGCAACAAGTCCTGCCAATCGTATCCGTCCAGCTTTAGCCACCTTCTGGATACTGGGTTCGCCATAGAGCTGTGCGAGTTCATGGTTCATCCTCCGCCTCCATACTCCGTTCTCCTGTACGCCGCCGAAGATCGTTCTTAGCACTCGTCGTTCGAAAACTCCGAGCACCCGCAGGTCCTCCTCGAGCATTGTCCATGTTTCATGCCCGTAGAGAACAACCGGTCTAATAAGCGTCTTGTACAGGGTGCACTTTGTACGGGGACTTAGTCTGCTCGACCGCAATTGCTTGTGGAGCCCATAGTAAGCACGACTTCCGCTGATAATATGCCTCCGAATCTCACGGCTGCTATCATTGTCCGCCGTTACCAGTGAGACAAGGTAGACAAATTCATCGACTACCTCAAACTCATCGCCGTCGATCAATATACTACTGCCCAAGCGGTGTCGTTCGGCCTCGGTTCCGCTGGCCAGCATGTACTTTGTTTTAGACGTATTTACCTTTAACCCAATCTTTTCTGCTTCGCGCTTTAGTCTGGTGTACTGTTCAGCCACCGCCACAGATGTTCTGCCGATAATATCCATGTCATCGGCAAAGCAGACGAATTGACTAGATTTGTTGAATATCGTGCTCCGCGTGTTGATATCCGCTCGGTTCATAACACCTTGTAGCGCTATGTTGAACAGCAGGCATGAAAGACCATCACCTTGACGAAGCCCTCTGTGTGATTCGAATGAACTTGACAATCCACCCGAAATCCGAACACAGCACTGTGTACCATCCATCGTAGATTTAATCAGTTTGATGAGCTTCCTGGGGAAGCTGTTCTCGTCCATGATTTTCCATAGCTCTTTCCGGTCGATGGTATCATATGCGGCTTTGAAGTCAACGAATAAATGATGCGTTGGAACTCTGTATTCACGGCCCTTTTGGAGGATTTGCAGCAGTGTAAATATTTGATCCGTTGTAGACCGACCTTCGACGAAGCCGGCTTGATAAGTTCCCACAAATCTTTTCGCAATTGGTGATAAACGGCGGAAAATTATTTGGGACAGCACTTTATAAGCGGCATTGAGAACGGTGATCGCTCGATAGTTCTCACAGTCCAACTTGTCGCCCTTTTTGTAGATCGGGCAGATAACCCCATCTTTCCACTCCTCCGGTAGCTGTTCCGTATCCCAAATTCTAATAATTAGTCGGTGCAGACAAACGGTCAGCTTTTGTGGTCCCATTTTAATAAGCTCCGCTCCGATGCCATCTTTTCCAGCTGACTTGTTGTTCTTTAGCTGCATGATGGCCTCCTTAACTTCGCCTATCGTTGGGGATGGCACCTCTTCCCCGTTGTCTGCACCGTCGAAATCGCTTTCCCCGCCGCCATGGTTTTCCGCCTGGGCGCCATTCAGGTGTTCGTCGAAGTGCTGCTTCCACCTATCCGTCACCTCACGATCGTCCGTCAGAATACTGCCAGTCTTATCCCGACACATTTCGGCTCGCGGCACAAAGCCTTTGCGGGATCCGTTCAGTTTCTGGTAGAACTTCCGCGTTTCCTGAGAACGATGCAGCCGCTCCAACTCTGCATATTTCTGCTCTTCCAGGGTGCGCTTTTTCTCCCGAAAGATTTGGTTTCGCTGCATCTTCTTCTGTTTGTGTCTTTCCACGTTCTGACGTGTGGTACTGCGCATCTTGGCCGCCCGCGCAGCGTTCTCCTCATCCATCACCCTCCTACATTCATCGTCAAACCAATCGTTCCGCTGATTCCGGGCCACAGGCCCGATGGAGCTCTCCGCTACACTGCTGATGGCTGTTTTGATAGTGTTCCAACAGTCCTCGAGAGGGGCTTCGTCCAGCTCGTCCTCTTCCGGCAGCGCAGCTTCGAGTGACTGCGCGTAGTTTGCGGCGACGTCTGGCTGCTTCAGCCGCGCGAGATCTAAACGAGGCTGGCGTCGGTACCGAATGTTGTTCACAACGGAGAGTCTTGGGCGCATCTTAACCATAACTAGGTAGTGGTCCGAGTCAACGTTAGCGCTTCGATAGGATCTGACGTCGATAATGTCTGAGAAGTGCCGACTGTCGATCAAAACGTGGTCGATCTGTGATTCTGTCTGATTTGGTGACCTCCAAGTGTACTTATGGTGGATTCTGTGCTGGAAAAAGGTACTACGTACGGCCATATTCTTGGAGGTGGCAAAGTCGATAAGTCTTAGGCCCATTTCATTGGTTCGCTGGTGTGCACTGAACCTTCCAATCACCGGTTTGTATTCCTCCTCCTTGCCGACCTGAGCATTGAAATCCCCGATGACGATCTTGATATCATATTTTGGGCAGCGGTCGTATTCACTCTCCAACTGCGCGTAGAATTCATCCTTGTCGTCATCGGTACTTCTAAGGTGAGGGCTGTGCACGTTGATAATGCTTATGTTGAAGAATCGGCCCTTGATTCTCAACCTACACATTCGAGGATTGATTGGCCACCACCCAATCACCCGTTTCCGCATCTCGCCCATCACTATGAAAGCTGTACCCAGGTCGTGTGTGTTGCCGCAGCTCTGGTAGATGGTATGTCCATCTCTGAACGTACGTACCGTTGAGCTCTTCCAGCACACCTCCTGCAGCGCTACGACGTCGAACTTGCGGCTCTTCAATACGTCGGAGAGCACTTGAGTGCTCCCTTGGAAGTTGAGAGATCGGCAGTTCCACGTCCCGAGTTTTCAATCCATAGTCCTTTTTCATCGCGTGGGTCTATTCCGATTGTTCCAGTAAGAATATATTTGTTCTTCGTTCCGTGCTTTAGTGTTTTTGGTGGTGACGGCTCGCAAAGCCTGCTACACCAACCCCCTGTTTCGCCGGAGAGCCAACGAAGTTCGAAAGAGCCCTTCTTTCCTGTCAGCATACGACTTTGGCTTCCACCGGGGTTGGTTACCCGATCTCCACCAAAGTTGCTCGTATCCCGGCTGGTACCACGAGGCGGTAGGAATAGGAGTTGCTGAATAAGAGGCTATGAACCACTGTAGGGTCTATTTTATGCCTACACGTGCACAAGGCACCGACGGTACGCATTATTCAGCCGTTTACCAGCCGATCCGAAAATGAAAATACAAGTTATTCTTTGCTGAGTCAATTTTTATTGAAGTAGTGTGTATTGAGAACCTTTACGACACATTTGGTGGAAACACCCCCCCCCCCCCCCCCCCAACCCCTTTATGCTTTATGACGAGCTTGAGACGTTTCTCAAAAGAATCACACGCGGCACGCACCTGGTCCATGGGCATGTCGTCCCAGATCTTGGAAATAAGCTTCTTAAATTGGTTCATAGTGCTCACTTTATGTTCGCTCTGCTTGGCCAGTATGTACGACCATACATAAAAGTCCAGGGGATTTAGATCCGGGGAGCTGGGAGGCCACAAAGTCTTGTCGAGAAAATCAGTCAAATTCTCCCGACACCGCGCTTTTACGATATCCGCCATGTGGGCCGGTGCGCCGTCCTGTTGAAAAACGTAATGATCTTTCCCGTAGTGATCACGAAGTGCCGGGGCCATAGCCTTCTCCAGAACCTCGGTCTTATAGCACGCGGCGTTCATTTTCACGTTTTTCTCGATAAACACTAGTGGAAGCTTTCCACACTTGAATACGGCCCCCCCAAACCATCACCGACGCGGAAGTCTGGAACCGTGGGATGTTTATGTGGGACGGGGGGATGCTGGTCAATGGCGGCGCCCACAGTCGATCATTTTGGACATTGTACGGCTGTTGCAAGATGACGAGTTTCTCATCAAAAATCACGAACTCCTGACCAGCGTGCCGCGAAAGTATCAGTTTTGCTCTGTACAACCTCTTCTTCGTTGTAGCCTCCGTTACCCCGTGAACCTTGCATTTCTTGTACGGCTTTCATCCCAGGACCTTCGCCATGATGGTGTGGGCAGTCCCGATCGACACATCAACAGTGGTCTTCCGGATTGAGCGGTTAATTTTTCGACGAACCCGCTCCCTCACCACTTTGATGGCTGCTGGCGTCCTCGCCGAATGCGGCCGCCCGGATCTAGCACGGTCCTTGGTCGTGCCCGTCTCACGGTACCGACGGATGGTGTTATAGATGAAATTCCGCTTCACCCCGTGGATTTTCAACCGTCGAAATATGTCGCCGGGTCACTCAGCTCTCGCAAACAACTTTACTAAGACGTTGCGGTACTCCTTCATCGCGCGCGGTAAACAAATAACAATTGACATCAAGTCGACACCCTGCGCGTCGGTTAGCGTATATATAAGGCTAAAGCTGACACCAATATCAATACACAGAATGTACATGATGCGCACTTATCACAACGATGAAAAGTGGTATTCGAACTTATTGAACACCCTGTACGGGTGTTTAAAGAGTCACAGAGCACTTGAGTGCTCTCTTGGAAGTTGAGAGATAGGCTATAGAGAGATAGGCCCTAGTTTTCAATCTGTTTTCGTCGCGGGTTGATTACACGATCTCCATTTAGATTACACATGTCCCGGCTACCACAAAATTTCGGTATAATGGACGCAGTGGTGAAGGTACCCAACAGAAGAGGATCTCGGCTGGTATCTCAACAAGGGATGGGGGTCGTTGGATTTATTCCTACCTTCACGTTGAAAGCAAGCAACCAATGGAGGGTATGGTCCCTGGTGGCAACTTGGCCGTATGCTGACAGTAAAGGGGGGCTTTTTCGAGCTTATGTGTGCATTTAGCATTTCATCACTGCGTTTTACTCGAGTGTGATTTGGGCCCGCTGTCAAATTTTAAACCCGGGACATCCTATCGCTGCCGCTTATTACTGCAGACGATAGAGTAATCGTTCATGTTAGAGGCATCTCAAAACCGCTTGTATACTCCATATTAGGGATGACCGATCAGTGTCCCCGTATCAGCATGGAACAGTGTTGTGCAGAATGACCTGTCTCTTCTACGCTGTCCTTGTGGATTCCAGTCGAGTACTTTTCTGCAGATATCGTTCGTTCCTTTCCTCAAGGTGTGTCTGATCCACTTCCACCTAGGTTCTCGAATTTCTGTTGCTATCGGCCGTTGGTGACATCGACGAACTCCATCGTTTGGTATACCTTGTTTGGTATACAGTTGTGAGGTAATGACGTATCGCAGGCAGCGAATAATAAATACCTGCAATTTTTACGCAGTGATCTAACCTTCCGACAAAAAAAAATCTACCCTGTAGGCTATCTGCAATAAACAAAACTCTGGACGCAGTCATACGAACACGAGGAGATTAGCTTTCGCAGAGCGAATCAAAAAAATCAACGTTGAACTGATTCAATCCTCTCAGCACTATTATTGTAGCTAGGATTCCAGACGGACGAGCCGTATTCTAGGATGGACCGTACCAAAGAACAATACGGCGATTTGAGGCAGTATTGATTACGTTCACGTTCGATTGTTATGCCTTTGAGCTTATAACGGAACAAGATCGGGCCTTTTTTTTCGAGAGAATGTGATTGCTGAGCGCTTTTGCGGATTACGTGTTACGTCGCATCAAGTGGCGAAGGCCCCCAACTGATTTTGAAGACAGTGGCAGTCGTCAGTTGCAATGATCCAAAAGTACATTTTAAGGTCATCTGCGTACTAGAGTCGTAGGCCTTGGATGGACAAATTAACGTCGTAGAAGTAAAGGAGGGCCTAGGTAACTTCCTTGAGGTATACCTTTTTTTTACGAGTTGGGAAATCTGCTGAGCACCTTAGAAGATACGGTACTATCAGATACTACCTGAGAAGATAACTCAGGGAGTGGGGTTAAGGTATTCCGACCCCCCTAATGGGGCGTGAGGATCCCGACCCACTAAAACTCTACTCGAGTCTCCAGCCTCAATCCCCCTTGGCACCACCTTATCGGTATTACTTCATGGAGGGGCTATTGTGCTTAATGCACTCGCTTAGATAACTGTTGGACTATGGTAGTTAGGCTGTTTATTCGCCGTTCATCGGCTCTCCAGTTTTGTAGCTCGAGTACAATCTGGGTAGCAGCCGCATTGACCGCACCCCAAACGTCCGAGCTGGAACACATCCTTTGGACTAAGTTATCCGGGGTAGTGTCCTGTCCGCTCACTGCCATCATGTTGCTTCTCGCGCCCGCGAAACGAGGGCATATGAAGAAAGCATGTTCTGCCGTTTCCTCAACATCCACGCATTCGGGACACGCGGGGGACTCCGCATGCCCAAACTTATGCAGAAACTGTCTGAAGCAACCATGCCCTGACAGAATCTGTGTCAGGTGGAAGTTGACTTCGCCGTGGCGCCTGTTGACCCACCCAGATAGTTCCGGGATAAGTCGATGTGTCCACCGATCTTTTGTGGAATTAGACCATGCCCGCTGCCATGTGGTCATCGAGGCCGATCTTGTGGTACTCCGTATGCCTCTAGTTCACGTTGGTTGAAGCACTCTACGTCTTCGCTGATGATACCACACCGCACGACCACGACCACACCGGTCCGCCATACCTAAGTATAGACTGGACCACGTTGGCTAATAGCCTTCGCTTGCTGCCATATACCGCAGAGCTATTAGACATCATACGAGACAATGCCGAAATAGCTGTGGAAGTCTTCTTGCAGGCATAGTCGACGTGGCTCCCGAACTTGAGCTTGTCGTCGACCATGACTCCCAGGAGTTTTAAGGACCGCGTTGACGAAATAGTGCAGTCCCCGACGCTGATATTTGCTTGCTGCACCGAATTGCGGTTGTTCACCACGATAACCTCCATTTTATGATGCGCTAGCTCCAGTTTCCTGGATCGCATCCAATCTTCAACAATGCTTATAGAGTGAGCAGCCGTCAACTCTACCTCTCTGATAGATTCACCATAGACTTCCAGGGTGATGTCATCCGCAAAGCCGACAATCACCACCCCTACCGGGAACTTTAGCTTCAACACCTCGTCATACATGACGTTCCACAACACAGGGCCCAGTATGGAACCTTGCGGAACCCCTGCGGTGATTGGAACGCACTTCTGACCCTCCTCCGTGTTGTAGCATAGCACACGATTCTGGAAATAATTTTCCAGGATCCTGTACAGCGACACCGGCACTTGGACGTTCCGAAGCGAGTTGGCTATGGAGTCCCAGCTAGCGCTATTAAACGCATTTCTCACGTCGAGCGTGACAACTGCGCAATAGCGAATACCTGTCCTCTTGCGCTGGATCGCCACCTCGGCTGTCTTAGTGACAGACAAGATGGCATCCACCGTAGATTTGCCTTTTCGGAAGCCGAATTGGTTCCTTGACAGACCGTTTGTACTCTCAGTGTACTGTACGAGTCTGTTAAGGATAACCCTCTCCAGCACCTTGCCAGCAGTATCGAGCAGACAGATCGGTCTATATGACGAGGGGACACCCGGAGGTTTTCCCGGCTTCGGCAATAGGACCAGATTCTGTCGTTTCCATCTGTCCGGGAAGTTGCCAGCTTCCAGGCATCTACTCATTACTGCCCCGAATAATTCGGGAGCCTCCAGAATAGCCGCTTTAATGGCCATATTCGGGATTCCGTCTGGCCCCGGTGCCTTGCTCACCTTTAGGGATTTAGCGATCTCAATGATCTCCTCATTCGTAACCGTCACTTCGTTCTCGACCGCCAAACCGCAGTCGCCCACGTTACTTTGGATGCTCGGCTGGGAGGCCGACCATCCTGCGCTATGGTCTGAGATACTGGAACGTCGGCCGTGGGACGACTCAGCGGCCTGGGGCCAGGGCCTTGGCTCGTGGCGCGGAAAGAGGCCCTCGATGATCCGCTCCAGCATCTCTGGCGATTGCTCTGAGGGCGCCATCACTCCCTTGGTCTTTGCCATTACGACCCTGTAGGCATCACCCCACGGGTTCGCATTGGCACTAGCACATAACCTTTCAAAGCAGGCTCGTTTACTAGCTTTTATCCCACTCTTAAGCGCAGCAGCAAGTGCTACTCGACATTCAGCCCTGCCTTCGTCCGAACGAGCTCTTTGCATAATTCTCCTCGCACGAAAGCACGCTCCGCGGAGTTTCGCAATTTCATCTGTCCACCAGTAAGCCGGTGACCTGCCATACCTATGTCGACCTTTCCTAGGCATGGTAGCGTCACATGCTCGCGACAGTACCTCAACCAAATGATCAGCGTTCGGATCGGGCATACCACGATCACCGCACTCTTTTCGGATTGCTTCCACGAATACTTCGGGATCGAAGTATGATGTCTTCCATCCACGGGTGGTGGGAGTGTCAGCTCTACTCGCCGCCTGCCGCCTCGTTATCTGACCGACACCATAGCGGACCGCCTGATGGTCACTGTGAGTGTAGCTATTGTCTACCCTTCAGTCTCTTATCAAACCAGGACTGCCGAATGTCACGTCGATGATAGACTCCGCACCGTTCCTACTGAAGGTACTTGTGGTGCCGACGTTGACCAGATCTACGTTGAGCTTTGCCAGAGCTTCAAGCAGAATCCGGCCCCTGTGGTTCGTGCGACGACTTCCCCACTCTACCGCCCAAGCGTTAAAGTCGCCCGCCACAACCAACGGCCTTAGATCAGTCAGCACAACTGATACTCGGTCTACCATCCGCGTAAACTGCTCGATAGACCAACTCGGCGGAGCATAACAGCTGAAGTAGAACACTCCACCTACTTTGGCAACCACGAATCCCTCGTCTGCAGTTGACACAACATCTTGAACCGGGAACCTGCTTGTCGTCCATATAGCCGCCGTCCCGGACCTATCCGACACCCAGTTACCGTTTCCGGCAGGGATGCGGTATGGGTCCGAGATGATTGCAATGTCCGTCAATGACTCAGTAACTGCTTGGTACAACAGCTGCTGGGCCGCGTAGCAGTGGTTCAAGTTCAGTTGCGTTACCTGCACTACGCCCGTATTTTAGTCGCCGGCACGCCTGCCGGGCACTTCGGGCCTCCTGTTGTGTGTTTAGCGTCCCGTTGGCCGGTACATATCAGGCACTTGGGTGGCGCAGTACAGTCCCTCGCTATATGGCCCGTACCGCCACATCTCCTACACAAGTGGCTTCGGTCTGGCCCCTTACAGCTCCAGGACCTGTGCTCTCCCTCAAAGCACCGGAAGCAGGCCTCCGGCTGCTGGAACACGCTCAGTGGGCACACAGACCATCCCACCTTCAGCTTAGCCACTTTCAGGGCTGCATTTCCGTCTTCCAGTGGAAGTCTTATAGTTGCTACCTGGGTTCCCGCCGGTCCCTTACGCAGACGAACTGCCTCGGTAGTCACCACCACTTTGCATTGCTCGTTGAGAGCTCGTGCTAGTTCGCCCGCTTGGGTGATCTCGTCCAGGTTTTTAAGCTGGAGAGTCATCTCGGGCGTTAGTGCGCGGATCTGCACGCTATCGCCAAGTACCTTTTCTGCCAGCACTTTGTAAGCAGAACCCTTTTCAGTGGCATTCTTTTTGAGTTCAAGAATCATGTCTCCTGTGCGAGAGCGGCGGATACTCCGCACATCCGCGCCAAGACCCTTCAACTGATCATGCCCTCTCATGGCCTTTAAAACTTCCGCATATTTCGGCCCCTCAGTTTTGAGGATAAGGGCATAGCCTTTGCTCCTTTTTTCCTAGCCACTTTCGGTGGAGCTCGATCCTCCTCTTTCTTCCTGGCCTTCTTCTTTTTGACCAACTCCCACTGGTTGTCGGACGCTAACAGCGTCTTGTTACCCTCAGTAGGTTCTTCAGTTGGCTTACGACCCTCTGCTATCATGCGCTTCTTTGGACCCGTGGGGGTTTCTTCCCTTGGGGACTGCCTTGCGCGTTTGGCGGATGCCTTGTCGTTAGACTGCTCCGTAGTCGCGAGTGCCACGGAATGGTCAGTCATTGACGGGCAGGCATCCGTTTGTGCAGACCTTGATACAAGCGTCTTCTCTTTCTCTGCAACTTTTACTCGCGCTTCGAGTTCGCTGTGCTCCTTCGTCGCAGCACGCATGGTGCTCCGAAGCATGAGCAGACTTTGTTTCAGGTCCTTCGCTAAGGTGCTGCGACCTGCCACGAACTCGATAATGGCATCGAGTTGATGAGACGCCGCTACCACTCTTGGTAGCATGTCTCTCTTGCCTGCCACTGCTTTTATAAGCGACGGGCCGTTCATTGCTGCGTCCGGCGTAGATGCAGTTGGAGCGACAGGTGTGCCGTTTCCCTTTCCGCTTACGCTGGCGCTTCTACTGGTATCCATCGGCGGAGACCTCTGGATACCACTTCTTGCGAACGGATTATCTAATCCGTCCGCGCTCACTGAAGTTAATGTTTTATTTTGATTGCTCATATAGAATCCCACGAGTTGAGGGGAAAGAAGAGTCCGCCGCATCAGAGCCACTCATGATGCGGTAAGGGCTGTTTACTGTGGAGGGCGCTCTGGTATTCCACAGGCTCCGTTTGAGGCTGAGTATTTATGAAACCCCCCCCCCACCATTCATCCCTCGGCACGGGTCGCATGACACCTTGGATTAGGGGTTTATCCATTCTTGTTTTTACTTTTAGCCATGGATAACATCTATTAAAACCATCCTCCTTTGGGGGCTTTGGACCCTCTGCTCAGGTTCTCAGTATTTTCAGGTTCATCGAACATGCTTCTACCGAGATCCGTCATTTGCAGGCGGAGAGTTTACACTCAGCCTTCGCATGAGTGCCCCCTTATCTGTCCGCATACGACCCTAGTTTCCACCGGTTGTCCGATTTCCACTAAGGAACGTATCCCGGATGGTACCACGGGGAGGTAGAGAGAGGAGTTGCTAAATAAGAGGCTGTGGAACTTCGTGGTAGTTCTGGAGCGCATTATTCAACTATTTACCATCCAGGTAAATGGTAAATGAGGTATACCTGACGAGGCTAAAAAGGCCATAGTTCGAAATCTTGCATCAGAACGCCTCGTACTGAGCTTCGATGAGATGGACCAACTTATCTGGAACTCCTCTACGGCTATGTGCGACGTAAATGTTTTCGTGGTTGAGTCGGTCAAATGCTTTTTCGAAATCAACAAACGCCACCAGAAGAGAGTCTTGGAATTCGTTGGCCTGCTCCAATATAATGCGAAGCATTGTGATATGGTCTGTACATGATCGGCTTGCTGCCGCTGGAAAATAGCATCGATCTTCTCCTGCATCTAGAGTACTTACCGCAACCAGTAAGGTCTCCTTTCATAGGGACTTTGACCAATATGCCAGGCATACAGACCACGGTTTCCCATATAGTGCTGAAAAGCTGATGCATGATCTGGGCTGACAAAGATGGGTCAGCTTTGAGCATCTCGACTGAAATACAGTCTATCCCTGGTACTCTATTGGATTTCATACTCTTGATGGCTGCTTCAATTTCATCCAGTGATGGGACCTCACAGTTGACACGAGTAATGCAATGAACTATTGGCGTCATATCGGATAATGCCAGGTCCAGGCTCTCTTGTCCTGCCTACAAACTCATTTACCAGTCCTCTCCAGTTCGGCATATCAGCTGCCGGGCTGTCTTAACCGTTCTGGTTCGCGCTCGCCCAATGCCGGTTTTCGCTCCTCTTCACTCGTCGATGTTTCTCCAAGTTTCATCCGAAATCCACTCCCTTCGCCCACTGCGCGCTATCTTGAGAGCTTCACCACTGGTCATGATAAAGGCGTTCTTGATGCCAGTTCATTACTCTTTGACGGTTCCACCAGGTGGCAACTCCTTGGGCTTGGGGTTCAAGTTGTTCGACAAAGGCTTGGGATTCAAGTTGTTCGACAAATGCCTTTTTACCTCTGGATTTTCTAATCGGCGGGCGTCGTAAACGGCACCCAACTTTTTCCTCGTTGGACTCGTGCGACGTGCAAACTTATCTCAGCGCTAACAAGGTGATGCAAAGTCTGATGCAATATCAACGATGCATTTGTTGCGTACAGCAAGAAGGCTCCTTCGCCATTTTCGGCATGATACGGATGTGGTCGATTTGGTTTTCTATTCGGCCGTCGAGGGAAACCCACGTGACTATGGGGTCACCAATGACCATGTTGTCATTACTACAAAAATCTGTAAAATTTTTCCCCGTTTTTGCTCATCCCTCCTAGGCCATGGCATCCCATGACGCGTTCAAAGTCCGCGTCTGCGAGCCAATCTTCGGGTTGAAGTCGCCCAAGCGAATTTGGATGTCCTCCTTGGATGTGTTTGCCAGTACCCGGCTAGCGGACCTCGCTCAGCGCCAGGATTACAAGATTCAGACAGCCAGCTTTCCTTGCAAGTTAAACCAGCTTGCCCTGCTGGGCAAGGCTCAGAATATTCCATGTTCCGATTAGTGTCCGTGTTCTCATGCTAAAGGTCGTTACCAAAATTACCAGATCGATTTTTTCTTTCAATTTATGTAACATAGAATTCGAGTACAGTAAGTTGTAACTCGGGCTTACAACTATCCCTATCTCGTTGATGTGGCTGCCTTCTTGGAGTGGGCGGGGGTCACTGTGCTCGCTTCCCCGGTTGCGTACGACAATCGAGGCTGCGTACCCGATCCTGCACCACGTGGAGGTAGGGATAGGAGTTCATAGGTTATAGATTTGCCCCTGTCCACCTTTTGCCAGACCACATCGGAATACCAAAAAAATATCAATGTTACAATGTTCAACCTTAGCCTAAAAGTACCTTTAAAAACTTTATCAATTTTTTTTCTAGGATTTTTCAAACAGAGTTTGACATTGAACCTTAACGAATGTAACAACGCTAAGCCGACTAAGAAATTTGGAACCTTGGATCTTGGTTTGAACTTCAACACTGTTCGTTCGAATGTGGATCTGATCGATGCCGCACTACCACTCGATCGACAAGGGTAAGTTTCTGCATAATTAATTGTTAAATAATCAAAAAATAAAATATGAATATATTTCTCATCCAAGCTGGTACCACGGATCGATTAGCCGAATTGATGCGGAAAAAATTCTTCGACCTTTGGGAGAGGGGAGCTTTCTGGTGCGCAACAGTGAATCCACTAGACAGGACTATTCACTAACGTTAAAGTAAGTGTAGTGTCTATCTGATAATCAATTTCGATATTGGAAAAATGTCTCTTACAAAATTGAAATCCACAGGAGCGCCAAAGGCTTCATGCATATGCGAATACAGCGTGACCCGGAAACGGGACAGTTCATCCTGGGTCAGTTCAGTCGACCGTTCCCGACCATTCCGGACATGATAAGGCACTTCTGCCTGAACCGGCTGCCGGTTCGCGGTGCTGAGCATATGTGCCTGCTGGAACCAGTCATCGCGCAGATCCTCTAAAGGTGGAGCGTTTATCACCAAACACGTGTTGTTGTGTAGAGTTTGCTTCTATACCGATTCTTATAGCAAATTCACTCAAAGTGTAGATTAGCCAACATAGTATGAGTTAATTTAGCACCAGGGATAGTTTCCTATACCCGAAGTTCTACTGATAGCACAGAATGAAAGATTGTTGAAAGTGGCGCGAAGAAACTGAATTGGATCTACGTTCCTTCTAAACTTTCATTGTTTTCGTTCAGCGTCTAGTTTTACTGAGGATCTTAAATTGAGACAATAACCACTAATTTGGCCATGGTAACCTTTATTGTATAGAGAACACACTAAATTTGTATCTGAAGGCCGATAATTCGTAATGACTTAAATGTACCATTTTAATGATTATAAGTTATTGCGCTTTACTGATTCCATTGTGATAAAGTGACTTTGTTGAAGGTTGATGCAGTAAAATATCCACTTATGAGTTTCTATACCGAGCATATGTACAAGTTTGCACAATTATGGTTTCATTCGTGCTTAAGAAATTACATTTCCGGACAGAAATTATGAGAATGTTTGCAAAGAGATGCCAAATTATGGACTGTGAAGAGGGAATAATTGCAATTTTATAATTGACTTAGTTGATAGTAAAGTGCAATACCGAATGAATAGTTTACATGGCTTATTTCAACTAGATTACAGTGAGTTTCCAGTAGGTCTGCAGAAATAAATGATTCACCAAGTGACACTAGGAAATAGAAGTTTTAAAATGCAATAGAAACCAGTTTATGAAGGTGAGCAGCTTTTAATTTGTTAGCACTGTTAGCAACAACTGAAAGCCAAAATTTATTGTCCACGAGATAACCATCAATCCATGTAAGGTTGGAAGCCAATATTCCGGTACTCATTCGGCAGAAGTAACTGTAGTGCATCTCACCAACTGTAAAGTAGACCGTAGAGTAGTGATTCACTACGATTCAGTTCCGATTTACTCTATACCGGGAAAGCCCCGTTTTCTCTGCGAGCAATCGGAATGGATCAAATTATTAAATTTGAACAGATGATACAGCTAACATACTCACACATATTAAAAGAAATCACGTAGTGATGAAAAAACATTATTAAAACGAGGAAATATATATCAAAATATTTAAAATGTTTGTCTTATTATTATGAAAGAAGTAACCGGATGAAATCGTTTTAACTAGATTTATTTTTACTGTTTTTGTTTAGCAATTGCATACCAAAAGATTGGCATTGGTTATATTTTTAAAATTAGCTGCGTTGGTTGGGCTTGAAATTTTACTAGAAATTGAACTTAAAACTGGAACTATTTTAACGCAGTTAATTTATATACTTATCGCAAGAATAGTGACCGATTAAATTGGAAACTGCAGGTTTCCGGGTCCGGGCACTGGGCACGGTTCTGTATCAGTTTGAGATCAATTCCGTAACGATTTTGCATCAGTTCGGCATCACCGGATATTGCATCAGTCGTGCATCAGTTTCTTAATAACGATGACAAATTAAGTTCCGATTCCTAGCACAAAAATAAAAAAAACTTGAAGAACGTCCTTCACCCTTTGCCTGACGTAAAGCGGTAAAACTGACTTCTGTAGTTATGTTTGCTAATGTACATTTATGCCGCGTAAAATTTAAAATTTTATCAAATAAAACATAGAATCATAATCAGTCTTGATACGGGAAGTGTCAACAAATCTAAAGTAGTTGTTGTTGCTGACGTTATCGTCTCAACTGGACGCCAGTGTATCTTTTACTATTTCGATAAGGAAGAGATAGTATGGCGAATAAAAATGCTGATCGCTGTTGTTATGTCGCACAATTAACACATTGCGATCAAATCTTTATCAATTTGCAGACTGCGATATTGCGGCTGACGCAAGCCTTGAAACAATCGATGAGGTAAAGTACCAATTCAGCTATCAGTTTGAGTTGTCTTCTCGCGCGAACTTTGTAATTTGTTTCGTAGAATATTGAAAAATGGAATTCGACATGGAACGGCAGATTACTGAGTTTCGTGGGTGGCGAAAGGGTCCTACTGGAACAGCTAGAACCCCGCTACTTTGGCAGTGTGGCACTGCAGAAAATATTTCGCAAAGGCGAGTAGGCGTGGAAGTTTTGACTAGAGCGGTGTAGTAACTAATGAGCTAGGAACAGACCTTTTAGTGATAGACAGAAGGCACGATCGCAGCGGAAGGAGCCATTGGGTCCGCTAAGAAGGGTCTCGTAACCAGTTCGACGAGGAATGCCAGATGATCTTAGATGAGAAGAATGCAGTACGGGCGTCGACACTGCAGCAGAGGACCAGTCAAAACTTGAAAGGATATAGACAGAAACGAAAACAGTAAACCCAGTTTTGCCGGGGCAAGAAGCGTTGCCTGAAAAAAATAGAGTTTGTGGACATGAAACAGCTGTATCGTTCTCAGGAAACGAGTAAATTCTACGAGAAATTGAATGAATAAATATGCCTAATATACAAGAAGGGCGAAAAGTTGCAATGTGAGAACTATCTAGCGATCACCATTTTCAACACGGCCTATAAAATGATTCATCAGACTATCTTTCGCCGTCTTTCGCCGCTGACAAGTAGATTTGTGGTAAGTTATCAAGCCGGTTTTGTTGACGGATCGATAACCAAAATATTTGTGCTGCGACAGATCCTCCAAAAGGGTCGCGAATAGCAAGTTCCTACGTATCGCCTATTCACAGACTTCAAAGCCGCGTACGATAATATCGACCGTGAAGAGCTATGGAAAATTATGGACGAAAACGGGAAGCTGATAAGACTCAGGGTAACAGGGTTTTATAGTGATTTAAAGAGAAATACTCCTGACCCGCCAATTGGCGTGAGGATATCGGGGACGTTATTAAACCCGTTTGAAACACGTAGGGGACTTCAACAAGGCGATGGTATCTTCTGTCTCCTGTTCATCATCGCGCTAGACGGTGTTATGAAACTGGTTAGTTTTAAAATGCGGGGTACGACCTTTTAATAAATGTAGTCAATTTATCTGTTTCGATGACGACGTGGACATTGTCCGAAGAATGTTCCAGGCGGTTACTGGGCAGTATACCAAACTGCAACGTGAAGCATTAAAGGTAGGATTAGTGCAGAATACGTATAATATCAAGTACCTGTTAGCAGGAGGAACCAAACGCGAACGAGCTCGCATAGGCAATTGTGTGGTAGCCGACGGGGACGAGTTCGAGGTGGTGGACGAATTTGTATACCTCGGGTCGTTAATGACGTCGGATAACAACTGCAGCAGAAAAATATACTGACGTAGTTTTGCCGGAAGTCGTGCTTACTACGGACTCCACAAGACCCCAAAGTCTGGTAAGCTTTAGCCCCGTACCCAAGGTTGCCACAAGCACAGATTATTCTGTGTTTAAAAGATATTTGAAAAAAAAAATCGCCTGTACAGAATCTGTATGCACAGAATATAGATTTTCGCCAATTACACAGATTAAACAGATTTTTGAGCTTTTACAATAAGAGTGAAAGAGACGCATATAGTCCGCAAAATGACTCCGTCTCTTTCACTCTCATTGTTTTGCATTGGACAGATTTTTGCACAGATATTTTTCCTCGCTGTATAGATGGCCAGATTTTTCCAACAAAAAACACATAATTATATGCGGCATCCCTGCCTGTACCAAATGTACCATGTACTAAACGCTAATAAGACCGCCCAAGCAACAATGTGAGTTTTATTGTACTCTTATGCTGGTCTTCAAGACCAATTCTGGTCTTAAATGCCATCATAAAAGTGCAATAAAACCCAAATTGTTACTTGGGCGGTGGTCCTCTACGGGCACGGAACGTGGACATTGCTCGACCAGGACTTGAAAACACTGGTCGTTTTTCAAGGTCGTGTGTTTAGTACCATCTTTGGCGGTGTGTGTGAGAATGATGTGTGGAGGAGAAGGATGAAAGAACATGCTGTGATTATGCCGGACAACAACCCCGCTGTCGACTCGAATCTTGTTGGTACCAGACGCAGAGGTGCGCAGAACGCTCGATGGTTAGACCAAGTGGAGCATGACCTGGAAAGTGTGAGACAGTCGAGAAATTGAATTGGAGATGGACTGCCATCGACCGAGTTTGTTGGCGGAACATTATTATACAGGTCAAATCCTGAAGTATCGCACCAGGATAAGTAAGCAGGATCGCGTGATGTATTGGAAGGCGATCAACGAGAAGATATGCATGTTGATAATAAAAGGCTGCTTCTTCAACTACACCATCGTAAACGTGTATTGTTCACACGAAAGTAGACCCGATGACGCGAAGGAAGCGTTCTATGCGCAGCTGCAACGTATGATATCTGTTCACCACGGGATTGTAACCGATCGTTACAGTACAATTAAAAGTTTTTATATTTGTTTTGTATGCTTATATAAACGCCCACCTATTTTGAGTCTTAGTACTAAACATTAAACACGCTTTACACACATGCAACAACACCGATGGGATGACAGGCTACGGAACAAAATACAATAGAGTCGACAAACCGCCAAATAAATTAAAAGGAATCTATGGGTATTTCTCAACAATGCACCAACGGCCATTTGAATTCAGGCGAGCGAGTGCAGTAGAAGTGCAAAAATTTATTAAACGTTTTAAGTGCCAAAGTGCCAATCTCGAAAGGGTTAAAGATCCCTAACTCGAGCATTCAGGTAACTACAAGGGAAATATAATCTCCAAGCTGAACTACTACTAAAAGGGTAAAATTTCTACCCTCATATAGGACCTTTTTTGGTATATTTTTGAATACCTATTTAGCGATCGACGATCGCGTTCCGGAAGCTTGCGAGCGACCGAAGGCACCCTGCACTCGTTTCGGCCTAAGCAACTTGACGGTTGCTTACGCCAAACCCGTAAAAGACCAGCGATTGTTCCTCTGATCGTCCGCGATCATAAACGCAAAGAAGGACACCACCCTCAGGCAGCGGCCCTAAACGTAAAGGAGGGATTCCCTTCTCGGTTTGGCAAAAGTCGGTATCGTCCGTCGCCAACCGATATTCGCCAACGAAGGAAGCGCCTGAGAGAACCTACCTGGAACGCCTTTCCAGGTCGCCCATTTGCCACCCGTTAAGAGCATAGTCGGTACCATTTTGCCAGCCGGCAGGGAGGACGCCAGTGGCGACACAGGTTAAACATCGTCATCGTCAGCGAAGGTCAGCGAGCGCTCGCCGGTCCGTTACCGTCTTTATCATCGTCAACACGCCGAAAATCAGAAGCTGTGAGTATTCGTAAATCCGTGGAAAACCGTGAACCACCCCAGCGACACTTTACACGTTACAAATAAACACATTTTAGAAAGAAGTTGGCCGTTTCAGTAAGAACTTTGTATCGCGTAATCCCTCCAGTTTGCCCAGTAGCGCGCCGGCCTTGCGACGAAGTCCGGGTCTCGTGCTGCTGAAGTTTGTCGGGGTAGTAACTCACAAGTCGAGATCGTCATCGGGGATAGGAACATCCAGATCGCCAGGGAAGTGATGTATACACCGGGGAACGGGCCCCATAGCCTGCACATCGACACAAACGACAACGGCCAGCGATGTCTGGTCTGGTCTGAAGTCTGGTGATCCGTAGTACTTTCTTTCTCCGCAAATCCACCTGGATATCACCTGACCAACGAATATTGAGCCAAATCGACCATATTCTCATCGACGACTGACAACGCCAATATACGCTCCCTACGGGGTGCAGATATCGAATCGAATTATTACCTAGTAGCAGTAAATGTGCGCTTAAAACTGCGCACCTACTGACCAGGCCTTCCTCAATGGAGCTAGGTGTTTGAGCTCTCGAAGACGGATGGAGCAACATACGTTCGGCTGGTACACACGCACACACGCACACACACGCACACACACATACACACACACATACAAACACACACATACAAACACACACATACAAACATACACATACAAACATACACACACACACTTTCCCCCTGAAGTAATACTTCATTGTGGTCAAACATGGTCACAAACCTGCTGGTCGACAGGTACCATCATTACTTCGACGGGCGACGGGCGCACCTACTGACCAGGCCTTCCTCAATGGAGCTAGGTGTTTGAGCTCTCGAAGACGGATGGAGCAACATACGTTCGGCTGGTACACACGCACACACGCACACACACGCACACACACGCTCACACACATACACACACACATACAAACACACACATACAAACACACACATACAAACATACACATACAAACATACACACACACACTTTCCCCCTGAAGTAATACTTCATTGTGGTCAAACATGGTCACAAACCTGCTGGTCGACAGGTACCATCATTACTTCGACGGGCGAGATAACAGAAGTTAAACTAGTGTCCTATTCTTTCCAAATAATTTTATCATTCCTTGTTCTTGAGAAATCACTAAATATCTGGACATAGAGCCCTGTCTGGCCATGCAGGACTTCCCCCTACGACATCCTCCAGAAATGCAGGGAGCATAGTGCATCATATTTTCGTGGATTTCAGGGCAACATAATGCACAAGAACAGTTTTCCAGGCAAACCGACGAGGCTGATCAAAGCTACCTTGGAGCGAGGGTGTGATCCGGTGTGCGAACATCGAAACAAGAGGAACGATCTTCGGCAAAAGTAGCCAGCTTCTGGTCTTCGCAGATGATATCGACTAGAACCGGACGGCGAAGGCAATCTACGCCAGACCAAAAGCAGAGGCCAGCAGGATTGGTAGGAAGTAGCTCTAGAGGAAACAACGTTCACCTCGCACGGATACGGGTTTCTCGTCCCCAATTTGTTGAGCGTCTCAACACAGGCAAGTCAGTTTCAACATGATCGGGCCATCTCGCACGCTGATCATCTGTGCTCCGGACGGATATCGTCACACTGTCGTTCGGTATGCTTACGACGATTCAAGACATGGAAAGTTTTTACTTGCTGCAGTTTACATCCCAACTGACGGAAGTAAGGTTGTCAAATTTATCGACGAGCATATTCTCTCAATTCGTGAATTACGTGACAAAGGGTCTTCAAACGAAAGAATTCTGGTTTGCGGTGATAATAACCAACCGCAAATTTCTTGGTTTAGTCGTGAGGATGGAGTACAGCACGAAAATTCTCTCTCACTTCCTGCTGCTAAACTGTGGTCGATGGATTTGAATTCCTGATCTAGAAACAAGTTAATGCGTAATTACCTCGGACGTACACTGGACCCTGTTTACTGTCTTCCTGAACACGAGATCTCTGTGCATTGGGCTATTTCTCCGCTACTTCTTGTTGATCTTACCCCAGCAGATCCAGCAGTCAGTTCCATAAAACATAAAACACCAGTCGAAAGGTCAAATCGAGGCTCCAAATGAGCAAAGTAAACAAACTTGTGTTTCGTATAGGCAGGGAAGACTAAGTTTGGTAATCTACCTGAAATGTTAAAACATAAGCTATTGATTTACTAACAACATATGGATTGGTTACCCTCAATATACCATATAATGCTTTAAAAAATTCAATCGGCTTGGTCAACTGGCAAAACATGCGTCGTAATTTGGGAAGTTCCACGGAACATACCTCGCGGTTCACGCAACTTACTGATGATTATACGAAGCTTGATCCAATTCTAACTGGTTGCCAAAACTGTTTAAATAAAATAAACAAAAAAAAGTGTTGCCGAATTAGACAGTTTTTCTCTCTGTGTGTCTGTACTTTATCTACCGTCTGTAGATTGGGCTACATTATTGGACGAGATGCGGATGATATGACATTGCGGTTTCGCGATGCTATTTCCACTTAGCTGAACAAAAATCTTCCTAGAATAAGATCTCCTTTAAAACCTGCCTAGAGGAATAGTGAGTTGCATAGATTGGAACGGCATCGAAACGCAAAGCAGAGACTACTTCGTAAGCAACGACCACCACAGAATAAACGTGCTGTCAAATATGCCAGCAACGCATACTGTAGGCTAAATAGCTCTCTCTACAAATCATGTGTACTCCGCAAGCAATGACGATTACGAACTAATCCAAGAAGCTTTTGGGCATTCGTAAACTCCAAGAGGAAAGGATCTTCCATTCCGTCTACTTCTAGTGTGATCTTGGGCGGAACGGAATCCTCAACCGAATCTTGGGAATTGTTCGCTGATCATTTTGCTTCTGTGTTCGCCGGATGTACCACACTGTGGATGTTTATCCCCGTGTAGACAACTTCACTCATAGATTTTACTACATATAAGGATCTCATATGGCCTCAGGCCGGCTGGCTGGAATGTAACATTGATTTTTTTTGTTGAGGATTACCGTGTAGAGTACCATAAGAGTAACGCATAGCAAGGTGATGCCACACCAGCTTTCACCCAGCGGGTCTCCATTCCTAGGGATTTTGACGAATATGCCCTGCATGCAGTTTATAAGTAAATTTACGGTTTATCATATCTTGTTGAATTAATGGTGGAAATACGCTTAGTTTGTTGCTTATTCTGCTGGTTGTCGAAATTCGTTCCGTTCAAACTTACTTTTCTAAGATACCATTTTCGACTAACAGGATTATGGTGCTAGTGCAATGATCTTACTGACTCTAGAGTAGTCGACTAGCTTGATAGACCAGCGTCGTATCTCGAAGCTACCTCATAGAGAAGATAACTCGTAATGAATCAAAAATTACACCAAAAAGGTAACACAAAAAGCGAATTTTTATTCCAGTATGATTTCAATGCCTCACCTGCACAAGAGTAACAATTCGCTAAAAAAACATAAATGAGCAACATATTATCAAAACAACAGCCTAGTCGATAACCGATAGCAGCCTAACCATTAGCGACATACACCCAACCCACTTCCTACCCCACAGTCACCACCAGGTGCCCAAAACAAGATAGCAACTTCAAATATTTTAACCGCGAGCCCTTGCAGATAAATAGGAATTCGATGTTAATATAATCATATCACATAAGATCTCCCTTAAAAGCTTTAGTTTCAACCGTGCAGTTTATAGATTGCAAATATAGGTTCTCATCGAATCTCAGTGTGGTCATTTCCTGAATTAATGCCAGAAGGTGTTCTAGGTGACTATAAATAATTTGAATCTTTTGAGCAATTGTCAGTTGTACACCTGCGGTATAATAAAAAAGTTCCCCGTGCCAGGCCCCGAGACAGAGTATAATACAAACAAGCAGATTGTGTAACAATATGGTAATTCTTATTGTCACTTTGGCCCTTTTCGGGGCAGTGGCCACTGCTCAAAATGCTCCTTGTACGGAAAGTTGCTGGCAGAACTGTCCTGTGGATACACGTTGCCCAGCGACGAATGGAGCGAAGGTTACTCTTCTGCCACATCTGACAAATTGTAATAAGTTCATAAAATGTGAATCTGGTCATGGTTGCGAGCACGATTGCCCAAGTGGACTGCATTTTAATAATGTTGAAAAAACCTGCGATTGGCCGAACCGAGCATGCTGTGACTCCTCGATTATATGCGGTCCAGATGATCCAGTAGACAGAGGATGCATTACTCATCCCAGTTGTCCGTTAGTGAATCCGATTAAACCCATTATTCTGCCACATTCAGTTTGTTCCAAGTTTTACAAGTGTGACAGAGGAGAAGCATGCGAATATACTTGTCCGGACGGTTTACATTTCAACAAACGAGATAGCGCTTGCGATTGGCCTTGGCGAGCATGTTGCGATCCTAACGTCGAGTGTTACGTCCCTTGTGAGGATCAAACATGCGCACCAGGTAAGTTTTTAATCGGATTAAACCCTTGAAGAGATTGCGATCCAAACTGGTTTGGAAGCTGCCACGAGAGAATTTTTATATTCGTTTTTTTGTTGTACGGTCTTGAGTTCAGTTTGAATTTGAATCAGTCGTGTTACTAATTTGACCATCCCTATTTTAAAGGACCTGCACCAACACCGGCACCCACTCCAGCACCTACCCCAGCACCGACACCAGCGCCAACACCAGCTCCCACACCAGCGCCCACACCAGCACCAACACCAGCGCCTACACCTGCGCCAACACCAGCACCCACTCCAGCACCAGTGCCCTCTGATCCACCAGGTAAATCCTACATTGAGTTAATCAGTTATACACTAAACTCCAAAATCTATTCAACACACGTTTCTTTCCACTCGTAGAGTGCAACACATGCCCGCAGAACTGCGAGCCGAACCCACTATGTCCTGCGAGAAACCCTATTCAGCCCATCCTGTTACCACACGTTAGATGCGAAAAGTTCTACAAGTGTGAATCTGGCCGGGCTTGCGAAGTGACATGTCCAGACGGTTTGCATTTCAATGCCCAGAAGTCAGTTTGTGACTGGCCATGGCACGCTTGTTGCGATCCATCGATCGATTGTGTGATACCATGCATTCCTGGTGTTACCTGCGCACCGACGCTGGGATAGATGCTCGACATTGGAAAACGTAGCGATGCCGTTACGAGACTCCTACAGGAACGGACTGTTGATGTGACTGTGTTACCGTAGATTAAGGGTTTTTATTTTCTATGTTATGTTAAGTAAAAGATAGCTTGCTTCTGTTGCTCTGTTACCGTTGAAAGTCTATCAATATCCCCATGCGTTAAAGTGTATTTCAATATATAAATATGAGAGCATCAATCAGAGAAATGACGTTTCAACTGGAACTCTGGATCCGTAGGAAATTTCCATTTGCATATAAAAGACGTGTTCTGTCTGAAAAGTTTGTTAATGTCTCTGTGTACGTTGGTCGTAAAATTTGACTCGCTTTCACAAAAAATGGTGCATCTTAAAATCTGCGTAATTTGCGTAACTGCGTAACTATACTCCATTTTTAGTAATTCATACTCCTCATGTGAGTTCAACGCAGAAGCTCTTGAATGAGCTACAGTTTACTCAAAATGGAATACCGTTGTACCCAAAATTGAGCAGTACTTACGCACATTAAAATTAAATATAATTCAGTTTACGGTAGAGCTTGGACTACTTAGAAGTGAGAATTAGCCAAGTTACGTAGATTTTTGAGCTGTTTCACTTTGTCTGCAAGTACCTATGCATTTAAAAATAGCCTGATTTTAGTGATTTCACACGCAATCGCCAATTGTAACAACCCTGTTGTGTCCAGAAAAAATATAATAGCAGCCATGGCGAAAACAGTTAAGCAAAAACGCTCAATGCTCAAAAACGCTCCAACCCGAAATGAAGAAGTTGGGCATCGTCAGACATCGTGTTTGCCGGATATTGCCGATCCGACATTTACAACATACTCGAAGAGAGCATCGAGCGGAAGCTTGAAGAGAAGCTTGAACTGAAGAGGAAGACTGAGAGCAATGTGCCCCATCGATCTACACCTTGGGTCGGGAGTTCGGAGCAAACAGCCACGCGGTGAAGAACTACCTTGTCGAATCAGACATTTACATGTGGAATCATCAGTCGAGGCTGTTCCAATCTGAGCAGCAGACCCAGATGGAGTGCCTGAAGGTGGTGGTGAAAAAAAAATTTTACGAGGAAGCGTGACGACGTGGTCAGAATGGATGATGAGACTTATTTGACTGGGAACCGAGTACTTTATGTTCCACACCAAGTTCCGGAGGAAGGTCCTTCTGCGTCTGCTGACGATCAGCAAGAAGCGAACGTCCTAGCCGCCATTGCTTGCCGGAAAAAGCCAGGCTAAAGATAAACATTGTACCGAAGACCACCAACCCTTCCAATGGTTTTCAGGTACGATAGAAAATTTTTGGGCGAACATCAAACGGAGGATCTACTCCAAAACGGAGAAACAGTTGACCGCCGAGTCTAAAAAAGAGCTGAAAAACATGCCGAAACCAGATAACACTTTGTAGGCAGAATTCAGCAATGTTATTCCTGGATAATTTTACACTAAAGTCATTGTCGTTTTTGAAAAATAGGCCAGATTTTGTCAGTAAGCAAGTTGCCAGTTCCGGTATGGCAAAATTCCTGCTCTTGCCGTTTTGTTAGAACAGTCTTGTTTGAACTCCTCTGTGTCAGCACCTCCCAGTTGGCCTCGAGGTAAGACGCTGGTCTAATAAGCCAGTCGTCGTATGTTCGAATCTCGGCTGGGAGAGGCTGTTAGAGTCAGTAGGATCGTAGCACGGACCCCGCACTGTCCTGTATTCTAACAGCTGATTGCGAAGTCTGTCGTATAAAAACAGAAGGTCAAATTTCGATAACGGAATTAGCACCCAGTCTTTGCTTGCTGTGTCGGCTAGCACGTGCTCCCTGCACACCTACTTTTTGAGAAGGTGAATTACTTTTTTTGCAACTTTAGCCAATCTACACCTGTCTATGCTCTGACGTTTTACTACAGAGAGGATGTCCTAGGCCTAGTTTTTCTTATCTGTCACTCTATGGCATCCAACACGGCATACTGCACTACGCGGGACTACAGTACGTTGAACGACCTTTCTGGCGTATTTCGCTGCCACGTCATCTACCATCAATTCCGAGATATTGAAACGTATCGTCCTCTCAGAGCGAGCCTTCGCCGCGTTCAACAACCTTGCATGAATCTTATATACCGTGACCGCACATAATTGCGATCAGCTCCTAATTCCGATCACTCAACCTACATGGTCAATTTTTAGAAAATTGAGCCAAAATCTGTAGTAAATGAGCACGCTTAGTTATTGTGCTATGTGTTTATGTGTCAGTTGTTAAAAAATGACTGCCTTTGGGGCACCATGCACTTCAAAATAAATTAAATTCGACAGGCAGTAGCAAAAAACGTCATCAAAATGTATTTTCTTAGCCAAAGTGCTAAGCGCTCGATCAAATTTGCTAAGATCATAGCAGCGTGAAAACATATTACCTTCTTCGGTATTCTATGATAACAAATAGACACAAGCATATGTAACCGTTCTATATCAAATTTGGCTGAAAAAATGCTGAATTTGCGGAATTTATTCCATTAAAGTGATTGATCGGAATTATGAACATAATTTTTTTTTCTGCTTCTAATTCCGATCACTATATCAAAGTATATAAACTGGCAAAATGCAAGCTAACGAAGTAGCTATTTGGATTTTAGAATTAATTGCAACATGATAACATGGTAGGATTATCGAAATTTTTTGACGAAGAACTACGTCTTACGGCAGGGTGTCAACCAAAATTTGGAGTCTAGCCACCGTCACGAAAGAATGAAAGATTTTGAACGCTAATAGCTCTTCCAATTTAAAACGGATTTTGATCATAAACGATGCAGCAATTGTATGGCTTTCTTGACAAGATTGTTTGCCAATCGCTAAATAGTGAAAATTAACGAAAGCTTTCAAGCTAAAAAATTTCCATACATTTTCCATATGATAGTCTTGCTTCCCAGGCACGGACGACCATTACACACACCAAGCTTGTGGCTGCTGCTGATTAGCATAAGCAAGCATAAGCATAAGATTCCGCCCGTGTGCTGCTACTCCGTTATTGACCAGGATCGATGAAAATTGCAAAATGGTGCTGGAAAAAGCATGCTTAGGACTGCGCACTTTTACTTATCGTGCAACCTTATCAGGTCCCTGCGTGCTGATCAATACCGACACCGGCAACGTCCGAATACGGTTCCTGGTGGGATGGTGGGATGGGATGGGAGGGTGGGTCCAATACTTGTTGCTAATAAAGACCAGGGAATCTTCTGCATCTTCACATGCATCAAGCTTGTGGCTGCTGCTGATTCAAGACAAAGAAGCAAAATAAACTTGCGTGTTTTTTGCTTACTACAGAGCACAGCATAGCCTAGGTGCTACATTCTGATTTGGAATTTTGACCTTCTGTTTTTATACGACAGACTTCGCAGCCTGTAAGACTACGGGACAATTGTAGGACTAGTGCTACAAATCCTTTGACTCTTTCAGCCGAGATTCGAACATGTGACGTCTAGCTTCCCGATCAGATGATTCTAACAAAAATCTTACAGAATTGTTACTCAAGTTGATATTTCTATCAAACTTTGTTATAAATGTTTCTACTAAGTTCTGTTACTTATAAACGCAAGCAGAAGATGACTGGTAGGGGGATTGTCGTCAAACTACATAAATGCAATACATTTCAGATCCATTAGGTACGAGTTGACAATAGTTTTATAGTTTAATAGCTCATCATGACGTGATCGGAATTAGATACACCTGTGATCGGAATTAGAATCACCCCTTATAATTGATGATCGGAATTGGGTGCACTGATACATCATACTTTGATGCATTTTTTTAACTTTCGGTAAATAATTTAGGTATTTTAGTATTTTTCCATGAAACATAACTGAAAATACTTGCCAAAGGCACATACCGTGTAAATAATTACCAAAGCTATATTTTTCAGTAGGGACTCAAAGATGAATCATGCCTTAGGTGATCGGAATTAGGTGCTTTGACGGTACCACTAAATAGTGGTCAGCGTTGATATTTTGTCACCGATATCTAAAAGAATCGATGTACGATGACTTACAAAAAGAGAACGGGGCTCCCGAAATTCCACGTCAGACAACTTCTATATCAATATTTCCGATGGCGCAGTCCCCATTTCCAGCTCTGTGCCTGACCTGCAACAGAACTCCGATCCGCAGCTGATTTACTACCAGAACGTGCGCGAACTTCGAACCAAAATCCATGACTGTTTTATTGCTGTACCAGAGTCGTACTTCCACATAATTGTTTGAACGGAAAGCTGGCTTGACGAGAAGAGTATCAGCGGCCAGGAGTATCAGCGAACATATCGAATCAGCTGAAAGTGTATAAAGCGAAAAACCGCTGTAGAAAATTACCTAGTTGACCGAACCTTTACGAACCCTTCAGAAAATTAAATATAACCCATTAGTAAGCTTTTGGCATATTTATTTCATTCAACATCAATATCATAACCGTATGCTCGCACCTTATGTTTAACTTCACTCATAAGGTTCTGTACAACACCTGGCTGTAGTTTCTTCTATACGGAAACCAACTTTTTCTTCAGGTTTGACCTTCTTGGGATGGTTCCGTAGTGCCTGCTTCATAATAGCCCAGTATTTTTCGATGGGCCTTAGTTCCGGTGCATTGGGGGTGTTCTTGTCCTTGGGTACGAAAATGAGTACATCCTTTGAATAGTGGCACGAAGCTAGATCCAGCCAGAAGATCGTCGGGACCTCGTGTTGCGTCAATAGAGGAAGCAGACACTTCTGTAGACACTCCTTGACGTAGATTCGCCCGTTTACAGTTTCGGAAGTCACGAACGGCGCACTCCGTTTGCCGTATAAGCAGATCGCTCAGCAAATCAAGTATTTCTTGGCAAACTTTGAAAGTTTCTGTTTCCAGGGCGGTGAAGTATAGCAGCTCGGAAACTGCCGAAAACCGCTTTGACGTAAGTTTTATCAGTGAGGCTTCGTCAGAATCTGGGTGTACAGTTTCCGGGCCCGTGACTTTCCCACCGTATTTTGCCGTCCGTCACGATTTGGAGCATCCTGTACTTTGTACGTATGCAGTTCCCTCTGGTTCTTGGCTCTCTGAATGAAAAACTTGGATACATTAAACTTTTTGGCTACATTCCTGACCGAAGCATTGGGATCCCGCTTAAATGCTTTCACGACACACTTGTGGTAATGATCACTCATAGAACATCCATTCTGACCGCATTTCTTCATCCGTTCGATGTTCAGAGTTTTGTAGTCACATTTAATCACCCAAATCACTGTTGATTGCACGAGTTGTTTTCGGGTGTCCTAATGAGAGCTGCTGATTTTCCAGGCGCTTGCGCAAAATCAATTCGCAACGTCGCTTTTCGGGTGACGCTATTTTTTTCAATTTTCAAACAATGAACAGCGATGAAAATACAGTTTAAACAATACACACTAAACTACTTTTACCTAAATTTTCAAGAGAAAATACCCAATGGATAATTTTCTACAACATTTTTTCCGTGACGCACTTTGATGTGGGACACTCTTTATTCTCAGCTAGCGCCGAATGACCTGACGCTGCTGTTCGGTGATTAAAACCAGTCCGGCTTAGTTTGGAATGTTCCTGTAAACGGTTGCTCTAGTATCGACTACCAACGCTCTCATGCTTCCGCAGCTTGTACTGCACTTTTAGACGGTTTCTGTTTCTACTGCTTGCCAATGATCCCACCTTACGACTTTGCTCGATTACCGAGGCGACTGAACCTATTACCATGCTCGGTGCCGATCACCTCGATCTTGATGCTGAATTTTGTGTGCCCTGTCGTGTTTGTCGACATGTTGTCGAATGTTGCCGACGCCAACACTTTAGACTTCCACAGAATTGATTTTGATGACCTAATTGCGGTAATTGCAAAGGTCGACTGGCAATCTTTGTTATTTACTCCTGATGTTGACATTGCATTTGATCAATTTATTCGCACCTTGACCACCGATTACGTTCCCATACGCCGACCCGCTCCCAAGTCTTTATAGGAAACGCGCATCTCTGTCGATTGAAACGTGCAAGACCTGCTGCCCTGCGTGCATTTCAAAGATCACGTTCACCAAGCGACACTTTAACCGTGCCTGTAATGATTTTCCAGCCTAAAACCGTTTTCTATATAAACAGTATACTCTACCTATGTAAGGAAACCTTCGCAGAAATCCGCAGAAGTTCTGGTCATTTATCAACTCTCTAATAGTTGAAAATAGCCTGCCTGTTTGTGGCTGATGCAACGCTGCACGCGATAAATGCCACGTCTTTCCAACACACTTCATGCAGGCTTTTAATCGTTTACCTGCTTGCAAGAAACAAATTACCTACTCTGTTAGAAATACTCCCAAAGTCCCAACGAAGTCGTCAACCTCAACGCATTTCGTGTTACGGAAGCGATTGTCGAAACTGCCATCGGAAAACTAAAATATTCGTTAGTGGCTGGACCTGCCGGCTGCCGGTATTCCATCTTGCATGTTGAAAAAGTGTTCTACTGTTCTCCCTAGACCTTTTTCATTGATTGACCTATTGTTCGAAATATTGAAAAATACCGACAGTGTAAGTTCCCTACCCAATGGAAAGATTCAGTCAGGTTACCTGTACACAAGAAGGGTGATACGCACTGTGTTGAAAACTATCGACGGATTAGATCCCAGCTAGCGCCAAATCGTACATCAATGTATGAAAATTAACGTAAATAAATATCTCTTAACAAATTCTGAATCGTAACTGATCCTTAATAAATTGTGCCTAAGTTGATTTTCAGTCGTATTTAACGATAATAACTGACACACATAGGATTTTCAGCATAAAATTGTATAGAAGTATGGAGTGAGTCGCACTTAATCAGATTTTATCGTATATACATATTTATATAGATAAAATGCGTACAATTATTCCTCATCACGTACATTGCCTTCAAAATAGTACGGATATGCCAATTGTGCGCATCAAATACGACTTATTAGCATGCATATATGTACGTGATGCTGATTTGCTACTTTTATATACATACAAATATGCTAGCTGGGATTGCTGTGCTCCAGCTCTAAAGTGCTCGACTCGAGATAATGTTGAACGACACTTTGTTCGCCTTTGAATGACTTGACTTAGGTGGCTTGCCGTCCTAATACAAACCCTGTTGAACAAAGTTTTTCCATGTAACTCGGTTGAGGGCTACCGCTCTCCAATTCCTCGGACACCGAGTACTCTCCGCCGAATCTCGCTCCACCTGGTCTAGCAACCTTGCTCGCTGCGCTCCTGGTCGTCTTGTTCCTACAGGATATGAGGCGAACACCATCTTTGCAGGGTAGTTATCCGGCATTGCAACATGCCCTGCCCATCGTATCCGTCCAGCTTTAGCCACCTTCTGGATACTGAGTTAGCCATAGAGCTGTGCGAGTTCATAGTTCATCCTCCGCCTCCATACTCCGTTCTCCTGTACGCCGCCGAAGATCGTTCTTAGCGCTCGTCGTTCAAAAACTCCGAGCACTCACAGGTCCTCCTCGAGCATTGTCCATGTTTCATACCTGTAGAGAACAACCGGTCTAATACGCGTCTTGTACAGGGTGCACTTTGTACGGGGGCTTAATCTGCTCGACCGCAATTGCTTGTGGAGCCCATAGTAAGCACAACTTCCGCTGATAATACGCCTACGAATCTCACGGCTGGTATCATCGCGTTTGAATGGAGGAGTGCAAATTGACGCAGTGTACACGGAAATGAAAGCAGTGCTTTATCGGGTGGATCACGGTATCCTCCTTGCAAGACTTGAGATGTTGGTAATTCTGGCACCGCAAGTCTGCAAGTGGCTTCAATCGTACACCGTAGGTTGAGTGTGAAGAACGGGTAGAAATAAGCCTACCCATGTGTGACTTACACTGTGTCACACACAAATGACAAGATAGGTCACAATTAACTAATAAAAGACATATTCTAGAAGCCCTGCAAAAGATCTAAACTAAAGATCGAAACGTTGGCGTAAAATAAAACAAATCGTCCTCTGCAGTTAAAGACTGAGCAGCCAATCCTACAACCTATTACTATCACAGCCAAAGAAACTCCCAATGTACTATTTACTTGTGAGTTCTATTTTGAAGTTCGAATCTGTGATCAGTGCTCGAAAAAATTTACAACTCTGCAAGAAGGCGAATATAAAACGCATTTAGCGCATACACTTTTACCCCTGATAGTATTCTTCTATCTGTCACCCCATGAACATGACTACTGAACTGCTGACAGTGTTTATCTTTCTCAGTTTTTTACCCTTTAAAACAACTCATTCATGAATTGCAGTTCTAAATGATTGCTCGACTAACCTGTCAGTCTATTTTGTAGCTGTTGACTAATATTTTAGGTCTCAACGTTTAATTTTTTAAACTGCTTGCTTTTTAAAATCAGCCGAAACCTAGCTGAAGGAAATTTACTAAAACTTCAGAGCAATGTTTACGTTTATTGCATATTTGTTTGCCGTTGTCGGCGGTTCAAAATGAATGAATGATTCACATTTGATTTCATTCACTGTTGTCGAGAATGAATGAAGGTAGAGAACAACACGAACATAAACGCAAGTGATTCACTCGAATCGTTGGTTTCAGTTTGGCAATGCTGAGTTCATCTGTATTAGAAACTGCAAAGAATGGGTAGCATTTTGTAGCGCATATTCCAGCAACGAAGCAGTGGTATGCGTCTAAGTCACCGAAAAGAAGTACTCGAGTTCAAATCCCCGAGATTTTGGTTGGTGGTGTGTGGGTAAGTTACAATAAATTAATATTTAAAAAAAACAGTCGGTTATTAACCGAAATTAAATGCCTTAGTTAATGAGAAATGTCATGAATCTGCAAAACAGGAAGAAGTGGGAAAATATTCCCCCAATCTTTTTTTATTTCTAAAATTATTGGAGTTTCTTTTTGGGCTGAACAGTGTTCTATATAGCGACTTAAGTATACTTTTTGCGAACTTTCTAGTTCTGTTAGAAGTTACTTTGTATTCCCTTCGAAGTTTAATCATCAAATACGAACTTCAAAGTACGGTTAATTACTTAAAAATGAAGTTGAAAACAGTTCTATTCATGATCATTTCGTTGGCTGATTAAGCCAAAAAATCCCCTTTTATCGGAACTTTTGGTTACTTGGGATCTCGGCCGCCAGTTTTTCCAAGTTTTTATTGTATAGCAGTACGAAGTATGGCTAATTTTTACCTAAATCGTTCAGTAACTCGCTCTGTATAGAAGATACGTGTTCACTTTCTTCTGCAAAAGTGTGTGATTTTAATAGATGCAAATGTTTGCAGAACACTATTTTTCCCTAAATCACATAGTTTTGAAGCTACAGTGAAAAACTCGATTTGTGGGGGTCCGTCATGAAAGACGCTTAATATCTCGAAAACTGTGATACTTAGAGGAAAAATGTTTTTAGCAAAAAGCTTCATAATAAGATTATCTAAAACTTTCTAGAACATACTATAGCTCTAAATCATTAAATTAGAAAGTTAAATTTTGCAGCGCCACCTGTGTTTGAGTTCCGAACTAATACTAACCATCAGTTGCTGCGCCTATTGATATACAGAAATTCTTCCAAACACGCCATATTGAAAAAAACACTATGAAAAGAGTTATTAAAAAAGTTCACGATTCCAGAGCAATCAAACCACTGTGCGCCGTATGAGAAACGTTGTCGCTTGCTTAATTTGAAGACTCTGGAAAGCAGTCGTGTCAACGTTTAAGCCGGGCTAGAATGATTTTAGAAGATATTGGCTGCCCCGCCATTGTGAGTCAACTGAACATGTATGCTTACGAACGACATCTCGGAACCAAGAATTTCTTGAACCTGCAAGACCGGAATGCAAACTGTGAACTCTACGACAATATCCAATTTATGACAATACGGTTCAACGAAGTTTACGATTGGTTCAACGACGACTTCTTCGCTACATTTGTAATTGTATTTTGTATGTATCCGTAGCTACGGATGCGTAGCCGTAGCCATCACAGATTGATCAGTACGCATTATTTTGTATCATTGCATCATTGCATTGCATCGCAACAGACGTAACATTGAGGTCTCGTTCCATCGTTAACAAAAACGATCATTTTAAATTTCCATTCAAAACGAGACTCAACCAATTACCTACACTTGAATTGCTATTACATAGATTTGAGTATATTTATAGCATAACAAAATGTATAGCGAGCCGCTTTGCGTAGCACGAACACTGTTCCAGGTGTAGCTATTATTCAGTAACCATGTTTTATTCGAAAATTTGTTCAAAGTGTTGCGCCTGGTAATCTGTGGTAAAACTCTTTATTTTGGAGATAGTTTTATATCTTTCGGAAATTATTCATAGTCACGTTAAAACACTTCACACTCTAAATAAAATCGTCGAAATAACGGAAAAAGTTACGCGAATGTTTGCCATCCAACTTTTCCCGTACTATTTATGAGAATTCAAGGTTCAAAAAATAATTATCTGAAAATCCCGTAACCTGCTACAGAAAAGTTTACATGGTTTTAGAAGTGGAAAAGACATGTTGATTATTTTTAGTCTAGAATTTCAAAATATGGCTAAAAATATAAAAGATAATATAGATCATTAATTTATAACGGTAAGTAACTACTGTGTTACCTGACTCACTGCGAATATGCGTTGTGTTCGCGGGATCGTGTTGGTTCGAAAGGTTTCGAAAAATATCGCCCTTGTATCGAAAATATCGTTAATTTTGATCACTAAAAATAACGTACTTAAACGTTATGTTTCAAGTGCCAGTAGTACGCAATAATTGTATTGTGATACTGAATTATTATTTATGCATCTTTTTACAAGTTAAATGCAATAACAAAAGCACAACTTATAAAAAATCGTTTGTTATCGATATTAGCTGCATATGCGTTATAAATGAATAAAACGTATGGTTACGTTTTATTTCAATAACACGTATATTCGCAGTGAGTCAGGTAAAACAGTAGTAGGATAGTCATAGTTATTTGTCTTTCCGCAAAAATAGAAACCGGTATGGCTATGGTTGAACTGTTAAACTTTCACATGTTACCTAATTAGTTAGGTACAATCTCTACAGGCTAGACATCTCGATCATATCTGCATTATAATTGAGTTGCTTTATTTGAAGCCTTACATCATATAACTGTCAACGATATTTTAGTTCTTTCCTTAGAATACATGCTACGTTATCTCCTAGCTATGGTTTGCTACAAGCCTTTCAACTTGCAAAATGTCTTGATAAGATGCATCGTTTGCATTGATATAATTTCGGCATCAAAGCTCGCAAAAAGTGCATGAAGGCTGACAGCCGTTCAATCATGGTATGTTATAGTTATCAGAACTAAAAGTATAAAAATTGAAACGCCGCTTCGCATTGAGCCAGTTGTTCTTTAGAAGTGGATCTCTTATTCTAGTTATAAAAACTTAAGTAAATTTTTGAACCAGAAGTTAGTGCTAGTGCTATGTATTTGATATTTTCGTTAGCTTTGTTTTGGGTCACGGTCACTGCTCAAGATGCTCCTTGTACCGAAACTTGCTGGCAAACTTGTCCTGTCGATTCACGTTGCCCATCGATAAATGCAGCAACGGCTACGGTTCTACCGCATCTGACAAATTGCAATAAGTTCATAAAGTGTCAGTCAGGCCATGGATGCGTACACGATTGTCCAGCTGGACTGCATTTCAATGCGGCCGATAAAACCTGTGATTGGCCGAACCGAGCCTGTTGTGATCCTTCGGTACAGTGTGGCCCAGATGATACTTTCCCTGGAAACTGCGTCACCCACGTAGATTGTCCTTTAGTGAATCCTGTGAAACCGATACTTTTGCCGCATACGGTTTGTTCAAATTTTTACAAGTGTGATAGAGGAAAAGCATGCGAATATACCTGCCCGGACGGATTGCATTTCAACGAGCGAGAACTAGCGTGCGACTGGCCCTGGCGGGCATGTTGCGATCCCAGTATCGAGTGTTACGAACCCTGCCCTACCTGTCCACGTGAGTAAATTGTGCTGGTGTAGAGCAAAGGACAGTTTAAAAAAAGAATTAAATTAATAGTAGTTAATCTACATTGCTGATTAGTCTCAGGAAAAAGATAGCGTAGAGAAACAGAAGCTTTTCTTACGTTGATTCCATATTCCATTCAAAAATCGCTCGTTTAAAAATGAGCAGGTTTCGTAACATGGCCGCAAGGTAGCGCTCGGGTGTTGCGGCTCTGAACTCTAGTTGCAAAATATTGCACATTACTGCATTAGTGGGTTAGTTAGAGGGTGTTAGTGTGCAAGAAAGTTCCAACTGATGATGTTTTAGAAAGGATTTTCTTCTATGAGCTTGTGCCTTTAGTTTGATAGTTTTATAACATTTTGATTTGAGTTTTTCACCATAATAAATGTTTCTAACTACAAGTGAACTTTTAAAGAGTTTAGAGAGGTAACACAAATGAGTCTGGTTTATAATTATTTTATTAATAGGACACCGTTGCTTTTCAAGAGATGGCGCATTTCTAGTGGTAGTAAAATCAAAATTTCTCACTTCTATGTTTACCTACCTGAAAAATAATCACTAATCATATTTTATTTGTGGTGCAGGTACTTAGTGATACTTAATTTTTATGACTTCTGCCTAATTTTGAAAAAAAAAACAAACTTTTCCTATATCTCCTATATTTCCTATATTTGATACCGTACGAGAGTCAGGAGCTGAATATGTTTGCGACATTTCAATTCGAATAAATTAAATTTCGCAACATGAACGCAATAAATAAAAACAATGTTTACCAACTATTTATTGGTTCAGGTGTCAAACGCTATATTGCGATTAGCGATAAACACAAAGGAAACTGAGATTCATGAGGTAGTAATTTTGCTATGTTGAGTATTCAGAGAAATTCAGCTGTTTCCGAAATGTACAATATGCGTTACGAAGTAACGACATCTGTTGTATTCAATAAGGAAACATTGATAGTTTCAAGCATACTCTCACGCGTGGCGCATGATTTAACACTTGCGCCAACTTCTGTTATTTATTATCAGAAACTAGAGGCGGTGTCCTATTGTATGAACATTCAATATGCAGTTATTCTCTCATTCTGTATACAATGTATGAAAAATAATCTAATAAAACAGCTCTGACACCTTCCATTTAAAAACTTCAAGAACGCACTGGTCCTTCGCGAGCATGGATTATGTGTCTCGTGGCCATAGAGAGTGACGGTCTTGTAATGATGTCAATGTCATAGAAGAAGCCATTAACTGAGTTCCATAGTATAGACCCACTTTTGTCTATTTCTGTTTCCTTGATTACACTTGCTGAAGCGATAATTAATAAAACCCCATCACCCTGCCGTAGTCGTTTTCGAGATTCGAGAGACTCGAGTATATTCCCGATACTCGAATTATGGACATTACTCGCTGCTTTGACCTGCGTTGCTTTGGATCATTCAAATAACTAAAAAATCTCACAGGTGGTGCGAGCATATTCATCTGCTGTAAAACACTTTCGATGAACGTCAAAGTCAGATGATATTTTGATTTTGTTAAGTTATCAAAGAACTTCTGTCAAAAGGTGTTTTCTTCCGCTGCACAGCACAACATAATTTTCTGTCACAAATAATTTTGCATACAGAATGGAGAACAGTAATACCTCGATAATTACTGCATTCGAATCGATGGTCTTTCTAAGGGCGCATGAGACCTTCTAACCAATTTGTAGGTAGTTTCTTCTCAGTCCATACTTTTAGTATAACCTGATGGATTGCACGATATAGCCGTTCGCTTCCGACTCTCAGAAGTTTGGCACTCTAGCTGCTTTTTAACCGCGTCCAGAGTTTGTGGATCTACAGCTTGTCCATCATCCTCAAACTCCACCCTGTTTCTGTTGACAGCTGCATCTTATTCACAATTCAATAGTACATCGAAATGTTGTTTTCAACGCCTTTCCACCTCCACCGTATTTTGGTAATCAGCATCCCCTCCTTGTCGTTTCACATAACAGGAGCTAGCACGGTCCGCTTCCATCACTTCCATCTCCTCCGTTAAATGCTGTTCTTCGCGCTTGTATTTTAGTAGCTCAATCAGTACCCTACTAGCACGGTTGTAACAAAGTTGTTGCAGGAACCGAAATATGACTAATTTCAGTCGTAATCCGGTTGCTTTAACTAAATGGACCTATATTGTGCTACTTGGGTAATTGGCATTCCAGTGAGTTTAATGATTTTCAACCAACTCATCTCCTACAAAACTTCCTGAAATCCAGGGGCAGTAACAGTAGTTGTCTACACGTGCTGGATTTATCGCCATACCGTCTGTGGTCATAGCAGTATTGCTGTTAAAGGTACTTGCCTTAGTGCTGCTTCTATCTTACGATCATCCGAGTTTGACATCAACGCTTCTGAAGTTGATAGAGAATTTCGCGGATAACTATATCCGCCATGAGTTTTCAAATAAATCTTCGTTGTATGGAAATCAACATGCATACCAACACGGTAAATTTACGGAAACTACATTGTTCTACGTTGTGACGTTAATTGAGAAATCGCCGAAAGATCAAGAGACGGCACGTTTTTTTTTTGATATTGAAGGCGCTTTTGATAATGCGTCCTTCGTTTCAATTTAGCGACTCTCTTTCGAAATGGAATCGACAAAAACAAGATTTAAGCAGCAAAATTACAGCCTTATTGGCAGATACATCGGTCACGATTCCGGCGATGAAAGGAAGTCCACCAGGAGCTCTCTCACCCTTGCTTTGGTCACTGGTGGTCGACTGGTGGTGCTTCTTGGTTACGAGACTATTGCTTACGCTGAGAATGGAGTACTTATCGTCAGAGGTCAGAGTCTGAACTTAGCTGTTCAGCTAGATCCGTGGTGCCTAGTCATAGGCATGGTGGGCGCCAAATTAGATCGCCCATGAATGCCGCGGGCCGCAATAATCTCTGGCCATTCTTGTGCATAACAAAATGTAAAATATGCAACCACAAAAGCCATTTTCTAGGAACTACCACAATATTTAAACACAATTCAGATTTACAACATGCACGAGGCATTACGACTAAACTGAGGGACTCCAATGTCATCAAAAAATTTTCTCATAAGTCCACCATCTTTCAAAGCTGTCCGCGGGCCACACGAATCATCTCGTAGGGCCACATGCGGCCCGCGGGCCTCACTGGATACAGTCCAGCTCTTTATCATTTAAACAATAGCGAATGATACCGACAGCTTCCGCTTTTGTAGCTCTGCACTTGAAAGTTCAACGCATTTGCTCTGCAATGGCGGGGCTCTTGCTTTATCTAGGCATAACTTCTTTGGAAGTTTCCTTCTTACTCCATGCCGAGTATAGAGCCCAAATCCTAAAAGGTCAACTATGTAGTACCGTATCGCGGCACTGGATTACAACTATCTAGCTCAATTTAATCAATGGCTATGAGCAGTTCGGAAACGGTGTACAGCAATTGAAGCCTGCGCCAAAAAAACGACCATGAAGACTGTCACAGTGGTCTTTCAACCTAATGCTCTTCTGTCATATAAAAAAGGGCTTCGTTGCTTGTTCTGCACAGGACCTCGCGCGCTGTAACGCTGGCTCTGCGCCATTCATCCGGGTGAAAAAAATTTTGTTTTTTCAATGGTAAACACGTTTTCAACGTGAATACATTCCAAAAAACCTATTTGAAAAAATCCGCCCGGATAATCGAGTCCAAACCTGTAGTACTTAAAGGCAATTTGAATGCTCAATTTATCAGTTTCAATTTGAACTATATGATAATATGGTGCGCCATAATATTGGCTTTAAATAAATACTAAAATTATACCATTCTATTCGTTAATTTATCTATAACCACAGACAAACAGACGAGACACTCGCGTTAATTCCATCGTCCAATAAAAAACCACTCATTTTTCAAAAAAGCATGTTTCGCAACATGGCTACACCGCAGCGCTTCGTTGCTTGTTGCTTCGAGTTTTCAGTATAAAATCATTCAAATGTAAAAACCCTACAGCATAAAACCCTGCAAATACAAGCTACTCCGCAACATGCATAACAGAGGGTGCTAGTGTGTAAGCAAAATGTGTAGGACGATGGTTTTTAAAGGATTTACTTCTATGTGTCATGTCAGTTCGTCAGTGCTATAACATTGCTTTTCTTGACATTAGTTTGTGCTCCTACAATAGCGGTAATGTTCCTGTAATAGTGGAAGATGTTTCTAGAATAGTGATATTTTGTTTACCGCCCCTAAAATTACTCGCGGTAACCTTAGTTGCAGGCAATAACAGCGTAGACTTATTAAAATTCTACAGATTGTTGCGAATTGGCACCTTATTGGTCTACTCAAAAGAAAATTAATTTCTGCACCAACATCCCTAATTTTAACTGTCTACTTTAGATAAAACTGTTAACGTGAAACGGTACTGAATCCCAAAATGACCGGAAAAATGACGTCCATGTGAGGATATGGGTGCTATCGATCCGGCCATGTTGGGAATCAGTACCGTTTCACATTAACGAATGTATTTTTACCAATATAAAATTGAACTTCTCTCGAAATTATTCCTCCAAAATTATGAAATTTTTCGTGATTCCACTATTGCTGGTACACCCACTATTACTGGTACATCTACATACCTTGTATGATTCTATTACACACTGTGATTTTTGAAAATAAATGAATTTCGTTTGACCAAATATTATTTACGTACCTAATAAAATTATTTTAAATTACAGCATCTGGAACTACACCTGCACTAACTACCACCACTCCACCTACTACAACTACAACTACCACAACTACAAGCACTACAACCACCACAACTCCTACCACAACTACAACTACCACAACTACGCCCCAACCAACTACAACTACAACTACTACAACTACGCCCCAACCAACTACTACCACAACAACTACCACCACACAAGCGCCAACAACCCCGCGTAAGTACTTTCGAATTATTACGGCCAAATTAGGCTTTGAATTACAACGAAGGGTGACCCAATTATACTGTATCAAATTTCATACTGCTATAACTTCTAAACTACTGTATTCGCTTTGGTCAAATTTTTGTATTTTGCTTGATAACACCTAATCTCATTGGGCTAATATGTGAACGTGACTATCCAACAAACCTTTTATTTGAATAGTAGGCTATTCAACCGTTACATAGCCGATATTCAAACAACCAGCGCTAATACAATTTTTTGGGAGGTGTTCTCAACCATCTTGAGGTAAGCAAATTGTTTGTATCCCAAACCATGGGCTTTTATTGTAACCATGGGCTTTTAGCGTTGTAGAATCCGCAATTTGACGAATTTTGAAAAATGGTCTCAAAGAAGTTAAACGCTGCTAATATCACAAGGGACAAGACATCATTGTTTCTAAAAATAGTTAGATTTGGTCAAGCGAAGGAGCTGTTGTGCTTGGCCGAACGTTCAAAATCGACAAAGTTGGGATGGCCGACAAATGTCAAGCACCGCCATTCCTAATGACTTTTGTGATGGTCGATAGGGGTACTCCGATGGAATTTTTGGACCATAGTGTTAAGGTAAATCCAAATGTGAAAAATATAGCATGTTGAACAGAAGCAGTTCAATTGGTCCACCCTATATTAGATTATTGATTGTCAATATTTCCGGTTAGAAATTACACTTCATGATTGTATTATATTTTCAGCACCTGATGATGATTCTTGCAACGTCTGTCCGATAAATTGCGTACTTGATTCTCGATGCCCGTTGTTCAACCCGTCTAAACCAGTGCTTCTACCACATAGCGAATGCACCAAGTTCTACAAGTGTGAAACTGGTCGTGCGTGCGAATTGGAATGCCCAGCGGGGCTACACTTCAATGCAGCGAAAATGGTCTGCGATTGGCCATGGCACGCTTGCTGTGACCCGAATGTTGAATGCGTTATACCTTGCATTCCAGGAGTAACCTGTCCGCCGACGCTGGGATAGGTGTGCAATGATTGTGTGTTGGTCTTTTCGAGAGATGTTTTATACAACAAACTTAAAATCCATTCTGAAAGAAATTATTATTGTGAAATTCCCATTAGATGATATCTTTTGGTTATAACTCTCCCCAGGTAAAGTATGCGCTGCTCATTATTTGTGTGTTCTACAGACAGAAATTTACTTAGAGATTTCAATACACGCTTCCTACTACTTCCTCATTGAATTTCGAGTCACTGCAAAATCCGAAAAAAGGTGCCAGTGAAATTCCTATTTACTTCCTACCCTTTGAACCATGCTTTCGTCGATATCTTGGATATAACGGAATGTGGCCAACTTCCCAGTAGGTACCAATTTAATACAACAGTATTATTAAAATCAAAAACTGTTTTCATTCGACGTTGTGTAACCGGCGCGAAAAAGAAACTCAATAAAAGTAGTTCTTTATTAAAACAGTGTTCGTTCATTTTTGGGCCTGCACGTACAAATGTTGCGTCGGAAATTTATTAACCAATTAAACTAATGCTAACTTCTGTTGAAAACATTCGAACATCTCAATCGCACAATCACATAATTCTAATAAGGAAGCTATAATAAAAGAAATGACACGTAGCTCATGTTGTATTCGTCGAAATCAAGTGAACTGTAAAGTCGGCGATGCGCAGGTTTTCGACCGGAGGGAAGACATTTTTTGCATCCCAACGATTTTTCGCGTGACTTAAGTCAATGCTGCTCGAAATAATTCTAGGAATTATTTCTCAACGCCAATTCAGGGATTTTTATGAACTTTATCTTCCATGATTGGTGGCTACTTTCTTGAGCCAGCACGAATTGGTTTCGTGATAATAATATGAGATTTGTCAGCCAGGGCCGGTGCTTCCCTTAAGCAAAACAAACAGCTGCTTGGAGCGCCACTTCAAGGGGGCGCCATTTCGTCTACATTAAAAAAAACTAAAGCATTAAATAAATAAGTGGTTAATATAAAACTTTCTTCCTTCTCCTCTAGCAGCATAAAGCCGGGATGGCAAGTGATGTATCTAGAGTTACTTTCTGCTGTATTGGGTCCTAGCTATTTGCCGCCAATTCGTTGACACAAGCAAATCGGCTTCAACCTAGAGGCCCTCATACACATACGAACATGTTGGTCGAAAATGTTGGTGAATTCATGCTCGGTAAACACTCTCGCCTGTGTATGAGTGCCACGAACCAAGCAGGCAAAAGAAGATGTTGGTTGGTGGAGGAAATGGTGGTTGACTGTGACCAGTGTTGCGAAGCCCACACTTGCGTGGGCTAATTTTCTCACATTTTCTCGCGTACTCGTTCTAATGAACACGCCGGCATAAGCATTCCTTTCGGACTCCCACTCTTGTTTATTCATGCACTGTAACGACTTTTGCGAGTGTGTATTTAGCTAACAGCCACGGGCGTCGCTCTCGCACGTCATTGCAACCAGAGCAACTGATACCGATCACTCGTGAAGACTCGCACTCCCACCCGCGTGTAGAATCGAGGGCGTAAGATGAAGAAGAAAACAAAAAGTAATGCAAAATCTGTATCCCAGTATACCACTAGTCCTCACGAGCAGCTGGCTACTCACGAGTTGTTTGCCTTGTGAGTGGTTATACAGAAAGACGCTACGAGTGCGTTAGAGAGTGTGTAGGTAGTAAAATGTCTGCACACAGCAACGCCGGTTGTTTTTCGTTTGTAATGGGAGCGCCATTTTGAGAAATTGCGTGGAGCGACAAATTGGCTAGCGCCGGCTCTGAATTTGTCACTGTTTGATTGCAGCATTTATTGCCTCTTCGCGTTCAACGAAATTTGTTTGTGACACGCCGTAAGTTTTCGAGCAATCGATTCAGAAGCTTATCATAGATCTTCCAGTCTACTTGGTTTCGACGAATAGAATATGAGTTACGCCTCATTTCCTTTATTAAAGCTTCTTTACTTTTGCCTTGAAGTTGTCGGAGAGATTATCAAGTTTGCTTTGTATATCAGATTGCCTTTGAGACAGAAATAGTATTACCTCGGCCAAGTCGAGGTCATTGCGATGTAAAGTTGCCGGATCCATCCGTAGAGAGCGATGAGTGGAGCTATAAAAGGGAGTGGCCGTGTGGGCTGATTGAATAATATATTAGACACTAGTGTGCGTCGAAACGTGGTAACAGAAAGTTCTAATCGGGCAAAAGTTCTGAGAGGGAGTGATATATCGTAGAGTGGTGGACTTAAGTCCTAAAAACGCCGGCAGAAGATCGGATCACTTTACGCTAGAGATCGACTGCCTAGGCGTACGCTCGACATAGTTAGAACGGTGTTCCTCCCAAGTTTTAAAACCACCACTCTATAAAAAACTATAGTGTACAGTGAATATAGACAAAATCTAGTGTCACGTGTTGCGTACGTCCTGACCGTCCATTAACATACGGTCCCCGTTCCGAACACTGATTTGATCCGCATATTACGGTGATATTTGGGACACCCTGTAGCCGCCAGGTGAATTCGCCACATTTTCCGAGTGAAACTCGGTTCAATAAATTCTACGCCGGTACCGGTGCTTACCGGTCACTCAACGTGTGACTCTCTGCCAGCATCGTTTTCGCTCCGGTGGCGTATTGCCACGGCACCCGTTTCGTCAGTAGCAGTTCAGTCGCACGAGGTTCGTCGAAGGCGCCCAACCATCCGACGGCCGCAACGTGTGAGCATGCCAACGTAAGAAGTTTTGTACAAAATCATTAATAAAAATCAACTCAAAAATCACCGTGTCGTTTATGCGGAATCGGTTAGGAATGTGGCCAAAAAGTTGAATCTGTCCAAGTCTTTCATTCAGAGAGCCAAGGAAGGGACTGCCCAACAAACATTTTGGTTTAAGAGTTGCTTATTCAACTATTGCATAGCTAAAACCAAAGGAAAAAGCGCTTGATAAGCTGATTTACAACAAAAATGTTCCTTGAGTGACGTGCACAGTGCAGAATGCTCCAAATCATGACGAACGGTAAAATACGGTGAAAAAGTCACGGACCCGGAAACTACGTCCAGATGTTGGCGCAGCCTCGTTGTCTCATCATGGATGATGAGACTTAATACGATAAGGCGGACTTTCGCAAGCTTCCGGAGCTACTGTTCTTCACCGCCCAGCACAAGTTTGATATTCCCGAGGAAGTAAGGAAGCTGAAACTTTCAAATTTTGTCTAGAAATACATGATTTGGCAAGCTATCTGCTCATGTGGCAAATGGAGCACGTCGTTCGTGACTACCGGGACTGTAAACGGGGAGATCTATTTCAATGAGAGTCTATTGAAGCGTCTGCTTCCTCTGTTGAAGTAACACAAGGACCCTACGATCTTCTGGCTGGATCTAGCTTCATGCCACTATTTAAAAGATGTTCTGAAGTGGACCGAAGTCAACGGGGTTACTTTCGTACCCTTGGACATGAACTCCCCAATGCATCGGAATTAAGGCCCATCGAAAAATACTGGGCCGGATAAAGCAGGTACTACGGAAGCATCCCAAGGAGGTCAAACCTGAGGAAAATATGGAGAAAGAGTGGGTTCCCATACAGAAGAAGCTGCAGCCAGATGTTGTACAGAACGTTATGAGTGAAGTTCAGCGTAAGGTGCGAGCATACGGTTATGGTATTGAAGTTGAATGAAATAAATATGCCAAGAGATTACTAATTTACTTACTATTTTATTGTCTGAAAGTTTAAAAAGGATCGTCCAACTAGGTAATTTTCCACAGCGTTTTTTCCGTGATGCAATTTGATGTGGGATCGCCTGCGTACGTACAACAATGGAAAAATAAAAACAACATATTACGGAGTTTGCACCAATTTAGAGTCCAACGTGAAAATTGGGTCCTAAAATTTGTGATAAAAAGATGATTTTTTTAGAAGGAACGATAAAGCTTCCCATTATGACTAGCAGAGTATAGTTTTTTCTTTTTTAAAAAGATGCAGAGCACTAAAAAATTAAAAAACAAAAATATTGTAATTTATTCTCCCTTGACATTAGAGATCTTCCTAGACATAACGAAAATAACACGTTTCTGGCACATTGATAACTTTTTCTCACTGGCAACTCTGATTTGACATTAGAGCAGCTGATCGTTTTGACAGTTACAGCTTCGCAGTTGTCTCTTGTGCTTGTCTGCGTTTTGCTGGTCGTGAGGAAGTGGAACATCAAATTTGTACTAGTTATCGGATAAAAGTTTTGATTCGGGCAATGTATTCCAATCCATCGATACACGGTGCTAGACTTTGTCCAAATCTAGTTTGCGCTAAGAATGACTAAACGATGTCAAATTGATGGCCAACAGTATAATCTCGGTACAATCGACCCCGCAGAACAGTATGAAAAAAAAAAAAAAAAACGCCAACCGAAACTGGCACCGTATTATCAATCAGATTGGTATGTTCTGCTACTCCGATGTGAATCAGCAGTAGGGCGAACGGCAGACCAAAAATTTCTGTGCGTTTCTAACCAAACACGGTCGCATTTCGATGGCGGGTGTTGCATCCGAAAACTGAAGCCATCCACGCTGTGACCAAGTGCAGTCACTACGCTTATTGCTGATTTTGACAAACCCCTTAATTAAACTGAGATGCCCGGAACCGGAAAATGAGCTGTAAACTCAGAAAATGTTTTAGGTCGCGATTGCCAAGCCATTTCCTGACTTTGCAACTTTTGACTTTTTGACACACTATCACATGAGCGTGAAGGTAAACAAAAAGTTTTCCGTGACATTTCAAGACATACTATGGTTTCTTTTTATAATTCGTGTTGTCTAGACACCGCTTGACACAACCATGCACAACTATAGTTTGTCTATATAAGGTTGCCCAAATGTTTATTTTTTGTTCAAAATTTGACAAAATTAAAAAATCAGAGGGGTTGTGTACAAGACACGACCGCATACTGGTGACGCAGGACTACGTAAGTTTCTTTGTAGTGATAGTAGCATGTATCCATGCTTGTAATCATTCGATTCTTCATGTATACATGCTATGTGCAACATATATACATGCTACATGCGTTGTACGTAACATTTATCAAAGTAATAATATTGCATACGTTCTATTCTCAAAAGATTGTGCATTTGAAAACAATTTAACAAACTCAAGAACACAGACTATTGCTTTCCTGCTACCGTGAATTCGGGTGAAATTGATCACTTTTTCGAGTATTTTTTAAATATCTTTGAATAGAAACATATTTAGGAAGATGATTCAATTTTAAAATAAGTACTGTAGTGCTGGCTACACGACAGTATCATCTATATCTTATATAAATAGTTTTATTTTAGATAAAACTTAATGTAATCGTGAAATTGGAAATTTACAAATAACGGGTGAAATTGATCACGTAGAAATCAAGACGATATTGCTATTAAACCATACGCTCTGACAGCAATAACCAAACGTGCAGTATAAAATCTGGCGTAATCGAGATATTGCCTGTATGTAGGCAACAATGTCGCGTACAGCAACTAGCACAAAAATCAAACAGTCAGCTCTACATTAGCATGGTTGATGCATCTGCTAAATAAATATGAACGATAAAAAAGATATTAAGCCAATTTTAGCATCGTTATCATTTGTTTTTGTTTAAACATTGCTGTATATATGTGTAAATGTACGATTTTCGTATACAATCTTCACCAATCTAGTGAAACAAATAATTTAATTCTCCTCATATACGGGAGCTTGACTGTCTCTTTGAATGTGTAGTTGCATTTCGCTATGTAAGCACAAACCGATCTCTTGCACTCTCATGCAACTGCCATATGGAGCGTTTGTAAAATTTGTGCGAAGTATTGTCTGTCTTTTGCACCCTTTTATAAATCTCCATTCTGCTTCACAGAAAGAATAAATTTTCGCAGGTGGCAGCTCCATTTCGCACCCATAGCGATCTAGAAATCTATGTTGCCTCAGTTCATGATGTTATCAATCGTTTTATTTCGTAAAAGGTCAAATCAAACAATTTCTGTCGCATAATTTTATTCATGGAAATTATCAAAGCACAGCCAGATAATTAGAGAATCGAATTAGTTCTATCAAAATTTCCTTCTGCAACGAAATTTGTGTTAACAGCAAGGAGTTTTATCGGGCATGTTGAAAATTGCGATTCGATCAAAATAGTAAATTTTAAAAAATCAAGCCATTTACAAGATCAATCTTGCTGAAAGCCAAGTGACTTTGACCTGTAACTCAATCTTTATATGGATGGGTGCATATTCAGTTTTATGAATCAGTATAAACGTAGAATAAAGAGTTTTTTACTCGTTGGTCCAAGGTGATCAATTTCACCCGACTGATCAATTTCGCCCGAATCGACGGTACCTTAAACCTTACTGAAATTAAAGATTGTTTTTATTATCCATGGTTTCCCACGTTGAAGGGATTTTACCAATTCAATCCTATTTTATCAACAGCACATCTTTTCACTACACTTCTAATGAAACAGCAAGCATGCGTATTCATACAGAGTCGTATTATAACCGAACACTACAGCTGTAGTTCATTTTTCCAACACAGATATTAAGTTCGCCGAGGTTTAATCGTCTCGCAGTAAAGAATTTGCGATCTGTTGGGACAGCGAACTTGTGTCATTTTTTCTGGCACACTTCCCTAACACAGACATCAAATTGGACTAGGTTTAATCGCGTTCGTAAGAAATCTGTTGGCTCGAGGGGGCTTTGTTACTCTCTCTGGCGTACTTCCCAAGCAAGGACATCAAAATGGTCTAGGTTGAACCGCGGTGTTCAGAAATCTTGTTGAAATGAGGAAACTTAGTCACTTGTTTTGGCTTACTTCCCAAGCACAGATATCAAATTGGTATAGGTTTAGATCATCGTAAAGAATCTTCCAACCAATCACGAAGCGAGAACTCTGGTAAAACATAGGTTCATTATTTTCAATTTTTCAATAGTTCAATCTCAAGAATCCATACTTTTCTTCATTTGGGTCAATTCTTAGAAGATTTTCCGATCGATTGGTGTAAGAATCTTGAAAATCTATCGGAAAACCGCTGAGCTATTAGCGCTCAAAACCTTTCATTTTTCGTGACGCTCGCATTTTTCGATTTTTTGGAATGACACCCTATCTCAAAACTTGCCGTAAGACGTAGTCCTACGTCAAAAAAGGATTTTAACGGCAATAGCCTAAAAATATAAAATTGAATATCAAAATACGTGTTCCTAACCCTAACCTCATCGATTCAAGCTAAAAACGACATAGGGCTTTAGGACCCAATTATTGGCGTGGTTATTTTCTGTGTCTCCCACACATGTTTACAATTTAGCAATTTGAACCATCAGTGTTTCGTTATTGCCTCCCCACTGCACCCCTCCTTGCTTGACAAGCATATTTTCAATGTATTTAGTAAGTACAGGATAATTATTATTAAAAAATTAATTTGCGTAGGATAATTGCTGCAAGGTACAATATCAACTTTGCTTTATTTCGACATATTTCACATGACTGATGTTCTTCTTCTTCTTCTTCAGCAGCATAGAGCCGGGGTGGCTCGTGCTGTTTCAAGCACTCGTCTCCATTCAACTCGGTCTTGGGCCACTCGTCGCCAATTTTCTAGTCGTCTCAGAAGCCGCAAATCGCTTTCGACCTGGTCGAGCCATCGTGCACTGCGTTTTGCTGGTCGTGAGGAAGTGGAACATCAAATTTGTACTAGTTATCGGATAAAAGTTTTGATTCGGGCAATGTATTCCAATCCATCGATACACGGTGCTAGACTTTGTCCAAATCTAGTTTGCGCTAAGAATGACTAAACGATGTCAAATTGATGGCCAACAGTATAATCTCGGTACAATCGACCCCGCAGAACAGTATGAAAAAAAAAAACGCCAACCGAAACTGGCACCGTATTATCAATCAGATTGGTATGTTCTGCTACTCCGATGTGAATCAGCAGTAGGGCGAACGGCAGACCAAAAATTTCTGTGCGTTTCTAACCAAACACGGTCGCATTTCGATGGCGGGTGTTGCATCCGAAAACTGAAGCCATCCACGCTGTGACCAAGTGCAGTCACTACGCTTATTGCTGATTTTGACAAACCCCTTAATTAAACTGAGATGCCCGGAACCGGAAAATGAGCTGTAAACTCAGAAAATGTTTTAGGTCGCGATTGCCAAGCCATTTCCTGACTTTGCAACTTTTGACTTTTTGACACACTATCACATGAGCGTGAAGGTAAACAAAAAGTTTTCCGTGACATTTCAAGACATACTATGGTTTCTTTTTATAATTCGTGTTGTCTAGACACCGCTTGACACAACCATGCACAACTATAGTTTGTCTATATAAGGTTGCCCAAATGTTTATTTTTTGTTCAAAATTTGACAAAATTAAAAAAAAGGATTTTAACGGCAATCCCACACATGTTTACAATTTAGCAATTTGAACCATCAGTGTTTCGTTATTGCCTCCCCACTGCACCCCTCCTTGCTTGACAAGCATATTTTCAATGTATTTAGTAAGTACAGGATAATTATTATTAAAAAATTAATTTGCGTAGGATAATTGCTGCAAGGTACAATATCAACTTTGCTTTATTTCGACATATTTCACATGACTGATGTTCTTCTTCTTCTTCTTCAGCAGCATAGAGCCGGGGTGGCTCGTGCTGTTTCAAGCACTCGTCTCCATTCAACTCGGTCTTGGGCCACTCGTCGCCAATTTTCTAGTCGTCTCAGAAGCCGCAAATCGCTTTCGACCTGGTCGAGCCATCGTGCACGTTGGGCCCCCCTGTTCCTGGTGCCGGTGGGGTTGTTGAAGAGGACTAGTTTCGTCGCACTGTCGTCCGGCATCCTTACGACGTGTCCGGCCCACCGTAGCCTGCTAACTTTCGCTAGATGTACGATGGGAGTCTCCCCAAGCAGTGCCTGTAGCTCGTGATTCATACGCCTCCGCCACTCTCCGCTTTCAGTTTGTACTCCGCCAAATATCGTCCGCAGCACTTTCCGCTCAAACACGGCAAGGGCGCGTATGTCCTCCGTAAGCAGCGTCACGGCTTCAAGTTCATAAAGAACTACCGGTCTAATAATGGTTTTGTACATTGTTAGCTTCGTGCGGCGGCGTATGCTTCCTGATCGTAGCGTTTTACGAAGGGCAAAGTAGGCCCGATTTCTCGCTTGGATGCGCCACTAGATCTGATGTTGTTGTCCGCGGTCACCAGCGATCCCAAATACACGAACTCCTCTACCACTTCTAGTTCGTCGCCGTCAATGGTTACCGGTTACTCTTCCTTTTATGTATTTGGTCTTCGACGCATTTATTTTTAGCCCAATTCTCCTAGACTCCGCTTTCAGTCTGGCATAGATTGCCTCCGCCGTCGCAAAGTTCCTGGCAATGATATCGAGTCATCTGCAAAGCCTAGAAGTTGGCTACTCTTGGTAAAAATCGTGCCTCTCGTTTCGATGCCCGCTCGTCGGATCACCCCCTCAAGAGCGATGTTGAACAGCATGCAGGATAGACCGTCACCTTGTCTCAACCCTCGTCGCGTCTCGAAGGGACTCGAGAGTGTCCCAGAGATGCGTACGAAACACATCACTCGATCCAATGTAGCTCTGATCAGTCGCATCAGTTTGTCCGGAAAACTGTATCGTATGCAGCTTTGAAATCAATAAAGATGTGATGCGTGGGCACGTTGTACTCCCGACATTTCTGCAAGATCTGTCGGATAGTAAAACTTTGGTCCGTAGTTGCGCGAGCCCCCATGAAACCTGCCTGATAATTCCCTACGAAACCTTGTGCTATCGGTGACAGCCGGCGTAACAGGATCTGGGAGTACCTTGTAGGCGGCGTTTACCAGCGTAATACCACGATAGTTGCAGCAGTCAAGCCGATCACCCTTTTTGTAGATGGGACAAACCACTCCTTCCAACCATTCCTCCGGTAGCTTTTCCTCCTCCCAAATCCTCGAAATAACCCAGTGTAGAGCCTTTGCTAGCGTTTCTCCGCCATGTTTATAAAGCTCTGCCGGTAGGCGGTCCTTCCCAGCAGCTCTATTGGTCTTCAGCAGCCTGATTTCTCGTTTGACTTCTTGGAGATCAGGTGCTAGGACATCACTGATGTTCTCTGGTGAATAATTCGCTTTTGTACTAAAAAAATACGGTGACTACACAAGTGGCCCGCTTTACAATAAGCGCTTTTGTAGCATTTCGCCTTACCGTACCGAAGCACCAGTCTATGGTTTTTATATGAACACAACATACTTAATATATTTTCAATATTTATCTAGATATTTGCATTTTATGAATCATTTCTTGAAGAAAAGTTCAAGCTTTCGTCACTGAATTCACTATTATTCGCTATTATCCTACTTCAACTCATTTCTTCCTAGCACACAACCTATTTTGCACCATTAACCCCTATCCCTTAACTATTTTGGAAGAATCATTCATAGAAGAATTCGCAAAGGCAAGGAACGGAAGGAGAAATGCGGTCAGAACGGATGTTTTATTAGTGATCAAGATCGTAGGGGTTTAAGCGGAATCCCAATGCTTCGGTCAAGAATGTGGCCAGAAAGTTGAATCTGTTCAAGTCTTTTATTCAGAGACCCAAGTACCGGGAGGGACTGCATACGTACAAAATACAGAAGGTTACACATCGTGACGCAAAATCCGGTGGGAAAGTCAAGGGTCCGGAAACTGTACACCCAGATGCTGACGAAGCCTCATTTTCTCATTATGGATGATGAGACTTCCGTCAAGGCGGACTTCCGGCAGCTTACGGGGCTACAGTTCTTTACCGTCCAACACAAGTTTGATGTTTCGGAAGAAGTAAGGAAGCAGAAACTTTCACAGTTTGTCTAGAAATACATGATTTGGCAAGCGATCTGCTCATGTGGCAAACGGAGTGCGCCGTTCGTGACTACCGGGACTGTAAACGGGCAGATCTACCTCAAGGAATGTCTACAGAAATGTCTGCAGCCTCTGTTGAAGCAACACGAGTGCCATGAACTTCTGGTCGGATTTAACTTCGTGTCACTATTCAAAGAATGTCCTGGAGTGATACGAAGCCAACGGGGTTACTTTCGTACCCAAGGACATGAACCCTCTCAACGCACTAGAACTAAGGCCCATCGAAAAATACTGGGATATTATGAAGCAGGCACTACGGAAGCATCCCAAAGGTCAATCTGAGGAAGACATGTAGAAAAAGTGGGATTCCGTACAGAAGAAGCAGCAGCCAGATGTTGTACAGAACCTTATGGATTGAGTTAAGCGTAAGGTATGAGTACACTACGGGCGATTTCCATACAAACAGGCGGACAAAAATACTTTCGAATTCTTTTTAGGATTTTTTATGTTTTCCTAGTTTGTATGACTTAAATATGTTCTTAGAGTACATTTGCAAACATTTAACGAACATATTTTGAATAGAGTTTAGCTTTTTGATTTCGTCATGTGCGAAAAACTAATAGGGTGACGGATCCATATTTCGCCACTTCTATCCAAAAAATTTACATGAAACGAAACAGAACAAGGTTCTATAAGTTCAGATATTTGATAACATAAAAATGTTATACTTCGGACATTTCTTTTACTGATTCAATCATCATATTCATACTAAATTGTTTATTTTTCTCGTTATATTGATTATTTAAATGTGTATTCTGGGCCCAAATTTCGCCACCCAGTTGCCAAATTTCGCCACTTTAGAAAAAACCGATTCAAATAGATTTTAATGTCAAATTTATAAATGAATTCTCTATATTCCTAATAAATCCAGTTGTTAAATAGATTTTGCTTCGTTTTCAAGTGATTGTTCATGAAACGTTTTTGAAAACCAATAAAATACCAATAAAACCACAAATAAATTGAAAAGCAACAAAAAAGAAGAAATATTTTTACATACCGCCATCCGGGGTGAGATTGTGCCACGGGGCACAGTGGGGCAGATTGATCCGGCGCTCGGACAAAACCTCATAACTTCTTTCATATGCTTCGTAAAGCTTTATTGTCTTCAGCAACATTGTTTGTAATAAAATTGCGCATCTTTCTGTAAATTTTAAGTAGTTGTGTTTTTATTCCTATAGATGGCGTTGAGATCTAACTTTCTAAATAATGACTTTAGAAATATTGTGTCTTCAGAAAAGTTGTTTGTCCTGTAAAGTTACATAAAGTTACTGAACATATCAAAATTGTAGGACTTACGGGAATCAAGTTATAAATATTTTAAATACTCAAACACATTTTTTAAGTAGTCGAAATTGGTAGTCTGACGACCTTCTATACAAATTATCACAATCTGTATATCAAGAGTAATTTAGTATTATTATTCTGGCATAGGGTAAATCAACCATTTGTGGACCTTTCTATACATTATTTTGAACTCGTTGCGCTAAACACCCAACCAATGGCACTTACAATATTAGTAACTTTCGAATAAGCCTAAATATATCAATTTCTGATGCAAATCTATATTTTACAGATTTTTTAAAACAGATTGGAATGTCCATTTTCCTTTTATGGACCCTTGCGGTTTACAATAGAATAACGACCGGGTCCATTATAGGAATTTTAGTGTATTTTGCATGGAGAGAGTCCGGTAATGGCGACATTTTTTGCATTGTATATAATGGACCCACTTGTTGAAAACGTTAATTTTAAAGCATTAATAATGAAATGCAGCTAAAATTTTACCAACTCAAATGTGTGTTATGTTTAGTACGGTCTGTTTCATGTTATATATCCTCAGAAATAAGAAGTATAAGCTAATAAATAACGAAATTGTATCCGAGTGTCCATTACAGGTAGAGGGTTTACTATATAGGTTAACTTACCCTACTCTCTGCTTTAGTGCATTCATGTAATTTTTTTAATTCATTAGTTTGGCCATACGCAGCAAAAAGATATGAGTGGCGAGATAGGCTGTCATCGGCCTCAGCCAAATCCTGGCAGAAGGCACAAAAAGTAACGAGTAACTGACAGAGTATAGCAATCTGTTTATCCTGCAAACACGTATCAACATGTTCGACTCTGAATAAACAAAATGGAGGCTAGTTGAATCGAGCTGAAAGTCCAATCGAACATATTCTACTGCCAACTTGACTTGAAACAGAGCTAGGGTAAAGAACTAGTTTTAAGCAGTCTAAGCGGGTCACTGATTGTTTTACCTTATTACAAGCGATGGGTTGACTAAGTGGGGGATATCAGCATACCAATCTTCTTGCTATCTTTAGTTCTTCAAGCTGTTACCATTGGAAGACACTATTGTTGAGCTAAACTTTTGATTTTTCGCTTTAAAAGTTGGAGCGGTGGAACTAATTTTGAACACACCGAACCCATTTTCACCCGAAAGGTGCTATTTTGAGCAATCCTGAAATCTGAATTTTTTTACGTCCCGTTAAAAAATCCCTCGAACTTTTCCCCCTATTCAGTAAGTTCGCGTTCCTATCCGCGACCTACTAATCGGCATAGCGTACTGCCATAGATGCGTAAAATACAATCTGTCTAAATTGTTTATCGGGGCATACACTCACCGCACCGTTCGGCAAACGGTATTCGTCGTCTCTTTTATTCTCTGGTGTTCTTATGGGAAACAGCGAGTTTGACGTCTCACTCGCTGTTCATAAGGATGGTGGGAGAACAAAAGAGGCAAACATAGAAGTGCACACGATCTAACTTTAGAACAGTGTTGTCAAAGCAAATAACATTGAAACACATCGTTGCTTCATTAAATCATTGAAAAAATCTTCGAAAATTATTGAAAAAGCTGTCTTTTGTGTTGTTTTTAATAAAGAAAAATTAATTATGAACATACATTTCTCTTGAAAGTATTGAACCACGTTTTCACCATAGGAGGTTTCAGTTAATTTCAAACTTAAAATTCTTATTTCCAGAACCGAAACAGTGTCTTGGCAACACGATAGTTCATCAGTTGTGCTGCAGCTGCTGCTACTGGTGAACAGGTTCCTTCAATTCAGAATTTGTTTTCAGTTTTGTTAGAAAATAATAAAACTTTCGGCTAGTGACAAAGCCTTAGATAATAGAAAAAAGAGCGTGAATAATATGGTATGTGACAATTGAGTGCTTGACTTTTAGAGTGGTTGTAATCAGTGCTGAAAAATGTGATGGATTCGTTAGTAGCGAGGTGGCGATTGCTGAAGAGCAGCTGAAAATGTACGTTTTTGGACAACAATTTTTAATTCATCATATTTCTTGTCGGAAACCCAGTAAATTGTGTTTGTGTGAATCAAATGTATGGTTAAGTGATTTGTGAAGATGATCCTATCAAAAGATTTTGAAAATATTAATAAACAAGTGCATTTTCGGCTCATTTATGTTCAACTGATTAAAATAGGTGAGACTGCTTAACTCGTTCCTTACCCTAATTGGGAAAAAGCTGTTAAGTAGCCGCCTTTACAATGTCCTGAATTCCCCTTATCGACTCCGATGTATCTCATAACGATAATAATGCTATGTCTTACATATACAAGCATGACTATTTAACGTACAGCAGGAATGAACTTCGCACTGGCGCGCGCATTTACTAATTTGTAGCCTAAAATGCCGGAAAACATGCATTCGAAAAACTTGAATATCTCCGAACATCGCAACTAGTAGCAGCTAATTTTTTGCTTGTTACTAGTTAACACCCTGAATGTTGATTTTATGGTAGTGTCAGAGCGGAAATCTCTGGAAATCTTTTTCTACACGCTATTGAAAATTGACAAAAATAACAAATATTTTGTTCTAAAACACTTCGTCAGAACAAAGCCTACTAGTAAAAAATCTGTCTTAATATCACCTAACCTATTAGTTTATAATCCCTTTAATGTGAATTGTCCTTTAAAAGTATAGAATTTTAAGCAGCATGGTAGCCAGATACTAAAAGATTAAATGATATTTATTTTTTCATTTTCCAAAAATTTTTTACACTGTGTTTCACCTTCTTTAATGCCTATTGAAAAACTACTTATTAAAACAATTTATGTATATTTCTTATAGATTATGTGTCTACTATACGTAGAATATTAAGTTTGATAGAATATCTCAAATAAAAATTTTGAGGTTTTGTCCGAGCTTTTTCGGGTTCTGCCCCATAGTGCGGGGGTGAGATTGGGCCAAAAACCAAAAATGTTTATTTGTGAAAATTTTTTATATCTATAGAAACTGGTGACCTAAATTCAAAATAATGATGAAAATAACATATTTATTCATAACTTAGAATGGAACACAGATAATATTAGCAAACTATTTAGGGTTTCAAAGTTCGCGATCAAAAATACTCGGAAATAACGCTTGTAAAAAATGTCCCCCATAAACCAACCCAAACAAGAAATCGCATCAACTTGCTATTTGGAAGGTATATAAACTAATCATTTACAATGTATTGAAAGGTTATTATGCGTTGGATAAGTTTTGATTACGAAAATAATATTTTTCGATACTTTGTACTTTTCGAGCTTCACGGGGGTGAGATTGTGCCAAGCCAGAATGATCGATCCAATTTTTGGATTTCACATACACAACAAAAATACGTCAGTATACACCAGCACACTCACATTCTTTACTATTGAGCACAATATTTTGACAGATTAGATTGCATCATCCATTTTGGAGCATAGGTCTGCTAAATAAATTAAACTAATTTTTACTTTTTCTCTGGAAATTTCAGATGCTCAGATAAACACTCTAATATAGGACGAATATATTATACCGTGTATAAACTGCCAGTTTTAAGAAGGGCGAGGGGGGTGGGATGGGCTACATGTTCTGCGGCAGCGGGTTCTCGAGCGAAGTAATGGTTACTTTTGTTAAATGATCAAATAGGTATGCCCCCTTTGGAAACACCCCTTCATATATCTCCCCCTTATTAACCCTAGAAACGCTACTGGTTATATAAAGGCTGTCCATTGACTACGGACTCATTTTTAGTTATTTCAGACCGCCTCTGGTTATTTTCGTTCATACTTTTTGTATGATGTGTTGTTTTTGGTCGACCCCCTGACCCTGATAGTCCACTCAGTTCATGAACGGCCCCATATGAAATACTTTATACTGATATTTATGTGTATTGTTTATAAACATGCTAACGTTCACTGTTTAGGTTTTTAGCTTAACTTTAAGTTTTTGGCACAATGTCACCCCCTAGAAGGGGTGAGATTGTGCCAAAGTTCATGCACTTCCAGTAAAATTATGTTTCATTGTAACTAAACCATCTCTACGGTAGTTGTTAATTGAACAATTTAGTACATATTGACAGGTTTAAAATCAACTTAGTTCCTAAATTGTGTGTATACTGAGCTAAAGAACAAAAACATATGCTTTTTTGGCACAATCTCGCCCCGGACGACGGTATTGAATAAAATTCATTCATAAAGCAACTTAATTTTCTCTGTCTCCAGTAAATATATGCGAATCGAAATTCCGGTTAAATAGCAATTGTATCATGTAGGCCTTAGGAAATTCTAAGTAAAGCGACGGCATTTTATTCAAGCAATTGAAAAGAATTCAAAATATTTTCTTCTGTATTAACCTCTATAACAGCGGTTCCCAACCTTTTTTCGGTTCGCGTACCCCCTGACGGATTTCCCTATACTATTCTGAAGCGAACTAAAGTTTTGGCGTACCCCTGGGGGTTCGCGAACCCCCATTTGGGAACCGCTGCTCTATAAGGTCTACATCATTTACAGCATCGCAAAATCCACTAAAAAGATCGAAACTTTTATATCTTTCAATATTTTTTCACCAAATTTGGGGGATTTCCCGAATATCTTTTGCATTTTCATAAAATCTATAGATAATGGCCATATAACTTATGACCCCGGCGTTAGTCCGGAGTTCCCTGGGGTGCCGTGACATGGGTTTTTTTAGATGCAGATGCCAAATATTTGAAATTTGTTTGAAATCTGTTTGAAAATATTTGAAATTTTTGTAACCATATCATCGACTGTGGACATATCAGTTACTTTGCCGTAGTTACGAGTAAAGGGACATTTCAGCGTCAGTAATATATGTCGTGTCGCATATCAAAAAACGTCACAAAATTTGACAAAATAGCTGGCGACCATCTCATGTCTCTCAGAAGCCATGTGACCGGTTCCGGCCCCGGGAGGGTTTCTTTTCTGATTCAAGCACGGAACGGATTTCGAAGGAACTTGTCCGAGACCTGGCTTCTGAGAGACATGAGTTGATTGGCAATCGCTATTTTGTCAAGTGGTGATGTTTTTGACGTAGGACTACGTCTTTGTTTACTATACTGGGACTGGGTAGCACTTTGTGTAAACGAAAATAGAATTGTAACGTTTGAATGAAAGATTTCAAATGCTAATAACTACTAGACTACTGAACGAAACTGAACAATTTATATGTCGTTGGATAGATAAAATGACCACCAATTTTATAGGGGAGTAAGAGAGCAATTTTAAGGGGGGCGTAAGAGGAGGGGCTCCTATACAAATTAAACACTAATTTCCTCAATACTCGAAAACTAATCAAGCAAATGGAACCAAATTTGACATGTGGGGGTTTCAGAAGACACGATTTTTTTCTACGGTGTATTGAGACCTCTTCTCCTTGTAAGAGGGGGAGGCTCCTGTACAACTGAAATACAAATTTCCTCAAAACTCTAGAACTAATCAAGCAAATGCAACCAAATTTGGAATGGGGTTTCAGAAGGCAAGATTTTTTTCTATAGCGAATTGAGACCCCTCCCCTCTTTCGGAGGGGGGGCTCCCATACAAATGATATACAAATTTCCTCATAACACGAGAACTAACCAAGCAAAAGGAATCAAAATTGGCATGTGGGGGTTTTTGGAGGTAAGATGATTTTCTATGGTGTACTGAGACCCCTTCTTGTTCTAAGTTATCTGGAGGTATCTGGAGAAAAAAAGTTCTCGACTAACAAAGGAGTAAATTCTCTTATTTTTCCATGTTTTTCTTCTTCTCATTTTTTTTATGATTATTATTCTTCCTCTAGCCGTCTAAACTATTTGTTTTTCGAAAAGCTCAATTCATTACTTTTCTAATGATATATAATACATAAGATTTAACTTTGAAAATAGTGTTCAAAAATTGATTTGAAAATAAACGTGTTTTAATCGCAAAAAGCGTATATATCATATCGTTTTTCAACTTTGACAGCCTCTATCTCAGAAACAACATCGAATAGAGACTTGCTATTTTGGATTTTTCTTAATTGAAGTATTTACTATCAATAGAAAATTTCAATAAACGGATTAGTGAAAGTGAGTTTTCTGATTTTTGTCCGCCTGATATCTCATAGTGGAGTATACGGTTATAGTATTAAAATTGAATGAAATAATTATGCCAAAAGCTTACTAATGGGTTATATTTCATTGTCTGAAAGTTGGAATAGGATCGGTCAAGTAGGTAATTTTCGTGATGCAATTTGATGCGGAACACCCTTTGTTCAACTGACGCAACCGAGGTTCACTGATATTAGTCATTGCAACTCAACTGTAATAGCCAGGGGTTTCACAACATTAAAATTGCAATTCGTTACTTCTTGGAAGTGTGGTTCACTCAATTCCATAGGAATGAAGTGACTCTAACATCCAATGTATGCAGCAATGTAGGGTATGGAACCTATTTCATGCAGTCTAAGCGGATCACTGATTATTTTATCTTGTTATAAGCGAGCTTTCTTACCCCGTTTGTAGACGGCCTTCGTTTTTGAAGCTCTAGACCCACACAGTAAATTTGTTCTGAATTGACAATAGGAAAAATGTGTTCAGAACAAATTTCTTGAGATTTTGATATTAATATCACAACATTCTGACCATGCGTTCAAAAGTTCATCATCTTTCAAAAATATGAATTCAGGGAAATTCCGTTCCCTTTTTTACTTTCGAAAAAAAAGGACATCTAAACCAAAATGATTAAACTCAAAAATTTTCAATGGGTAATTTATATACTTTGGTTCAATTTTGTGACATATCTGAATTGAAAAAATATCTGAGTGAAGCGTTAGACATGAAAATCGAAAAGGAGAAACTGAACTATTTCCCATTTGGCGCTCCTCCAGTTAATTATTTTTGCATATAAATCAAAACTTGAGGTTCCTTTGGATGTATTTCGGTTGCAGTTGAAAACTGTAATAATCGACGTGCGACATTCGGTTTTATTCTTGTTGTGTGTGTCGCAACTACGTCGCACGTGGTATACCACGTATACGCTGTTATCGCCCATTGATGTGCTATACAGTGCACCACGTGCGAAGTAGTTGCGACACACAGGACAAGAATGAAACCGAATGTCGCACGTCATTACGGTTGTCAACTGCAACAGCAATATTTTCATGAAAAAATAGTCATTAGCTTGATCGCATCCTTTTTACGATGTTGCCCGTTAGAGAGTTAAGCAGTTTTGAATTTTACTGATGTATTGCAAACTTGTACCGAATTATCTGTTATAAGCTTGCGATCAAAACGTCAAATGACGCAAGCACTCACAAGTATATTACAATATGGTATGAAATTGAGTGCAAATTGAGAGTTTGACTTTTAGGAATGCTTAAGGTGAAATTAGTCGTCATTGATTCTGCAAATTTCAAAAGCAGTTTTATTGTCTGAAACAAAAATTTTGTTCATCAAAATATATACGCTGTGAATAGAAGAATGGAGTGAATACATTTCTATAAACAGAACCCCGTTTTTGGGTCCAAAAACATTTTCCGAAATTGGGCTCTTCGACGAAAAGCTAATGATTGCTAGTTTACCGTTAATTCACCATATTTATTTCTTGTCGAAAACACAGTCAATTGTGTTTGTGTATATTACAGTTATGGTTAAGTGGTATTTAGGATGATGTTCTTATCAAAAATTCTGAAAATATCTGAACTGCATCTTAAGCTTATTTATTTTCAACAGATTAAAATAGGCGAACCCTGATCAATCGGTTCCTTACCCTGCATAATAGCAAAGAGCTTTGCCTAAATTTATTGTTTGTGTGTTTTTGGTTGGTTTTCCTTTTTATGCTTCGGAATGCATCTACTCACATCTTTATTATCAGTTACCCTAATGAAGTACGAACTTTGCAAGATTAAAAAAATTAATTGATGAATATTTCAAATTACAAACATATTTCGAATAACAATATCGTTTGTAATTATTTAAATGTGATCATGATGGTTTTTTTGTGATTTAACTTTACAGAAAAGATAGTTTGAAAAGGAAATAACCCTTACAAATGTGCAAATTGAATTGAAAATTTGTAAGAACACGATGTGATAACGCAACAAAATCGGGATTTCGTGCTATCCATTGTGATGTGCCTACTAACTTGTAGAATTATAATCGTCAAAATAATTAGAACTATACAATTTTAAATGTAAGAAAAGTGGAGCCTGTTAGAATGTAATAAAGGGCCACAAAGGAGCAAGGATGACGTGCAAAAGAATTTGACAACGGCGTTCATTTCCTCTGAACACAATATTCGTGATGTTCAATTGATATAGCGGCAAAATGGTCTTATCTTAGCGAATGTAATTGCTAATATTACAGCTTGAAACTAATGTCGATGATTCGTTGGGTTCTTTTCCTAGCGAATCATTGACGCTTTTTATCAGAATGATATCTATTTAATTTTTGCGCATATTGTCCGAACAAGAGAGGAATTTCAATTGTGACAGCCAAATTGATTTTGATGGATGATTAATGCAGCTCAAAAACAAAAAATGTATAAATTGTACCATCTATTGAGACGCTCCAACAGTTAGTTATATTTGTTTGGAAGGTGAAGTGGGACACGAAACACTTCATAGATCGTCTAATATGTTAAAACTGTTTTTGTTACTGTTTTGTGTCGGGCTAACTTTTGCTCAAGAGTGCTCTGTATGTCCTGTGGGAGTTTGCCATCCAAATCCTGCATGTCCGGCAAATGATAACGCGAGTGATCCAAAGAAGCTTCCACATGCTGACTGCGGAAAATTTTACAAATGCAGTCTCGGAAATGCGTGTGAAATGAGTTGTCCAGCTGGATTACATTGGAGTGTGACTGCAAATCGTTGCGAGTGGCCACACATAGCTTGTTGTGATAAAACAATTGAATGTAGGCCGTGTTGTGATACGCCAGCGACGACTCCAACAACAGTTATCACAACTCCAACCACGCCCATCACAACACCAACGACGCCCATCACAACACCAACGACGCCCATCACAACTCCAACCACTCCATTACCAACACCGGATGATCCTGTATGCATAATCGATGCCCGATGCCCAGCGAACGACAATCCCTTTAATCCTTTGCTTCTGCCACACGAGTCGGATTGCACGTTATTTTACAAATGTGATTTTGGCAGACGATGTCCAAAGTCTTGCCCTCCAGGTGAACATTTTAGCGTAGCTCTACAGCGCTGTGATTGGCCAAATATTGCATGCTGCGATCCAAGAATACCTTGCACGACAACGCCACCCGTACCAGCACCTACAACGGTCGCAACGCCAGCTCCACCTGCTGTGCAATGCATACCAGATGCTCGATGTCCTGCAAATGATAATCCGATGAATCCATTACTTTTACCGCATGAGACTGACTGCGGTCTGTTTTACAAATGTGACACCGGTGAACGTTGCCTGAAGACATGTCCTCCAGGAGAGCATTTTAGCGTAGCACTACAACGCTGCGATTGGCCAAACATTGCTTGCTGTAATCCAGCAATACCTTGCACGACAACACCAATCGCGCCAGCGCCACCAATACCAACACCGGCTCCTCCGGCTGCACAATGTATACCAGATGCTCGATGCCCAGCAAATGACAATCCAATGAATCCTTTGCTATTACCACACGAAACTGACTGCGGACAATTTTACAAATGTGATAGTGGTGAACGCTGTCTGAAGACGTGTCCTTTGGGCGAACACTTCAGCGTAGCTCTACAGCGTTGTGATTGGCCAAACATTGCTTGCTGTAATCCAGCAATACCTTGCACTTCAACACCGGGTACGCCATCGCCTCCAGTCGTACCAACACCGGCTCCTCCAGCTGCATCATGTACACCAGATGCTCGTTGCCCCGCAAACGATAATCCGCTGAATCCACTATTGTTGCCCCACGAGACAAACTGTGGTCAATTCTACAAATGTGATAGCGGTCAACGTTGTCTAGTTGCGTGTCCTCTGGGAGAACACTTTAGCGCGGCCTTACAGCGCTGTGACTGGCCAAATATCGCCTGCTGTAATCCACAGATAGGGTGCGTGGCGACGGCTAATCCAATACCCACAACGAACAGTCCAGTTGGTACATCGTGCGTTTTTGACGCCCGCTGTCCAGCAACCGATGACCCTATGAACCCTCGATTGTTACAACATGAAAACGACTGTTCTTTGTTCTACAAATGCGATCTTGGACGGCGTTGCTTAATGCAATGTAAAACAGGAGAACACTTCAGCAGTGCTCTTCAGCGTTGCGAATGGCCAAACTATGCATGCTGTGATGCAAGATTGCCATGTGAAACTGCTCCTAATATGAATGATCCGTGCTATCCCGGGGTTTGCGAGACTCCAATTTGCTACGCTGACAGTGGGTGTCCAGTACAAGATAATCCGCTTAATCCAATTCACCTCCGAAATCCGGCGAGTTGCAGTTCCTTCTATAAATGTCAGCGTGGGCAGGCATGCTTGGTGGAGTGCCCAATCGGACAGCATTGGAGCCAAGCCCTACAACGTTGTGAATGGCCTAATGTAGCCTGCTGCAGTCCTGCCGTAGAATGCTGCCTTCAGTGTATTGAAGACAGGCGTAGGGAGCTGGGACGCCTATTCGGAATTAAAATGTACAACTAGCTATAATACTTGATGCATGGATGTACTTCCGGTATGCAAAAAGAGTTGGATCGTTGGATCCTTCAGAAATGCTGCATATGAAAACTGTACAATGGAATTTATTTCTCAACCATGCATTGAATATGGAAATATAAGCATCCGCAAGTCATTACAACTATGTACGATATGAAATAGAATCGAAGTTCCCTAGCGAAGCTCACAATCTCTTTAGAGTTTCAATAGTTAATAGTAGAATAAGCTTAGGATCGAAGAAATAATCATGACCTATTTATTCAAATAAATATTCTACGATTCATAATATCCATACGGTGAAATTTAACAATCCAGCGACTTTAGCTTCCACATTTTGTTGATGTCTCTTGATGTTATAGTGCAACATAATACATTTCAATTCACACGAAGGTAGTTAATATACTCAGTAATTTCAAAGACACGATGTTTGCTCGCGGAAAAACCTGTGTTCTTGGATATTAAGAGACCTTTTATGACCTAGTGTTCGTTGACGTCCTTTCGACAAAGATTTTTTCCTATCTTAAATAACTTGCAGGCACAATTTACTGCACTATCAAGTCGATCGCCTTGATGGGACAAAGCACTGCTTCCATTCTTTTCTCCAGTAGTTTTGTGTATAGAAATTTTGCCGGGAATCAGTCCTTTCTGGTGGCTGATAGCTTTCATCAATCAGCTTTCTCACCGAATCTACCGAAGATCGAAAGCCGAGACGCCACAATCGTTTGTAAGCAAAAAAGCAAAGCCTTGGGTTATAAACGTCATTAAGACTACAGGGTGTTCATAAGTTCGAATACAAAATGTGTTTAAAAACCAAAAATACAAGATATTCTTTTCTGAGTCAATTTTTATTGAAGCAATGTTTATTGAGAACCTTTGCGACATATTTGGTGGAAGCACCTCCCCCCCCCCCTTTGTGCTTTATGACGAGCTGGAGACGTTTCTTAAAAGAATCACACGCGGCATGCATCTGGTCCATGGGCATCTCGTCCCAGATCTTGGAAATGAGCGTCTAAAATTGGTCCATAGTGCTCACTTTATGTTCGCTCTGTTTGGCCAGCATGTACGACCATACATAAAAGTCCAGGGGATTAAGATCATGGGAGCTGGGAGGCCACAAAGCCTTATCGAGAAAATCAGTCAAATTTTCCCGACACCACGCTTGGACAATATTCGCCGTGTGGGTCGGTGCACCGTCCTGTCGAAAGACGTAGTGATGTTTCCCGTAGAGGTCACGAAGCGACCTAAATTAAATTAATTAAATGTCTCTAAATTAATTAGAAAAAAAAAATGCCGAGGCCACAACCTTCTCCAGTTCTTTGGTCTTATAGTGCGCGGCGTTGATTTTCACGTTTTTCTCGATAAACACCAGTGGAAGCTTCCCACGCTTGGATACGGTCCCCCAAACGATCACCGATGCGGTGCTCTGGAACCGCGGGATGTTTATGTGGGATGAGGCGATGCTGACCATCGTCGGCGCCCACAGCCGATCATTTTAGACATTGTGCGGCTGTTGCAAGATGAAGAGTTTCTCATCAGAAAACACGAACTCCTGACCAGCGTGCCGCGAAAGTATCAGTTTTGCTCTGTCCAGCCTCTTCTTTGTTGTAGCCTCCGTTAGCCCGTGAACCTTGCGTTTCTTGTACGGCTTGCATCCTAGTGTAGTGTCCGGCAGTGTCAGTCACTTTCAACTGAAACACTTCGGAGCACAAAACAAGCACATCCATTAAAGTCTACGTTCGTCTAAAAACTGACTCTTTGTCTAAGTGCATAATATGTCATGCCCCAGTATGCGTAAGAGCTAAATTGAACGATTTATGATTTCTCTCTTTGTCTCTTATCGTTCGTATGATGAACTCTCGCAACACATTGTGCTCTCGTTGATTGATCACTTTCCAATCCACACGTGATCATGCATTCCAACAAAACTACAGAACCAGTTCCCAGAGCATTGGAGGCTCCACTGCTCTGGTAAAATGGGGCCTTGCCGCTTTGAAACTCTACCAAGCGTCCATTCCATGTGCTTATTTCTTAGCCTGGCTCTATTTTAAATGTTCCGAGTCGAGTTTTCTTCCCAAGTAACATTTTTGCTTATTAAACTAACAACATTTTTTTAGTCGACAAAGATAGATGCGTTTTAAGCATTTTTACTTAAAGTTTAAACATGAAAACCAAATCTATTCTTGCTTTTTGTATGTACATTATTATTTTTCATGCAAAAATCTACGAAAAGAGATACAAAATCGATTTTTTTTTGTCAATTTTCGGAAATTCCATTGTTCGAGTTTCCATTCTGTTTCGTGTTAGAAGCGTTCCATACACTCATTTTTGGAGTTTTTTTTTGGCTGTAGAGCCCACAGACAATTGATTTCATAAATAAAAATTGATTTATATCCCACAAATTATTTTTTTGCCCCCCGATTTTTTAAGCCATTTCCCAAGTTGGGGGGGGGGGGAGGGTGACAAAACTTTGAAAATAATCTGCAATGGCCTAACGGTAGTTTTTACAATCGATGGTCCCCTCGAAGGTAGAAGAAAGTATAATGAAACAAAGATGGTTATAGTATGCAATCAGAATGGGACAAGACATGATGGGGAAAGAACTGAACAGATTGTGCGTTGTGGACGTTTCGTCGTCCAGTAATATGGCATCGCTGACCACAGCGGCTATTTCGGCAAACTTGGTTTCGCTGTACGGAAAATATGATTGCTGCCCGGTTGATCGGAAGCAGTGTTATCGTTATCAATGAAGCTGAAGTGAGAAATTAATGTGTTTTAAACGAATCAGCAGCATCGCTGAGAGCAAGTGTGGAATAAGTGCGGAATGAATGATGCGCAAACGTATCATCAGCATTGTTGAGAGCAAGTGTGGTGAAAGAGTGGAATAAATGTGAAATGAACGCTACACAAACGTTGCTAAGAGAAAGTGTGGAATAAGAGTCGAATAATCGTCGTACAAACTTATCAGCAGCACCACTAGGACCAGGTGTGGAATAAAAGGTGTTTGATGCCAACAAATAACACCAATAACTTGAATGACACAGTATACTTTAAATTTCTATTAGGCTCACTTTATTGCACATCATGGCGACTACATTCGGATGAACAAACGAAGTTGCATTAACACTAAACAATCAAATAGCAGCCGTACTCAAATATTGCAAATTTGTTAAGAATGAGTAGATGTGATAAAGCGGAATACATTACTTTAGTACAAATAGTTTAAAAAATGTTTAAAATGTTTCTAAAGTAATCTTATACAGCAGATGTCTAACATGATTTGAGAAACTACTCTTCAGCGCTTAAATATATTTTAGCGGAGGTTTGCTCCACGGTTGACAAACTTAAACTTGTAAATCTACATCGGCTAAAAACTCGGCGTCTATCATATGTCAGATGTGTTAAGATGTGTTCGTCGACGAGTTCCGGCCGACAGAATGTAAGTTCGAATCCGGGTGATAGAAAAAAGTATAATCGCGGGCTTGATGAATTTTGAGACAACCAATGATTTCCTACTAAGTCTCTCATTAAATTATACTTACGTATACGAAAATGGACATAAAAATAATGAAACACAAAAAATACAATGAATAACTTTTTACATATCTTTTCTTTTGGCTTGTCTAAAAGTTTAACTGCTGTGGAATAAACGTAGCTTCAGTTTAATAAACATATTTATACGTGCTGAATAAACGTTTTACTATACGTTGATTAACAGCCATATAAACGCATCTTCCACGCACGTATCCAGCAGTGTGCTGTTTAAATTCTCTAAAGCATTGAACAGAGGTGTTTAGACACACTTTAAAAGCAGCTATACAGCATGTGCTGAATAAAAGCTGTCGGTTAAACGTTGTTAAATAAGCAAAAATTGTTCCTTGGGGTGGTCTTTTTTGAAGTTTTTGAGTATTTAGTATACCGGAATTTACTACGGTCCATCAAATAATCTAATTTCTAATCAAATCAGTCACATTTGAATTTATATTTATATTGGATTTCCGATTAGTTAACTGAAGGCACGCTGAAGGTATATATATGGTACCGGGAGTTATACACAGTTATTCTTGCATTGTCGTAGAACGGTTGTTTTCAAAGGTTCGGAACGACAAATTTGACAAAATTTCCGAAGATGTCGACAATTTATAGGCAATCGTCGTATCTTCCAGATTCTACGAAAGCGCCATCGTTTAAACGGAATTACTCCTACTGTAATTAATTCTGTTAGATAAGGACTGGGTGGTTTTACTATTACTATCGGATGGTATCTTGTTCAGAGGCGGATGGGAATTCTACGCGATGTTACTGATATTGAAACATGTTTCGTTTTCAATTATTTTTATTCCTCCTTGAGCAGCTATTGTCGGCCTTAAATCGCTTTTTATTTCCTATTTAAATACGGTTGTTTAGGTAAAGCATGATTTATGTTTAATCTAATGGCACCAGTCAAACTTTTTCAAACAAGTAATAAAATTGCTTTGAAAAAGTATTATCACACTGAGTGATAATAGGGACTTTTATACTGATTAATTATATTAAGTAAACGCATTCATTTCTTGTTGTTATAGAGGTGCTAACAAGAATTGGAAAGAACAGCGAGTTTAAAACATGCCGGAACCGAAAGACTATAAAAACAATAGCACTCTTCTTACAAAAAAGTTATTTGAATTGTGCACTTTAATTGACCGTACAAAATAGTACAACTAAATTGCGGGATGAAGCTTATATTTTTTTCGGTTTTGATAACGTTTGCAACCGCCGGTAACATTCCTTACGGAATTGTTCCTGTAAATGAAATTGCATCGTAGTATATAACGATGACACTAAACAACTTTTGTTTTGCTTTCACAGGAATGCGCAGGAAAAACGCATGGTGCGAAAGTATACATTGGAAACGATTGCAGTAAATATGCTATTTGTCAGCCTACCGGATTGTCTTTCATCCAAACTTGCCAGGAGGGACTAGTTTACGACATAAACAAGGATATGTGCGATTGGCCAGCCAACGTACCGGGATGCGGAGGACAAAGGAATACCGGAAATGACAATAGCTACTGGGGACAACAAAATTATTACCCTCAACAACAACAGTGGCAATGGCAGTGGCCGACTCAGGACAGCTATTACCCCCAACAATGGAACCAATACCCACAGCAAAATTACTACCCGCAACAACAGTATTATCCTCAACAAAATTGGCATTGAGTTGAAAATCGAATAAATTATTTACTGAAATATTTTGTCTTTACTTCTAAATATGGTGGAAGTGTTTTGTGATGATAATGGCAGCAATGTAAGGAGAATTGTAGGAAAATATTTGATTTCTGGACTGTGATGAGACGTGACGTCTTTTCAGCAAACTGTCGCTACTTTTCAAACGTTGCCTAGCAGTTTTACCATCAGTTATGAATATGTTGTTCTTGACAATACTGCTGAGTGTCCATTTGGTGTTTTTTAATGCGAGCAAAGCAGTCCAATTCGGTCAATCAGCGGCTAGTCTAAAATGGTCTAAAAATCTGTTACGAGTTGACACGTTTCATCTTAGGTTTGGCTATCGTGATTAGTCACTATAGGCTGGCAAAGGGTGAACATGTGCATTCCATAACCTCTGTTCATTAACTCCTATTCCTAGCTCCACCAGGTGCCGGCTGGGGTACGCAACTTCGGTTGTCGTATGCTAACAGGAAACGGGGCACAGTGGCTCCCGCCCACATTAAGATGGCAGCCCCATCAGCGGGATAAGGACCTTAGGTTAACAGCCTACTGTACCGGAACACAGTTACCGTTACGGACAAAAGTTACCGAAAATGAAAGAAGAAATCTCTCTGGATTATTGGCAACGACCTTTAGCATGAAAGCACGGACACGAATCGGAACAAGGAAAATACTGACCCTTGCCCAGCAGGGCAAGCTGGCTTAACTTGCAAGGGAGGCTAGCCGCCTGAAGCTTGAAATCGTGGGACTGAGCGAGGTCCGCTGGCCGGGTACTGGCGAACACAGGACATCATCCGGGCAAGTCTTGCTCTACTCTGGCATACGAGGTGAGAATGCTACTCGAGAAAGAGGAGTTGGATCCCTACTGAGCTCAGGGGCACATGCGGCCCTGATGAAGTGGGAACCGATAAATGAGCGAATAATCGTTGCCAGATTCAGAACACGGGTTAGGAACCTTACAGCAATCCAGTGCTATGCGCTAACAGATGCTGCAGAGCTGCAGGAGAAAGAGAGTTTTTACAGCCAGCTGAACAGCGTGGTTGAGAAAATCCCGAAGGGAGATATCCAAATCCACATGGGCGACTTAATCGTGAAGATTGGCTCAAACAACGCGGACCTTGAACGCGTCATGGGACGCCATGGCCTAGGAAAGATGAGCGAAAACGGGGAGCTGTTTACAGAAATCTGTGGTAATAACACCATTGTCATTGGTGGATCGCTCTTCCCCCATAGACCAGTACTTAAAGTCACGTGGGTTTCCCGCGACGGCCAAACAGAAAACCAAATCGACCACATGTGCATCAGCCGGAAACGGGAGGAGCCTCCTTGATTTACGCAACAAACGCAGCACTGATATTGCATCCGACCATCATCTTGTTATCGCTGAGATACGTCTGCGCGTTGCACGTGTCCAACGACGGGAAGAGAAAGTTTGGTGCCGCTACGACGTCCGCCGATTGGAGAATCCTGAGGTGAAAAGGGCCTTTGTCGAACAACTTGAATCTCAAGCCTCGGAGCTGCCACCTGGTGGAATCGTCGGAGAGCAATGGACCGGCATCAAGAATACCTTCATCACGATCAGTGATGAAACCCTCGGCAAAGCGCGCAGCGGGCGGAGGAAGTGGATTTCGGATGAAACCTGGAGGAAGATCGACGAGCGGAGAGAGGCGAAAGCTGGCATTGAGCGAGCGCGGACCAGATCGGCTAAGACAGCTGCCCGTCAACGATACGCCGAACTGGAGAGGGCTGCTACTCGTGCTTGTAGGCGAGACAAGGAGGCGGGACAAGAGAGCCTGGACTAACTCCCTAGCCGAACAAGGAGAAACCGCCGCCGCCAATGGTAATATCCATTTGTTGTACGACATTTCTCGCCGCCTTAGTGGTGCCAGGATGAATACAAAGATGCCGCTAAAGGACAGAGCTGGTCAGCTATTGACTGACCGTACAGAACAGCGTAAGCGATAGACTGAATATTTTGAACAACTCTTCCGAGTTTCAAAAGCCAGAAACCAACAAAACCAGCAGCGTATGACGCCTACAGTTCGTCGAATTAATCGCGTCAACTCGGAGGCGCCATCGCTGGTTGAAATTGTAGCAGCCATCAAAAGTATAAAATCCAATAGCGCGCCAGGGATAGACTGTATTTTAGCCGAAATGCTCAAAGCTGACCCATCTTTGTCAGCCCAGATGATGCATCAGCTTTTCAGCAATATATGGGAAACCGTAACTTTTCCGGTGGACTAGATGCAGGGCATGTTGGTCAAAGTCCCTAAGAAAGGAGACCTAACCGAATGCGGTAACTGGCGTGGCATCACGTTGCTCTGTATTACTCTCAAAGTACTCTGTAAGGTAATCCTCAACCGGATCCAGGAGACGATCGACGCTACTCTCCGGCGGCAGCAAGCTGGATTCCGTGCTGGCCGATCATGTGTAGACCATATCACAACGCTCCGCATTATACTGGAGCAGATCAACGAATTCCAGGACTCTCTTCTGCTGGTGTTCGTTGACTTCGAAAAGGCGTTCGACCGACTCAACCACGAACACATCTGGGGCGCACTTAGGCGTAGAGGAGTTCCAGATAAGCTAGTCCATCTCATCGAAGCTTAGTACGAGGCGTTCTCGTGCAAGGTTTTGCACGACGGCGTCTTGCTCGACCCCATAAGGGTTACTGCTGGCGTGAGACAGGGCTGCATTTTATCACCGCTTCTGTTTCTCATCGTTATGGATGAGATATTAGTTGGAGCAATTGACAGTAGATCAAATCGAGGATTGCCTTGGAATCCTCTAAAGATAGAGCAGCTAAATGACCTCGACCTATCCCACGACATTGTCTTGCTCGCACAACGCCGAAACGATATGCAGAGCAAGTTAGATGACCTCTCCGAGAGCTCCCAGGCACCTCACAGTCAATGTAGCGAAAACTAAGTCTATGGTAGTGAACACGGGCAATTCCACCAACTTCACAGTAGCGGGACACAAATTGAACAGGTAGACGCCTTTCAATACCTTGGTAGCCAGACAACGCCCGGTGGTGGTACCAAGACTGATATAGCTGCACAGATCAGGAAGGCCAGGGGTGCCTTTGCAGGTCTGCGAAACATTTGGCGCTCAAACCAGATCGCTCTACGTACGAAACCCGAATCTTTAATTCAAACGTTAAATCCGTACTGCTGTATGCCTGCAAAACGTGGTGCGTCTCAACGGAGACAACGCAAAAACTGCAGGTATTCATTAACCGGTGCCTGCGATATATTATTCGTGCCAGGTGGCCTGATAATTGGATATCCAATGAGGAACTCCATCGTCGGTGTCATCAACGGCCGATAGCCACAGAAATTCGTGAGCGTAGGTGGAAGTGGATCGGACACACCTTGAGGAAAGGAGTGAACGAGGTTTGCAGAGAAGCACTCAACTGGAATCCACAAGGACAGCGTAGAAGAGGCAGACCCAGAGGCTCATGGCGACGGAGCTTAGCCAACGGCATCCGGGCTGTAGACGCGAAACCTGTCCTGGCGACAGGTAAAGCCATGGCGGGTAACCGTCAGCAGTGGAGATCTCTGATTTCATCCCTTTGTTCTGCCGGACCGGCGGACATGGTCGCATAAGTAAGTAAGTAAATTAGTCACTATACTGGCCAACTCGATATCGTTTTCCCGAACCTTCGAATTGCATGGAATTCGAAGACTTCGGCCTCAGTCTCACCACTATCATTTTTAATATACTTTCAACCAGGTTTTATCAAACCTGGAAAGTCCATGTCGATGCAGCGGTACATTTAATTGTTTAAAGATATTTGAATTTGTTTTTTTTAAATCAACCATTTGTTTTTGGGTTGACTTATTAATGAAATTACACATTTATTGTTGTTTATTGTTGTTTACAGTCTTCAGTGCAGTACAGACTAGTATATATAAGTAGTACTAGTAATCTAAATTAATTATTGCATTTCTAAACTTATTTTTGCTAATATTAAAGTCGAATATATAGTTTACTTCATTGAAATGCCTACAACAAGCACGAAGCGGGTTATTCTGACCATACGTTGTTCGATGCGTTGGGGTTCAAAGTAATGCGTAATTTCGCAGACTTCGACGAGGCGATGTTTTGGGATGTCCAGCTGCTCCAGGAGGTAACTGCTATCGACAGCTCCCGTTAGTAAGTTGAAAATAAACAATCTTCGCAACAATACTCTTCTTTCTGCTAACGTACTGAGCCTTATTAATCGGCAACGATTTTCATAAGTAGGAAGGTGTTGCGGGTTCTGCCATGGCGAACCGCGCAGAGCAAATCGGATGAATGCACGTTGGACGCTTTCGATTTTTTTTGGCATAATATTATATGGTGACCTCACCGGTGCGGCATCCTTCAGAATACTACGAGCAAGACAGCAATAGATAGCAGCACATAGCAAGACAGCAGCGTATGTTTTGGACGGAATCGTGTTAATGTGCTCGTCAAACTTTATTTTGCTATCGATTGTAACCTCCAGATAACTGATGGAGCTGCAGCGTGTTATGTCGTGTGCGTGTACGCAGTATGTAAATCGTTGTGGATTACGCAGGCGGCAGTAAGAAATAACGTTAGATTTTGATACATTCAGTTCCATACCGTTTGCGAGACACTAACGTAGCAGGTTGTTTATATCACTTTGCAAAGCAGCGCGATCGAGAGAGGAACTAATAGTTCAACAGATTTTTAGATCGTCAGCGAATAACAATTTTTCAGAATCGTTCCAATCGGAAATATCTTTCACAAAAAGCACAAAGATCAAAGGTGCTAGGATACTGCCTTGAGGTACTCCGGACGGAATAGGAAAGCAATATGAGTTAATTCACGGAAGCCATCCGACCAGTCAAACAAGAATACAACCAGTTACATATCCAATCCGGCAAACCTAGACGCTCCATTTTCTCAACAGCTAGCACGTGTGGAACCCTATCGAAAGCCTTAGCGAAGTCAATGTATATTACATCTACCTGTTGGCGTTTCTCTGTACGCTTCAACGCATTAGTTACAAAGCATATGAGGTTATAAAAATATAACAAAATATATAAATACAAAAATAACGCCCTTCGTTTAAAGTCTTTAACAATTTTCAATGTTTATTTTAACTTCTTGTTCTATGAACATATTTTTGTTGGAAACAATATTATAGCCTACTTGTTATGATCGCCAACGATGATTTCTAGAGTGACTTCCGAGTTCTTGCGGCTACAGGCTCGTCCCAGTTCGAGATGCAGCAGGTTGCGTTATTGAGTATACATGGTAAAGTCGTAACCACGTGTGGTCGAAGGTGTGCTGAGATCCTGAGCTGATCCAACACTTCCCCCAGCAGACCGGCTGCCACTGCTAGGTTGGTCGTGTGAGTCTAAGCTTTTCAGTATTTTTGCGCGTATATTTTTGATTTTTCGTAGCCGCTCTAACCAATTCGATGCATATGGGCTTTGATTTTTGGTTTTCAACGATTGCGAAACCATTGATGCGAGCTAGTAAGCAAAGAAAAGATGATCATTAGTTTGAGAATATCACTTTAGAACCATTTTATATTTCTTACATTAGCATGTAGAGCCATCTGTCGGGCCAGTAGAGGAGCGCTTGAGTCGGATACAACTTTAGGTTTGCTGCACACGTGCTGTGCTATGTCGGGTTTAGCAAGTACGAACACTCGATTGCTTTCCAGTTCCATTGGCTCAATGACCACACAAGCATAGTTGAATTGTGCCTTTAAGTAATAAACATCGATATTTTTATTTTCCATACATTTTGTCGTTTTCTCTTGATCAGAATGTGAATCTGAGGTTTTCGAGAACAATTATGCACGAACCCACACGCATCTCCAACATGAGAATTTGTGAATTACACAGCTTTTGAAACGTGAAAAGAATGTTTTCCCATCCCGTAATGCATATGTTTAGTTATCTTATATAGTTACTAATTTGTAACAAATCATAAACATTAGCCTGATGTATTGAATACACCCAATTAACTACGTTTCTCATTTACAATCAATTTAAACTCACCTTGATGGTTTTCAAATCGTATTCCTCTCCACTTTCGTTATACACTATCGAAACAAAGTCATTTCCGATGTGTTTTTTCTTCTCATTGCAGTTAGGATCGTGCTTATGGTTTGGCATGAGAGTTGCCACGTGGAAAGTCACCTGAACAATATCGTCCTGCCAGATGTAAGTAAAGTTTCCGTCCTTTCCGTTGCACTCTAAATCGATGAAGAAGTTGTGTTCTTTGGCTTCCTTAATTGCGACAAGGGTGCCCAGCTTTTGAAGGAACTTCGCATACCGCAAACTGCCGTACCGATTCTTCAGTATGTCCGTTTCGCTGCCAACCTGCCCTGCCCCAACGTACAGAACTCCTATTTTGTGCTTTTCAAAGGGTGCAATCAAATCGAGCAGATGTATCGATTTGTCGCCTGTTTCCTTGTCCATGAGTATGGGTCTATCTGCCGAATTGAATTGACCGCTATGATATAGCTGAAGAAAAACAAAACTAGGACTAATGACTGATCGAGATGCCGCACCTCCTGTAGATTGCTCCCCACGAAACCTAGCAGAGCTTGTGTTTCTGTTTAGTCCCCACTTGAGATTGTCTCGACTGTAGTGCTCACTAACGACAGATATGGTTTTAGAACGGCCTCGGGGGATATCATTTTCGTTGGAATGCATCCCACCTCCAGACATCGCTGGGAATGAAGGAGAAGCTGTCCCTGAACTTGAATGTAGCTTACCGTTCATAGGATTTCGAGCTAATAAACGAGGCGATAAAGGAGCTGGAGATTGTGGTGGTTTAGAAGTTACTTTTTCCATAGGAAGTTTAAGATTTAGTGACGTAGATGAAAGTGTTTGCGTGATTGGCTGCGACATTGCTGGCGACGCAATGGCTTCATTTGAAGAGCTGGTAGGTTCCATTCGGGGTGTTATTGCATCATCTGCTGAATGTTGTTTTCTTGGAGTTATGGTGTTGGTACTTTCTGATCCGGATGACTCCGGGAGTGACGCCGACGGGTGCAGACTAGCCCCGGAAGTAGTAAAATCAGCTTGGTGCTTGACATTACCTGATGCGCGGACTGTAAGACTTTCATTTGAGTCGCCCGAGACCGTTGTTTTTGGCCCGTTGGGTGGTGTACATCCAGCAATTTCTTCAGGAATAGCTTCACAACTAACACCCTTTCCATAATTCTTTTTCTTTTGTTGACTCTCACCTTCTGGGACCGATTCAAAAGTCTCAGTAGCCTGAATCGTAGGACCGGTCGAGATTTCCTTCGTTGGTTTACCGGTAAACTGTCCCTTCCAATTGGAAGTCATTTCAGGGCTTGAATTTACCCTACGAACTGGATTTCTTGATCTTCCTTCAGGATCATCGAATTCCACGTCAGGATCATCGTCCTCGTCTTTTTCTTCAACTGGTTTATCCGTATCATCATTTTTGACTTGCCGAGGAATATCGATAGGGCCAGTGCCGGCGCCCGTGGTCCGATCAACTAACGTATTTCCGGACATATCTTCTTCTCCCACATCACTACTTTCTTCTTCCTTTCGAATTTCAAATACTTCATCAGATATCGATACCTTCGCTTTGGGAACAAAATTGCTCGACTGCCCAGATTGCACTGAGTTAACATTATAATCCGTTTCTTCATTAAACAAACTAGCCGTAGAGACTCCAGCGGTAACTGGAATACTCAGGTTTCCATTTGACGGATTCCTTCGATCTTTTCCAAGGAAGTCGGCACCCACTATACCGCCACCCAGGCTAGGGACAAACAAAGCCGTCAAATCTTGTAATGGAAATTCGCCCATGGCGGAATCATAAATTAATTGGTTTTGAACTCGCATCATCCAAGATAATACGCCAGTTGGGCGCCGAATACAAATCTCTGCCCACCCTGTGCATAAACAAGCGCAAAGTTGAATAGGTTTGTCCATAGGTCCGCCTGCGACTGTTACACCACTAGCACCGACTCCACCACCATTCACACCAGTCTGCTGAGACTGTTGTTGGTGTGGCGGTAGTATCAACTTGTTGCCAAGTGTTGTTACCAGAGCAGATTCTGAACGAGCAACTGCTAAATTTGTTTGTGGCTGCTGATGATCGGAACTGGTTGCTGCTGCAGCGTGGTCGCCGATCGCATCCGGGTTACTGCCACGACGAGATAACGTTTCTAATGAACCAGATGAATAACCTTCCTGAGATCCCTGGCGGAAGAAACGACTGGTTACAGCAGCCGTTGACGCCAGGTGCGGAAAAGGTGTAGCAGCCGTCGAGGAAGATGTCGAACTGGTTAGCTCTGTACTGTCCGATTCATTTGCACTGCTTAAAACGGGAGGGAATTAGTAATTATAAAACATGTAAGAGAACTGTAATTCATAAGGCTATGGTTAGTATTGCATGGACGGTACAAAATGAATATGCCAATAACACCGAGTTTTGAGCAACAATTATTCTAATAGAACGTTTATAAGAATTATTATTTAAAATTTCGACATTGACATCGCGGAACACGACTTTGAGACTATGACGAGGCCAATTAGCTGGTGGAATTGTCATCAATACGTCGAAAAATAAATACATGCGAGCAAAAGGCTCTAATGAGGCAAATACTAAATAGCCTGCCACAAAGTACTCGGATTAATGGTGACGAAATCAAAGTGATAGACGAGTTAAGAACTCACTGGTGATAGCTGATAATAACACCAGGCGAGAAATATGGAGACGTATTATGACAGGAAATTGTACTTACTCCGGACTCCAGAAGACGACCACGAAGTTGACAGTCTGGGTCAAGTCATTGAAATCCGTGACTATCTCGCAAAATTCGGGAGTTTTGGTCAGTTTATCGTACTGACAGTATTCAGAGCAAGTAGACAGAAGCCTACCTGAGACGTCGACAGGATATCGAAACCAGATATAATTTCAGAAAAGAACAAAAGGTTCCAAAATCAATGTTAACTTCGTTCAGAACTCCAGAAACACTCTACGGAGGTGATCACTGAAGTCAGGTCCATCCATTAACGTCTGTCCACATATCAAAAGCGGTTCTGGGCGGTTCTATATTTTTCAAACCTGATGTGCGCCCCCAGTAAACTGTTTGGTTTGTATATCTTGATTGCAACTGAGAAATACGGCATCATATCTGAACGAAAAAGTTATATTTCACGCCAGATTAGATCATATCAGTACCAAAGTGGAGGCAATATACGTGCGAAAATTTTGACAATTATTTGTAATTCTATCTTGCATTTTATACAGCGGTTTTTATAACACGCAACTTAATACTCCTGGATATATGATTAAGATATAACTTAATATTGCCTATACTGTTTAATAATTCACAGTCATGAGTTGTATATGAGGACACCCACGACTGCAAAACAATTTATTGTTTATTTTGTTTTGACATACTCTAATCATTATACAATGAAAACGATTTAATGTGAACTTTCTATTACGATGTTGTGTTATCTGGGCCTGCACTCCAAGGTATGAGCGGCTCACGATAGTGCAACCGAATAATCCGGAGCGGGCGACTGGTGTCTCGGCACTAAAGTTAAAATGGCAACCTCGATAGCGTGATCCTGCAAACTAAGTATCGTAGCTCCGCAGGAAAGCTGTGGCAAAGGAGAGAGGATTTGGAATGATCTGCGGCGGAAAGACCTAGTTCCGCTTTCCATTTGTACTCTGTAAAGAAAGTTATTGTCTCAAGTCCGTATAGAACACCGGTCTGATAAGCATTTTGTACATCTTCAGCTTTATGTGGCGTCCCTTGATCGATTAAATCTCCTTAGTCGTATTATTGTCGGCAGTGACCAGCAGGTTCCGGTCGTTTTCTGAAAAAAAATTCAATTCTTGGCTTTATACTGGCAAAGCGCAGAATACGAATCGATTTGCTCTCTCTCTCTCTCTCTCTCTCTCTCTCTCTGCCGAATGTAACCATTTTCAACGAGCGACGAGTTTTTTGCTTTTGCAGTGCTTTACTACTTTGCTCTGCCCCCGACCGAGTCAGTTTTGTTTCATCTTTCTTTTCTGCCGGAGTACTACCGAATGCATGCTCTCAAGGTCACGGAGCAAATCGTTTTAGTCCACATAATTGCCTATCCGATATTCTCTTTGCGGGATCTGTGCGAAGAAAAGATTAGTTCTGCTCGAGTTTTGCTCCTTCTTTGCAAAATGAGTGGTTATAAGAGAACACAGCATTCAGGTTTCGTTCGGAGAAAGAGCAAACAGTTGAAACAAACGCTCTTTGTCGTTGTGAGAAGCATAATGCTCCGTCTGTATGCTTAAGATTTATTTATTAATTGACTATTTGATGGGGCTTTCAACCTGTGGTTGGTTCGCCTCAGAATGCTTAAGATGAGCAAAATCAAGCCTGGTAATCAGAGACCCCAAATATATGAACTAACTAGCTGACCCGACAAACTTTGTAATGCCAAAAATGAAACTCTGCTGTACATAAATTCCGACGACAGGTCGCTGACAACACTCGCGGCCTGCGGCCGTCTCGCCAAATCATCTACACCCCTATTCTGTATTTCGAACGAATCTTTATTTCGTTCGACTTGTTTCGAACGAGATGGTTTGCCCATATGATTTTGCTGGTGAAAATTTCGTTCGAAATATAGAATAGCGGTGCTAGTGTTACTATAGGTATTTTCTGGTGGTCTTATTATTGACTAATGTTTTATGGAAGTCTAAAATTTCTCGAAATCGATTAGTTTTTAAGTTACGCAAAAAGAGGGGAGGGGTCTCAACTCACCATGAAAAAAAAACTTTCCTCCAAAAACCCCCACATGCCAAATTAGGTTCCATTTGCTTGGTTCTCGAATTATGAGGAAATTTGTATTTCATTTGTATGGCAGCCCCTTTTTTATAGGTGAGAGGGGTCATAATTCCCCACCTAAAGAGGGGAGGGGTCTCAACTCACCATTGACAAAAAATTGTCTTTAAAAACACCCACATGCCAAATTTGGTTACATTTGCTTGATTAGTTCTAGAGTTATGAGGAAATTTGTGAATCATTTGTATGGCAGCCCTCTTATCATAAGCCCCCACTATCATAAGAACCTTCCTTGGCCTCAAAAATCCCTACATGCAAATTTTCACGCCGATCTGTACAGTAGTTTTTGATTTTATAAGGAACATACGGGCAGACAGAAATCCATTTTTATACCTGATCGTCCATTTTTAAACCATCTGTAACCATCTGTATAGAAAACGGTCGAACCTGGACGAAAATCGGGACCACCATCTTCCCAACAATCACGTCTAGGCTCAAACACACGAAATATTCGATTAAAGTTGTATATTTTCTCCATCCAATCATTATTGATTGCAAGAGGATTAATACTAATAGTTTTTAGAATACTGAAATGAACTGTAAGATCACCTTCAAAGAGGTTCATTGATCTTTTGATCCTCAGAGCACTCCTTTCAGTTTCTAGCTGTATAAACTGATGCAATGCAGAGTAAATCATCTAATGCTTTCGACGGTGTACCTACTGCTTATTGCACCTGTTATTGAGAGAGTGGCTAGCCTTTGAAGTCTTTCTAGCTTTTTTGGGTAGCTTTTTCTTTCGTTTTTGGCCACCAGACCAACGAAGTATAGGTAATTACCATAACCGAATACACTCAAATCTCGTTTCACGTCCATTATAAAACCGGACGTTAATTCAAGTTTTGCACGTAAAACGAGAGGATGTCAATTCAAATTTTGGACGTAAAACGAAATCAGGTAAAAAGAGATTGTAGTGTAGTGTCAAATGGATCATCTTCGGTTTCAGTCCCCATTGCTTACCAAAAGTTCTTCTACATATCCATTAGCACTTACAGCTTTGTTTACTGCTTGCTCTAGAATCTAGATGTGTGTTCCAATTGAGTTTTCTATCAAGAAATACTCCAAGATATTTGACAGCGTCTGAAAGTTTTAAAAGTGTTCCTTCCAATCTGATGTTGTTTAATGTAATTTTTTTCCTTCTCGTAAATGGTGTGATAGTAGTTTTATTGGCATTTGGGCCCTGTCTATCACACCATGATGAAATCAAATTTAAAGCTATTTGCATTCGGTCAGCGATAATAGAATTAATTTTTCCTCGAACAATTATGACTATATCGTCTACGAAGTCAATTATTTCAAATCCTGGGGCTGTCAACTTTTGAAGAAGATTATCAACCACAATAGAGGTTATATTAGGCCTACTTGTGGGCACCCTTTTACTGCTCTAATGCTTATAGATGAGCTTCCAAGGTTTGCTGATATCTCCCTTTTTGATAACATTTCGCTAATCTAATGGATAATGGATATATCGAAACCACGTTTCGTCATAACCGTAATGACTGAATTATGAGAATAATTATCTAATGCACCTTTTATGTCGAGGAAGGCAGCTAGTGAAATTTCTTTCGCTTCAAAAGACTTTTCTAGTTTTTTTTACAACAGTTCGCACTGCTGTTATTGAAGATTTGCTTTTTTGATATGCGAATTGATATTTGCTCAAAGGATCTTTAGCTAAATATGATGAATTTATATGCTCATCAATTAATTTTTCCATTGCTTTTAACCGATATAGCCGATATAGCCACACGGATCAGGAAGGCCAGGGGTGCCTTTGCAGGTCTGCGAAACATTTGGCGCTCAAACCAGATCACTCTACGTACGAAAACCCGAATCTTTAATTCAAACGTTAAATCCGTACTGCTGTATGCCTGCGAAACGTGGTGCATCTCAGCGGAGACAACGCAAAAACTACAGGTATTCATTAACCGGTGCCTGCGATATATTATTCGTGCCTGGTGGCCTGATAAGTGGATATCCAATGAGGAACTCCATCGTCGGTGTCATCAACGGCCGATAGCCACAGAAATTCGTGAGCGTAGGTGGAAGTGGATCGGACACACCTTGAGGAAAGGAGCGAACGAGGTTTGCAGCGCAGCACTCGACTGGAATCCACAAGGACAGCGTAGAAGAGGCAGACCCAGAGGCTCATGGAGACGGAGCTTAGCCAACGACATCCGGGCCGTAGACGAGAACCTGTCCTGGCGACAGGTAAAAGCCATGGCGGGTAACCGTCAGCAGTGGAGATCTCTGATTTCATCCCTTTGTTCTGCCGGACCGGCGGACATGGACACATAAGTAAGTAAAATTGCTTTTAACGTAACAGACGATAAGCTTATAGGATTTTGGTAATTTTGGTTTTTATCCTTCTTATTAGCCTTCGGTATGAACGTCACCCGCCATACTATTGGTATATGACCTAGTATCAGGCCTGATTGAAAAAGGTTTGTTAGAATAGGTGTTAATAATGCCTTGCCCTTCGGTAGTAGTACAGGAAAAATTCCATCCCTACCCGGTGATTTGTTTCTATCTAACCCAGTCATTTCATTCACTATTTCGTGAATGTCTATCCTGGTTTCAAGATTTACAGTTCACAATATCGGTGCACTTTAGTCTCCGCGTGTATTAATGATTAAACTGGGAAAATGTGTTCTCACTATTAACTTTCTTTAATTAGTTTCTAGTTTCTTTAGTTGAGTTAGTGAAAGAGCCGTCCTCCTTTTCAATTTATTTAGTATTGTATAAAAAATACCATGTGCTTATTAGAAAGATCCCAGTAAGAAGGTGTCGTACGACGATATAAACGCTAGCAAAATGTTTGGCTTCTGTCGGACGACGTTTGTCTGACAATTCTTTCCGAGATCTAACTAACTAAATTATCGTTTTGCTAGCTTTGATTTCTTTTAACATTGGCCTCCAGGAACTAAGGCTTCGAATAATCCATCTATAAAGCCGTCTGAACACAAAAGGATAAGCGGAAAGCGACACGCCTGTATATGGACAATTCGAGTGCGTTTGGTTTATGTCTTCGTTTTAAGCCGTCTCACCAGCACACGAAGCTCCAAGACGATACATACGAATTTTCTATATAGGGGCGTACCGCTTACCCCGCAATGCAGGTGTGTTTGTATGCAATGCCATAATTGCGGAATGTCTTAACGGTTCTTCATCAAAGTTGGTATATTTGTTCCTTTACATAAGGGATTAACAAAAGGGGGTATAACTGTAAAAAATAGGTAAAAAAAGGCATGATTTCTCTTGCAGAAGTGAGATTTTCAGAAAGCTAACACAGGCGTACAGTTGGTTGGGGGTTGTCACCGAGCCAAATCGGGCACACCGGTATAAATATAAAAAAAATTAAATTATTTACGAGCGTCTATACCAATTAGCTAGAAGATTTGGAGCAACTTCTATTTCTACTGTAACTTACAGTGACCTTACAGATATGCGTGTTTCGGTTATGGCTCGGGTCTTCGCAATCACTGTCATTGTTTTTCCCTGACGAAAAAGTTCTACAGCAACACCGTGCAGCATGTTCGGCTTTATTTTGCAAGAAGTTGAAACCACAACTATACCATAAACCATGAGGAATGCTCAGATGCATGGCTTAGATTAAGTAGAGGCATTATCTCTACGAATAATATTTGGATACCTTACGGTCTGATACAAAATATGTACGACGTACGAATGTACGGCTTTGTAAATGTTTCGCCATTCTATAACACAATATTCAAAACATTGTTGCTCAATGCTTGGCGGATATAATTCATAAAATTATGAGAGCTAATGGTGAGCTAATGGTTTGCAGGTTAGTCAACAAAAAGCATGCACCCTAACCCTAACCATGTAGGACTAAAAACTAACTCTTACCTACTATGTTGCAAACTTGCTTTGGTATACCTTTTGTTGATTGGTTGATTTTCGGCTACCGGGACGCTACTGCTTCCTGGTACTACCACACCCGAGTCCTTGTTGGACGCGACACTCGACTCAGGTGACATCGGTGGCAAACCGGTGCTGACAGTACTTGTTTCCGATTTGGTACTGTGTTCTTTGCACATTTGATAACATCGATCGCACAGCCCGTTGCGAAACGGAACAGCTGAACACCCACTAGTGGTGATGGTGATTAGATTGTGACCCACCAACCAGGTGTTGGATTGACCTCCACGAAGGAGAAACTTTGCAGCTGGACTTCTTTTTGACATTCCACCACATGGCGAGAATGTATGGTTGGCCATAAAATCAATGCAAGTCTCGGCTAACTCGGAGTGAAAGTTGTAAAGGTCGCTATTCGGTTTCGAAGGACGTTGGGAAGTTTGTTGTTGAATTGATCCACGATCACCTGCACCTCTACGCTTGGAGCTTTGTTCGGTGAGACTTGAACTGCGTTTGCGATTCGACGAGTCTTCATTGATTTGAGAGAAATCAGCTCGTGGTTTGGAGCCATCCTGGAACGGCGTGTGCACATACGATTCTAGCCCTTTCACAATATAGTCGACAAGATTTTTACGCACTGGTAGTCGACATTTAAGAAACCAACCAGCAATGACGTGATGAGCCAGTGAAACAGTATAATGGTCGTACCGATACGGGTTCGTATACGGGAAAGACATTGCCACTACGTACATGTAATCTAGGAAGCGGAGGTTTGCGATTCGGTCATTTGGTAGATGGCTCAGTGTGGAAAGAAACTCCAGCACCGGAATAGCGACAGTCGTTGTATTAGCCATTTTGCTCAGCTCGAACAGCACGTCGGTTAGCTTCGATCCTAAAGGATCTGGCATTTCGAGCAGTAGAACTGTAAAAGTTTGAATGCAATCCTGAGGTCTTCTTGAAATTAATCCCAGTATAAGCGCTTCAATAATGTTCTTTTTCGTCAAAAACTCTAAATGCTGGTGATACGTAGCAAGGCTTGCTAATGCTGGTAAAACTAAGTCCTGAATGTCGGATTGAGTTGGTTTGTTTGGATAAAAAAATTGATTTTCTACCAGTTTCGGCCGCTCGTTGTATATTCGAAGCAATGTTTTGGCCAGTAGATCCACATCGTTGCCCTGTATCAGCGCTTTATTTTCCATGATGTTCGGCAGCTCACTGAGAACCTGCTGAATAACTTGCCAATCTTTTTCTTCATTGAGACAGGTTACGATAATTTGACATCCACGCTTAATTGAAATTGTTGTCAAATTCGTCGAAATAGAGGTTTCAATTGCTTTTGCACCATCTTGCTGTGCTAAATTTAACTGGCTGTTAGATTGAGTCTGTTGAGGCAAGCTTGATTGCTGTTGCGGTTGCATGCTTTGATGTTGGTATGGTCCCTCAATGCCTAAATAGTAGCTGAATCGTATTTTACTTGTGTTGACCAAATCAGGGTAACCGACGTGAAACGAACCATTTGCTCGTACCTTCATCATCCATGAAAAAATTTTCATTCTTACAACGTTTACATTCTGAAAAACAAATGGATTTTCATAGTGAGCTTCCATCGAACGCATAAGCAAATGGTAAGTCTTAATCGCATGAGTCGACGGTAAACGATAAAGTTTAACGCCGAAAACTCGAATCAGTCCTTCAACCAGTACGACAATATCCTCTACATCTCTGGCTGAGTTTATAGCAGCCTTGTGTAAATCATAAGGCCTTTGCAGCATTTTTCCAACAATTTCAAACAATTCAAAACAGCGCTTGGTGTCGCAGTGTACTATAAACTCAATCAATGCCTTTGCAACGGCAGTTCTAACTTCGGGATCAGTTTCGTGAATTACACCAGCAAAATGTACCATTACAATCCGTTCCAAAATTTCCTCTTCGTATGCTGCCCGGTTTAGTTGCATAATCCGGACCAACGCTTGAACGGCATACACACGAATCATTGTGTTTTTCATCTTGTAGAAACGATCCATAAAAGAGCAGAGCTCTAGCAGCCACTGTGGCCGTGTAGCCGAAATCTTCTTTGTCATGTATTCTATCAGTCTTTTAACCGAAGTTTCCGAACGATCGTTGGACACCTTCTCTATTAGTCCGTAGATTTTCTCCGGATCGGCGTTGATGTTGTTTCGCTGGAGCAGCTCCTCAATTAGATCCAACGATTCGTGGAAGTGTTTCACCACATTGTTCTCAAGCGGTAATTTGTGTCTGGCCAAATTGAAGGAGATTTCGCTCATAATGTCACAAACTATATCCCACGTTGGTTCATTCAGTTCTGCGCCGCTTTTCTGAATCAACCGATGTATGCTAAGAATGACTTCGTAGGTCACAACCACGTGTTCGCTTTTTAATGCCTGCAAAACAAAAAAACGAATGCTAGAATCTGACCACATGACTAGGGTCGCTGTACTTATAATTAGAAAAACTACTGCGGTACTAAATATGTGAAACTAGATGGATACGGGATTAAGATGACAACAAACTACTGTTGTCAGTAGTGTCGTAGTAGAACTGCGCTCCAAAATGTTTAATGTAAATGTAAAAATGTAAACAGTACTTTACTTTAAGCGATACTGTATTTTTTAAACTATAAAAAGAAGTCACAAATATTTCATACTTACATTCCAAAAACTATTTAACACTATCGACGGTGAACAACTTAGTATTGGAATTGGGCATCCACTTACGCCCCACAGGCCTACGTTTGTGTGAAATATGGCACCCCGCAGTAGTGCCTCATCTTGATAGAACGTTTTGTCGTTCAAAATGTTGCACATGGTCAGTAGTGTCGCATGACCCAGCGCGGTTCCGAACAGGTTTTTCATGATTTTCCATGAAGTCTGGCAGTACGCTTCCCGGTTTACTGTCCGGCAAAGAATCACGATAAACAGCGTCAGTGTTTCATTCGGTATGATAGCATAACAAATGAAGCAATCCAACACCGACAAACAAAGTAAAATGGTTTGAGTCTCTTCCACTTTACAAGTAATGTCGAAAATATAATTCACCACACCAACTAGAAAGTTCTTCTCCAAGCTAGCGGCATTATACTTTACTAGATTCACGATTAGATCCAACAAAGGTATAATCAATCCGGCTTGATCAATTTGAGGAATCCACTGAACAAGAAAGGAACCAATTTCCTTTTCAAAATATTGAATATTTTTTCCATTCTCAGTAAGACTTTTTAGCATTTCCAAACGATAGGGAATATCCTCTGGCTCTTCGTGAGAGACAATTACTCGGAAAAATTGTGCTCGCATTAGTTTTAGATTATCATACTGCCCCTGGATCAGTTTGCAGTAGAAACTTAATGCAGCATGCCGCTGCTCAGTAGATTTATTGGCCACTATTAAATCTTTCGTCAGCTGCCATAATTGTTGCACCGCATTTTCCTCTAATCGATACTTGAGGACATTTTCACTGAAATCTTTTAATGCTTTGCATCGTTGACCTACCGGTGTTTCCGGTTGAAGCTCTCTTTCTAATTCCGGCGAAATCGGGAAAAAGTTTCTGTCGCGATGAGAAGCTGCGAATAAAAAGAACAGTAAAACACCAATGTAAAATATGTTAATGATTATTCTTACCTCCGCTGGATTTTGAAATGCGAAAAAATTGTTTCAACTTATTCAAGGTATTTTCCTTGTCTTTTGTGCTCATTTTTCGGAAACAGACCGAGTACTCTCCTGTAGATGGGATGATTTATCGGAACAAATTCTGGAGGCACAAAATTAACATATAGAAGTAACTGTTAACATCAACAGCAGTCAGAGCATTTCACCACAGCACCAAATCTTTCTCCAAATCAGTTCCTTAGCTGGTAATAATAATATAACGTATTTTAATGTTGAAAACAGCAAAAATTCTTAATTTTATTTCAGGAAAAAATACAAACCCTGCTCGGTTCGATTAGATTTTATTCCTTGACAGAAAATTTAGACAGCGCAAATTGCACAGCTGATCGTTTTTGACAAGTACACGATACACACGCTTGGAAGAGTAAACCTATCGTTTGAGTTATTTTGCCTTATTGGTTGAAATGACAGCTCGAAGAAAATAAGTTATTGCTGTTCCAACTTCCAGCTGAAAACCATTTAATCGATGTGCGACATCCAACTTTATCGTCGTTTCATGCGTCGCAAGTATTACGTTTTCATAAATCACACAGTGAGGCACTATATACTACGCACAACCGGTGACGTAGTTGTGACCTTCTCGTGGTGCCAGCCGAGATACGAACAACTTTGCTGGAGATCGGATAACCAACTCCCCTAGAAGCCATAGTCGAATGCTGACAGGGAAGGAGCGCTCTTTTGAGCTACGTCCTCCGGAGAGATAGTGTGTTGGTGGTGCAGGTCTTGTAAGCCGCCACCATAAAAACTAATAAGCAATGAACGATAAACAAAGAAATTCGGGCATGAACAATTGGAATATGATATGTACGACAGAAAAGGCTTAGCTAAGGCTAATGCCAATGCAGTGGTCCAGCAGCGAAAATTAAGTGGAAAGTTTTTTGTGGTTCAAAATAGCTCCCCATAATGTTCAGCAAAGTTGTACAACTCTAATAGACAATTAATGCGAAATCAACGATTAAGTTCCAGTTTGGATTGTGAACACATAATCCATAATAACTTTTTATAAGAAAGAGATAGAAGGATAACTTCTTCGACAAAGTTGTAGCTAAAGATTATATAAGTTACTTTGCCAAAGACATAGTAGGCGTATTTCTAGGCGTTTCTAACTTACATGGTGTTTTATAAAAAGACCTCTCAAAAATCACTTTTTCGCTGATTTCTGCAAATGCAATGGTTTTATTGCATCATAATGTCTTGCAAAGTTGGTTATCTTATCAAAAGACATATTTTTGTAGAACATTGTATGTTGAAAACTCATACGTATAACGAGTTCTAACGTTTTTCCTGCGTTTTTACCTTTGTTATACTATAACAAAGGTTTAAAAATTGGTCGAAAAACACGAAATGGATCCGAGGCCCGGAGGGCCAAGTCACATATACCAATCGATAGGGTTCGACGATTTGAGCAATGTCTGTGTGTGTGTGTGTGTGTGTGTGTATGTATGTAATGATTTTTTCTATCGCCTGTTTCTCAGAGATGGCTGAACCGAATCGTTCGCTATTACTTTTGTTTGAAAGGTATTATTGTCTAGTAGATCACTATTGAGTTGTTTCGTGACACGACGTTTCGTTTAAAAGTTATAGACAAAAATGTGAAAAATACGTGACACGGGTTTCTCCAGAACTACACGACCGATTACAACGATCTTAGCATCAAATGAAAGCCCTTATTAAAGCTAAATTATTCAGGATTTTTTAATTGAAAACAAAAAAGTAGTTTAAAAGTTATGCTTAAAAAACCTGTTTTGACAAGGTAATAATTATCGCCTGTTTCTCAGAGATGGCTAAACCGATTTATGCGCTATTAGTCTCATTTGAAAGATAATATATCCTAATAGATCACTATTGAATGATTTTTTGATTGGACGTTTAATTTGAAAGTTATGAGCAACCGTATACATCACACCAAAATTAACAATAATTTATAATGATTTTAACCAAGATAATTTACCTAATTTCAATTATTTTAATATCAAACGAGAGGTTTTGACACTACGAATATATATGCAAAATTTCATAAGAATTGGTTGTAACGGTCAAAAGATATTAACCCTCGAACACTCGCGCCAACTTTTGTAACACAGTTACTCGCGCGCACAATAGCCTCAAACCAAAGAAAACGTGCGTACTAGAGTTTTGACTGGGAAAACTTGGTTTTAGGTTTATCCAACCTTTAGAAGAGTTTCTTGAAATTAAAAGCTCTGTCGTCTAGTGGAATCTAAATTTTGATTAATCCCCCTAAAAGTGAAATAAATAAATTTATTTTTCTTCACTGTCAATATAACACATTGATGTGTTATGCAAAGTTATAGAGCATATTATTACAAGAAATTTTACTAAAGACAGTAACCTTCTATCTCTGCAGTGAAGATAGAAAAATCTTATTTATTGTATATGAATATGTAAAATCAGTTTTTATATTTTTGCTCTTTTTGTAATTGTTGTATGACTTTTTCATGTATTACAAAGTTGTACAAATGATAAAAATAAACAACTTTGCTGAATATAGTATACCTCCATGTTTGCTTGTTTAGGAACTGTAAAACTTTGATTATAAAAAATACCTTAATTTTGACTACGAATTACTCGACTACCAGCAGACGGATACATTTTAAACATTTTACATTGGCTAGTTTTGCTGTATACAGACACCATTTTTCCGTATGAAGAAACGAGAAAATTCCAGTTGAGGTCAATTGCGGTACACCTCGCATGCTGATTCTGCTTCGATTCTGTGATGTCGGTTTATGCTGATCTATTTTCCCAACAATTTAAATTATTAATGCTTTGAATAATTATGATATTTTGCTCAGAATAAGTTTATTGAACAATATACGTTAGTTAAACAACGATTTATAATCTTATAGCAATATGGCGTTGGAAAACCTACACGTGTTGTACAAAATACAACAGCGTGAGTAACCGAAGGTTAATAAAAATTGACGAAAATTATTCAAGAACACTCTATTGATGTGAATCAAATAGAATGGCATTACAGGAAATTATTTATAGTTCAAAAACCTATACACTAGACCTTTACAAGGCAATGTATATGTTAAAGAATAAGATTTCCTCTTACAACTTACTTTTATTTTCACTTCTCAGATTAATAACAACTTACTTATCCTTACTCAGCAATTTCATGAAAAAAGGATCTATCAAAATTTAAAAGTGTTCCTATTTTGTTCAAATTTTGTAAACGCATTCAATTTTCAAAAATTTTATGTAAACCAACGCATTACGCAACGTTAACCAATAGATGAATTATGTTCCGAAAACGAGTCGATTTCTATCTCAAATAGCAAGTAAGACCGTATAACAAAGGTTCCTTTCACCACTAGGTGGATTAAATCGGGTTTTTTAGTCTTTTTTGGAATAGAATATCTCAAAAAGGGGCAAACGAAAAAAATCAAACTTGGCCGTTTCTGAAAGCTTGGAGTTTTATCTCAAACATATGTGATAATAAAAAACTGGTTTTTTCTCTAACTCGAGTAATTTCAGTTTAATTATTTCATGTTTGACCATTTTCTACTATGCAGCATTTTCTAATATCTTCTTGAACATGTAAATAGTAAAAAAGAAATTTGTCGTACCATGACACAATTTCTTCTGATTGCCACGTAAAATAGTCTTAGAACTCCGGATAAGTTTAGAGATCTAGTTTTTTGACCTTGTGCTAGTTTTCGAACCACTGCTGAAATATTCATCAAATAAGTTTTTATAACGGTAGTTTTTACAATTGTTTATTGTCAAGATATATGGACTTCGCCCGTCATCCAATCCATACATATAAATATAAATTATAATACCATATACAAAATAATATAAAATGCAGTGATATTAGTGTACATGAAATTGACCTCTCAGAAATAGTCAGAAAGTTTTTTCTTAATAGTATCAGACGACATGTTTAAGTTTAGTATGTTTCTAAAATTGTTCATTAGCTGCATACAGCGGCAGGCTGGTTCATTGCGCGCGTAGTTAGTTCGACGGTGGTTTAGAGCGAAGGGCCTTGGTCTCCACAGAACTACTGTACTCTGGTTAGCAGTTATCCTGGATTTCAAATAATCACTGTCGTATCGTCCTCTCTGCAAATGGAGCTCAGCACCAGCTGTTTTTGATAAATATCTATCTTACAATTTTCATTATTTTACAAATAGTCATGGAAATCTTCATTTGGATATATGCACATGAAATTAAATTTTATATTGATATTTCTGATTCTAGTCTAAAGTAATCTTTTAAATTGCTTTAGTGTCAGAAAGCTGAGAAGTCTTCAAAATTGATGTCTTATACGTATTCAGGAACAGGAACATGACTATGATCGTAGTAAAAAAGGAGGAACATTTTCAAGCAAATCCTATTAGAGTCCTGAAGTTTTTTGTCAAAAGATTTGAGGGTACCGTTACTGTTATTTTAAATTAGTATCTAAAATGTTCGTGAAAGTAATTCGGTAGTTTAGGAGATTATTTCCCATTCAATTCCATAGTAGCTATATAATGCTAGTACACGGCGCAGATATTATTAAGGCCACGGCTCAACTCATAGGGTTATGCAGCGAAGAGGTACAGGAAACGCGAAATAAATGTATTTGTAAGTTCAGGGAATTTCACGTCAGAAAATTTAACTGGATTGCCAATTTGGAGGATGTGTTCAAACGCCTCCTGCTGTCGTCCGATCCAGTCATTGCAATACAAAATCGTTCTTATTGTACACGTACTCTGGAGCTTCCACCAAGCGCAAACCAATTATTAATATGATAAATTATTATATTGCTAACAATAATAAAATATTTCGAAAACAAAACATTTATTGAATCTCTCAAATAAATGACTACGCTTTTTTTCCAAATCAACGATATACTGATGGTGGTGGTTGAAGTTCGAAAAGGATCTATAGGTTTTTTTTCTCTTTTACCTCTTTGCCTGTTTTGATATACTTACCTGCTAAAAAATGGCATAAAACTAAAATAACAGTTAACAATATTACGTATGAAAAAACCAATATTTTTGGCTTTTTTATTGAAAATTAATTTTAAAACATTATTGATGGTAGATTGAGCATATTTGCTAAATAATGAAAATTGAAAGATAGATATTTATCAAAAACAGCTGGTGCTGATAGAAAACTGATGTCATATCTGGAGTTCGAAGACTATTTTACGTGACAATCAGAAGAAATTGTGTCTAGATACGACAAATTTCTTTTTTACTATTGACATGTTGACTTTAATCGTCTTCAAGAAGATATTGGAAAATACTGCATAGTAGAAAATGGTCAAACATGAAATAATTAAATTGAAATTACTCGAGTTAGAGAAAAAACCAGTTTTTTATTTTCACATATGTTTGAGATAAAACTCCAAGCTTTCAGAAACGGCCAAGTTTGATTTTTTTCGTTTGCCCCTCTTTAAGATATTCTATTCCAAAAAAGACTAAAAAAACACAGGAAAAACGTTAGAACTCGTTATACGTATGAGTTTTCAACATACAATGTTCTACAAAAATATGTCTTTTGATAAGATAACCAACTTTGTAAAACATTATGATGCAATAAAACCACTGCATTTGAAGAAATCAGCGAAAAAGTGATTTTTGAGAGGTCTTGTTGTAAAACACCCTGTAAGTTAGAAACGCCTAGAAATACGCCTACTATGTCTTTGGCAAAGTTACTTATATAATCTTTAGCTACAACTTTGTCGAAGAAATTATCCTTCTATCTCTTTCTTATAAAAAGTTATTATGGATTATGTATTTACAAGCCAAACTGGAACTTAGTCGTTGATTTCGCATTAATTTTCTTTTAAAGTTGGACAACTTTGCTGAACATTGTAGGGAGCTATTATAAAACGCTTAGCCGCAAAAGTAAGTTTCCACTTAACTTTCGTTTCTGGACCACTGTGCAATGCATTCTCTAATCATCTCTCTCTGAGATCCTTTCCAGTGTTGTTAACCAACACATTTCTAAATGATACCTAATAAATAGCGCTGAGCGGGACTCGGCTGTCAGAACTATTCTGATACCCATAGCTACCGGTTATTTTGTATCGCGCGTATATTCCGAAAACCCCGTACCGTGTTATAATGACTAAAGAAGATTATTAAAGAATAGACCCATGTGACTCAAAGGAGTATGGATTGGAAACTCGGGACGTGGAACTGCCGATCTCTCAATTTTCAACTGAGCACTCGAGTGCTCTCCGACATTTTGAGGAACCGACGTCACTGCGCTTCAGGTTGCTGGAGGTGCTCAACGGTGCGAACGTTCAGAGATGGACATACCATCTACCAGAGCTCTGCGCCTGCGGCAACTCACACGAACTGGGAACAGCTTTCATAGTGATGGGTGAGATGCGGAAACGACTGATTGGATGGTGGCCATTGATTCCTCGAATGTTGAGAACCCAGGGACGAATCTTCAACATAAGTATCATCTATCAACTGGCACGGCCCTCACCTCAGAAGTACTGATAACGACAAGGAGGACCAAAAACCAAACCAAAGTACCAAAAACATATCAAAATCGTCATCCGAGATTTCAATGCTCAGATCGGTCAGGATGAAGAATACAAATTGGTGACTGCTGACTGGATGCCTTTGCCACCTAAATGAGGTATTTTGGCCCATGCATTACGCGGTGTCTATTTTGGCCCACTCCATTTAATTTTGCCGTGGTGGGCCAAAATAAAGAGCGCGTAACGCATGGGCCAAAATACATCATTTACCCTAGTACCTCCTTCCAGCATAGACTACTACACAAGGTCTCCCGGAGGTCACCCAAATCAAACAGGGTTACAGATCGACCACGTTTTGATCGACTGACGGTGCTTCTCAGACATTACCAGATCCAAGCAAAGCGCTAACGTTGACTCGAACCAATATACAGTGGTGGTAAATTAATTCGGTACCGACACCAGCCTAGGTTAAAGCCAGACGTCGCCGTAAGCCACGCGCTTTCATTCGAAGCTGTGCTGCCGGAAGAGCACTCCATCGAGTACGTGGCATGGAAACAGCAGAACGACTGGTTTGACGATGAATGTGATGAGGGTGATGAATAAGGTAAACGATGCGCGGGCGGCCAATATGCGTATTGCCACGATAGAATGTGGAAAGACACAGACAGAACCCATATCTTGGAGCGGCTACATCGGTCTTAGGAAACATGAAAGTTCTATCAGAAACTGGACGGATCCCGTCCACGGGAAGTGGCCGAAAAACGATCATACACTTAAGCATTCCAGTGCAGCGTGGAACAACTTCGGCGGAACGCCGCTCCTGGAAAACCACGATTTTCAAACTTTATGTACCTTTTTCTCAGAAACTACACAACGTATTGGATCAAACTTTTTTTTTGTTTTGTTGGTAGTAGCCAGGGCTTCGACCGATCCTTTTTTTCTACCGCAGTCACACCAACGCGCATTCAAGTTCACACCGTCCGTTTAGAGCTGGAATACGAACGCTATGCATAACACACTGGCAGTTTGCTCAGTCAAACGCCGATTGCACGCAACAGAACGAACGCGTTCTAAAACTTTTTGACATTTTCGTTTCGATCAAGTTGCCCTTACCGTTTGGAGCAGCGAATGACTGCAAAACAGTCAAATGACTGGCAATCACCACGCTGACGAAAAGCAACCGCACAATCGTATGATTCAATACTACAAAAAACAACCACTACATGCGCATGGAAGAAGTCGGTCGGACTCCGTCCAATACAAACGAATATTTTGCTTGCGTCGGACCGACGTCCGGGTGACAAACTATTACCGTGAGCAGCCGATTTGGAGACAAAAAGAGAAACGAAAAAATACGTCACCGTATGCTTCCAGTCAGTTTGCAGTTTATATTCTCAAAGCGCAAAGCAAAACGGGAGATCGACTGTTTGCTTTTGCTGAGATGCCGCATGAATTGTAAGAAGGCAGCAGCGCATGTGGCAAATTGACTGGATTCAAAAAACAGTCAAATGATCGTTCAAAAAGCGGAGTTTGAATGCGGAAAGTTCGCATTCACGGCAATCACATTCAACTTGCGATCTCTTTTCAAGCCCTGGTAGTAGCTTGGCAGACTTTTATAACTTTTGAAGTTTGTAAACGAAACACTGCCAGAGAAAAAAGAAAAAAACAAACAAAATTTCATTTTTTCAAGCATCTATTTTTCTTCTTTTCGTTTTTCTCAAGCTATATTTTGTTTACGAAACTGAAAAGTTATAAAAGTCTTTGCCAAGCTACTACCAACAAAACAAAAAAAGTTTGTTCCAATACGTTGTGTAGTTTCTGAGAAAATGGTCCAAAAAGTTTGAAAATCCTGGTTTTCCAGGAGCGGCGTTTTATTCCGCCGAAGTTGTTCCACGCTGCACTGGAATCACTGACGAACTGACGGGACACATAGAAGAAAATCCTTTAAAAACCATCGTCCTGCACATTTTGCTTGCACACTAGCACGCTCTGTTAAACATGTTGCGGAGTAGCTTGCATTTGCAGGGTTTTGTACATTTAAATGGTTTTATACTGAAAACTCAAAGCAACACACGCGCGCCGCGATGTGACCATGTTGCGAAACATGCTTTTTTGAAAAATGAGTGGTTTTTGATTGGACGATGGAATTATTGCGAGTGTCTTGTCTGTTTGTCTGTGTTCGAACATACGACGACTGGCTTATTAGACCTGCGTCTTACCTCGAGGTCAACTGGGAGGCTTTTAATAAAGCCGCGATCAAAATGTCGTTTTTCGCTCCTCAAAATAAAGATTATTTATTTTGGAAATGAGCTTTTATGAATATAGTGGAAATTTATGTTTAATTCGTATCACTAAACATACAAAATTATTATTTGTCAATAGTTTTTACAATAATGAACCATTTTAAAAAGATATAAGCATTTTTTGTTTGAAATGAGCGGTGAATGTAGTTGAGCGGTGAATGGTGACCTTATGGTAAAATGTTTCTGTTCCAGTTTACATAAAGTGCAAGGTTATTTAACCCTTTATAAGGCCGTGGCAATAATATTGCCACCAACGAAAAATATTTGTTTTGCGTCTATAATGACATCAATGTAATTATGGTTTATGGAAGCAAAATAAAAAATTTTTGTTGGTGGCAATATAGTTGCCACTGCCTTATAAAGGGTTAACTCGCCTTGATTCAGTGTAGCATTCTACAGAACTTTTCAATACATTATGATTTTTTACACATTTTTATTTGGGTAGCGATTTGATTGGAAATTGGACTCAAATAAGTTACATGTTGTCATACCTGCACTTACGACGGAGCAACCCATCTTGGGAATGTGCAGTCTTTGTTGAATGTTATATGAAAAATAAAAGAAAAAAATTGACATAAGTATTTAATGACATTTACATTTTACTGTTGTTTTGGTTTGGGACTTAGGGAGAGCCTTCAGTGCAATTTACTTTCACGTGTGAGTAATAGATTTCACTATAAGCTATTACCGTGAATTTAGCATTTAACAGTTATCTCGTTGAATGCTGTTTATTTGAAACAAGTTTCGTAACATAAAGCTGAAGTTCCTCTCATAAAATGCAGGTTACTATCATCATGGTTAAATTTTACCATATATGGCATGCATTTCTAATTTATTCCTTTTCTGTGCTGCAGGACCCCAATGAAGATACTGAATGGAACGATGTTCTTCGAGCTAAAGGAATCATTCCGCCGAAGAAGGAGAAGGAGATTACTGAAGATGATATCATTGGCATGATTGAAAACACTATTGAGCAAAAGCAGAATCAAGACAAAGACCTTTCCAAGATGGGTTTGGATGAATTGGACGAGTTAGAAGATTCTGAAGACGAAGCAATATTGCTCGAATACCGTAAGAAAAGGATAGCCGAGATGCAAGCATTGGCACAGAGGGCGAAATTCGGAACGGTCTTGGAAATATCCGGTCAAGATTACGTTGATGAAGTTACTAAGGCCGGCTCTGGTATTTATGTTGTTCTACACCTATATAGCCGCGGTGTGCCTTTCTGCTCGCTGGTGAATCAACACATGTCGCAGTTGGCACCTATGTTTCCAGCTACGAAATTCATCCGAGCCATTGCTACAACTTGTATTCCGAACTATCCGGAGCGCAATCTTCCGACAATTTTCATTTACTTTGAGGGCCAGTTAAAGAAGCAATTTGTGGGACAGGTCGAGTTGGGTGGTCCCAATCTGACTTGCGATGAGCTGGAATATATGCTTGGACAAACAAAGGCAATCGACAGTAGTATTAGCGAGGATCCCAGGAAAGCGAAAGCCGTCAAAGATAAAATGTTCGCCGATTTGGCCGATAGCAATGATTGGTAAATGAACCAATCAGACAAATAATTCAACACTGTATTTTCGAAAATACGGACAATAAAATGGTTTTATAATTTATTTACTTAATACCTAACAGCAATCGTTTTTTTTTCGTCACGTCAGTTTGTCTAAATTTTAGCACAGATTTATTTGTCGAAAAAAAAGTGGGTATGAAACGGGGAAGACAAATGAGAACCGTCTAATATAGCTCTAAGCATCCCAAACCCCTATCTAGCGCCTCCACCTGACCATACATGTCAATGCTCTATTGAGTAGCCAAGCTAGGAGGTGCGATGCTGGGTGGTTCCCGGCTGCCTGATCTCAAAACCGTGGTTGCGAGCAGAGCGAAGTCATTCGGCCTTGCTAATAGGTATGTATGTTTAGGGGTAGCCACCATCACCTCAAGGGTTTCCCAATGTATGCAAGTAGAATTACTGCAGAATCGAATTTATCTACCCAGCAACTTTCACGTCAATGCTGTTTGTGACGGACCAAAAGGGGTTGGGTGGATCTATAAGCAATATCGCTTATACGATTCCACGGGAATACAAGACACTCCTTCCAGCATAGACTTCCGGTTTCTGGATACCAACTTCCGGTATGGTGGATTGACAACTTGAATCCCTAAGGTCTGAAGCAAATATGTCAGTTCTCAATTCTCACAAACAAATCATCACGTGGGTTAAAGTTGACACAGCGAAATTTATTATTTCATGGAGGGATCCTAATGCTTTGCCCCGAGGTATTCTTTGCCGATCCCGAGATACAGCGTTTCAAAGCAAGCAATTCCCCATTTTTAAAGTAATGTTTTAATGGCGATGAATGATTCTTATGCAAAAAAATCTGCAAAACACGATGAAGTTGGAATTTTTGGGATCAAATTGTCATTGAGAAAAACGAAAATTTAGTTTTCAAATTGAGTTTAGAAATATTTGGTCTTTGAGCTGCTGCTCAAAGATAACATTTTTTTCGAATTCCTTGGGTAATTTCCTTTAAAAATGTGAAAATGGTGACTTTCTAAACCCAATACTTCCGGAGATATAAGCACAAGAAAATAAGAGGTTTTGACAAAAAAGGGCATTTTCCTTAAAAATGGAAGTGCTCCCATTAATCGAGGAAATGTCCGATCGGCACCAAATTTTCGATTTTTGCTTTCTGACCGAAATCGAAATATCTGACGAAATTTGGTTCAAATTCGTGAAGGTCGATTACACGGGGCTCGGATACTTCGCATGGAATGACCCATATGCATTACACGGCATAATGCGGTGAAATTTGTCGCTTATAGGGGCCAGTTTATAAGCTGTTGCGGTGATTTTAAATAGGTTAAATTCACTGAGCAAACAGGGAGACAGATAATAATGTGGAAGAATGGAAAATAAATGCCTAATTTTGTAAAAAGAAATACGATATGGCTATTTAATATCTGCTTTCAAATTAATTTACCGAAAACGATACATCTAAAACGTGTGTTTTAATATTACGTAACGTGTTGGTGTTAAAACGTGTCCGTATGATAAAAAATAAAATTATTTCCTTTACCCAGGTGTGCAAGGAGTGTGATTATCACCGATCATCAACGGAAGCTATTTCATTAGCATCTAAAACCAAAAATAATTATTCACATATACATTACAGAACATTTAAACACCTTCGACTTGCTCAGGAAGCCGGTATGGTTGCGTTCCCACTAGATTACACCGTGACGGCACGATTCATTAAATGAACGACTTTAGCATGTTCTGCAAAGCCATCTGCATCTTTAAGAGTGTTATGTTCTCAAAAGTACTACTTTTAGCTTCACCTTAAGGATATTTTAACCAGTTTAACATAGTACCTATACCATTTTGCTTATCGGAATTTTGTTTTAATATTAATCAATTTTATTTAGCGAAATAATGGAGAAAATGATGAATGTAACATATAATTAGCAAAATATATAGATAGCCTTTTTAATCTAGAGTATAAACCTAAAATCAAATTCTAACATCTAGTTGAAAGCGTGACCAAATGTACTCTGAGCATCCTGAGCTATTCTTCAGAATACAGAAACAGGAAAGATGAACTAATTTCACCTCGTTTTTTTAATACAAACTCACACAGCAGAATAAAGGAGATAATTACAAACACGGCATCATAGAAACGAATAACGGGAAGGGGAACGACAAATCCCAAATGAACGAGTGAGGGAGGAGAGCATGGAATACTCACTTAACTGGTTTGAAATTTGTTGCAGGTTTGGATGATCGAGGTTTTTCGTACTGGCACGGTTTCCGGTGTCGGAATGGCTTCTCCGGTGGGGACTTTATTGGCGAACACCTGCTTGACGCCGCCACCCTTCTGCTTAGCCATCTGATAGTCGCCGGAGTCAAAGTACTTTTGCCCCTTCTGAAGACGCTTCTGCAGAAAGGCCGAGTGACCACCAAGTCCGCGTGGACCACCAAGACCAACATTTGTGCCATACTTTGCCTTCAGTTTTGCTTCCTCCTGCTTCTCAAGCTCGCTAACCGTTTGCTGTTGTTCCTGCTGTAAGGTAGATAAATACTATTGGTTCTTCCAGATTAGTGTTCTATCAATGGTTGTGATTACCTCTTCGGTTTGTCCGACTGCAGTCGGTTCAGCAGTAGTTTGCTCTGTGCTCTCTTCCGAACTCATTTCTGTTCACTAAAACAAAAAAAAACGATAGCTGTTACTTACTACAAATGTAATATTTTGCTATTGGTGAATAGAGAAAAGTTCAAATTGTTTTTGAATAACGCGGATACATTTTGCAGTTATTCTGACGATTACTATTTGTTTAATTATCTAATTAACTAATTTGTTTAATTAATTTCAGTTTAGAAGCATAATTTTATCAAAGCAAAGAATTGCTCGATGTTGCCCAAAATTTGCGAATTAGTTAAACAGTACAGAAGCTTCTGTTTATTCGTGTCATATCATTCCGGCCAAATCATGGGAGCAAGAGATACGATAGGAATAATTTTGAACCTTGATTTATATGATCTTTACTTTATAATTTGCAAGGAATTAGTGAAAACCGGCGAAAAAATATATCACTTTATTGTGGCAGTCAAGTTAAAAGATTCGTATTCACATTCGAAACATTGTTGTTACGTGATTAATTTTGTTTTATTTCAAATAATTTTTTACTAGCAAGGTTCAACTACCTACCTTGACTTGTGCTTAAAATTTTTATATAGTCTTTTTTAGCCAAGAGTATAGAAGTAAAATGGTCTCAGGTCAAATGTTCTCTGCAGGATTAGCAGAATTGCACTAAATAGTCTAGATTCTCAGACCTCGATTTGTTTAAATTTGGTTTAACGAAAGAATCATGCCGGATTTAAATTTGGATATCACCTTGTAGAAGAACTTATTATGAATATTCCAATACTCCGTTACAGGTTTAAATTTTCTGTAAAGATGTTTATTAGGTTAAACTGAAATCTTATTGGATTATAATCTTTGATTCTCATTTAATATTTTCTGAAATGAAATGTTCATCCAATAAGATTTTAAAAACAATCGTGACCGAACGTGTCCCAACAGGAAGGATTTGTCCAGGAATAGATGCCCGGCTGTTGCATTCGTAAAATTTAAATTTAACGTAAAAATTTCAAACATCACAAATGGCATTTAGAACATTATCGACCAGTGTCAATATTTAGACCCTTAAAAAACGTGTCAGCAAGACCGCCTCTACCGTATTGTACTTACTCAATTATAGATACGGGATACGGCACAATAAGGGCGTAAATATATTAAAAAAAATCAATAAAAGGAATGTTATTATATGGGCATCTCAATCAATGTTGCAGCCGTAAAGGAAGCTGACTTCATTTTAGATATTCAGCGGGTTACGAATCCGGCCTTGCACCTTCATAATTGCCGCTGGTGAATGGCTTGTTTTGACACACACTGCAACGATGAGATATTTCTATCCCGTGCTTAGGATAATCGCTAGGCAGACATTTGCGACCTTCTCAAAAACAAGCGCTTTGCCCCTCCTGCCCAGCACAGGTAAATGGCTGGCGTTTTTTGCTTACCTTCAAATTTTTTATTCACAGAAATCGATCCTGCGGGCCAGCTCGACACTTAAAATTGTGTAATTTTGTTCAAATAATTTTCGATTAAGCAGTATTTAAAATATTTCACTACGCTTTCGTCCTTGCGCTGGAACGTTTTGCCTTTTTCAACTTTTTTTTTGACACGAGCGGGGACGGCAACTTCGCGAATGCTGAATTCTGCTGGGAAGTGCTGTACAACTTTTTTGTGAAACGAACAAATTGGGATAAGCTAAAATTTGGAAATGATCTTATTATTTATGGAAAATGAGTTTCAGAATTTGTAAGTAGGATTTGGATTATAAGGTTAATTATAAAATTAGCGATAAAGTTGTGTTACTGATAGGATTTATTATTTGTGTAATATGAAAAAGAAAAAAAAACTTTCTCATCTTCACGAGCAGGCAGCACTAGTCAAAGGAAAACAATTGCTACGCACAAAAATTATTACCACGTAATTATTTTCAAATCAGTCGAAAAAACAAAATTTAAACGTTTACCCAATAAAGCCGGTAAAGTAGTAAGAGTCGACATAGGATTTTTGAATTTCCTTTTGAATCTTTTCCGTTATGCATGCTGTCTGCCGATTACCCGATTCTGCCTTATTGCAACATTTTTTAAATGAAACGGACAACAAACCAGAGCGCTCTCTGCGCACCACCGAGTGTGAAGTGAGAGTGCGCCGTAAATATTTAACCCTCTAACGGGTAAGACCGTCTGTAGACGGCCTTCGCTTTTGGAGCTGCAGAGCCACATACGAAATTTGTCATGAATTGACAATACGAGAAATACGTTCAGAACAGATTTCCTGACATGTTGATACTAATATCACAACATTCTGACCGAGAATTCCGAAAAATTCGGAAAAAAATTATGGTGCGATTTTACGTTTGAAGAAAAAGGACATCTAGAACAGAATGTTCGATCTCAAATTTTTACTGTGAGTAATTTACATGCTTTTTTTTTTAATTTTGTGATATATTTGAACTGAAAAAATATTTGGGTAGAGCGTTTAGCATGAAAAACTAAAAAGAAAAATTGGACTATTTCATACCTAGCGGTCCTCCAGATAAATATTTTCCCATGAAAATCAACAGTCGAGCTTCTTTTGAGTGTACTTTCATGATAAAGTAATCATTTGCCGGTTGCATCGTTTCTACGATGTTGCCCGTTAGAGGGTTAAGATAGAGCAATAGAGCTCTCCAGTTATGTGTGTATTGGTGCTTGAAAATGAGGCAAACAACAACAGTAAACAAAAGAGATGCATTCCTTTGTCACCACGGTACAGAATGAATTTCTTCTTCCGCTGGCTTAAATACCAGCAAATTTTCAACATATGTGCTTGAATTTGGAACAGGATGGGAAATTTGAGCGAAATATGTGCTCTGCAGTGCGGCAAACGGAGAAACACAACTAGTAATCGCTATTTTTCGGTTTGTTCCTCCAGCATCAGCTGTTCCCCAAAATGAGGTAAACATCATGTATATACACGCATATTTCGTGTTCACTAGTGTGGGTGCTTGAGCTGTCAGAAAGCTCTATAGACCTTTGCACGGCGCCTAACCTCACTTTCTGGTTTGAAGTTTTTGTGTGATTTGTTTTGATCACTATCTTCTTTATTTTGATTCTCTTTTGTTACAAATTTTATTACCGGTGCAGTAAAGTGTTGTGATCTGCTATAGCATACGACATATATTTGGACAAATAAAATAATGATACCCGTAGGAAAACTGTCGAGCTATGCAAACAATTTGCCTACAAGCAGTAGGAGAAGATACGTTGAAAAAATCAAACCATTGAACTTTATTGATCCCTACACCATGAAGTTAAACAACAATGAGTTCCCCACCACAGTTTCAACGGGACATGTAGTTAACTATCTGCTAACCCATATTTCGCCATCCTCCGGAAATCACGTTAAAAATCAGAGAAGTATCGAAGCCTACAGGAAATTTGAATCTGGATTCGTCCAAAGTGTGACCGGAGGCAAAGTTGGTCAACTTTATGTAGTTCGAGGTCAAGTAAGTATTAATAACTTGAAGACAGAACAGGTTCTTCAATGCCCTAAGTAAATTTTTGATGTCACTGGCGTTCTGAGTTAGGGCACGTGTGCTACCTTCTATAGCAATTTTAAGTCTAATTTAGTTCCAATTTCGCCTCCGATTTCAAGTATACTTTAATGTCCAATTTTAGGTCCAACTTGAAGTCTAATTCCAAGTGACTTCAACAATTCTTATGTCCTATTTTAAAGTAAATTTCTAGTTTAATTTTTCTATTTCACCGAAAGGTTCATACTCCGTCTAATTTCAGAACAAATTTGAAGTTCAATTTCAAAATTCAATTTAAGTCCAATTTAATGTAAAATTTTAATTCCAATCTGAGTTTAATTTAATTCCAATTTCATCTCCGATTTCAAGTTCAATTTGGTCCGTCCAATTGAATGTCTCATTCTTGGTCTCATTTTAAGTCCAATTCCAAGTCTAATTTAGTTCTATTTTCAACTCCGATTTGAAGTCCAAGTGCTAGTGCAATTGAATGTCCAATTTAAGTCCAATCTGAAGTCTAATTTTAAAGCCAATTTGAAGTCTAAATAAATTGCGATTTTACCACCGACTCCAAATCCAACTTCATGGTCCAAAACACCAAGCCTTGCGCTACGAACATACGGCCAATTTCATATTCCATTTTCAAGTCTGGTTTAATTTCAATTTCAACTTCGATTTGAACTCCAATAATATCCGGAGAAATTTAAGGTGTTTGATCTACATATCTATCTTGCATTAATGTTTATTCGCAAAGGTAGTTAAATAGTGATAATTAAATTAAAATATTTTGAAGGTTGCTCACTCCATGCGATTCAACAAACCGGCTCTGGATGCTTGGATCATTGTTCATGATAATGGAACTATCGAGTCAGGACACTGCAACTGTGTGGCAGGACTTAGCGAAACATGCTCCCACATTAGTACTTTGCTGTACGCTCTAGCTAACCTTCATTTCATGACGAACACCTATAAGGTACATACAAAGAAGATTCACTTAATTGACCATGATATTTATAGCATTTTACTAAATTTTAGCTTAGTGTTACTGAGCTCCCTTCCTATTGGGCTAGGCCAGCCAAGAAAATCCATCAGGACTTATACCGTCCAATACATGAAGTTGATTATGGATACAAAATAACACGGATGGATGACATTGTAGTGCACACGAACCGAGACGATTTCGTCAACTTTATGGTGGATGTTCAAGAAGTTGGACAAAATGCTGCTATCTTAAAAAAGTTTTGTGATGGTACCAAATTTACTTGTACGATGTGCTTGGAAAACTGGATCCCAGATGAACTACTATTAAACAAAAATATCTTGCTTCAAAATCAATTCAATCCTACATTGGAAGGTGTGGATTTCAGCGAAGTAATGCGAGTTGCAGAAGATGTTGTGTTGTCCGTGTCAGCAGCTGACGTCAAAACAGTTGAACAATTAACACGAGCTCAGGCCAGTTGTGATTTGTGGCGATGGGTGCGAACCGGACGCGTATGTGCATCTTTGTTGAAGGAATGCACACGTGCTTCAACCGTAGCTGTGCCTTCTAAAATGACACTCCTGAAGAAAATTTGCTATCCTGAACTCTCAACCGTTAATTCAGAGGCAATGGTATACGGACGGGCAAACGAACCACGCGCCAAAAAAGCGTTTGAACGTTTTATGAAAGACCATATAAATGTGCAATTTTTCGAATGTGGCGTCTTTATATGTCTCGAATTTCCGCACATGAGTGCCACTCCTGATCTGATAATGGTATGTGACTGTTGCGGGAAATGCACAGTGGAAATCAAATGTCCATTCCGTTTGAACACCAAATCCCAGTTAGACAAACAATTACAGATCAAAAATCTTGTTGAAGGCTCAAATCCATTTATAAGAGTTGAAGGAGACGAATATGTAATGGTTACGAATCACGAATATTATGCGCAAGTTCAAGCCCAGATGTATATTGTTCGTGCAGATTTTGGTTATTTTTATATCTGGAGCAAGAAAGAACAGCTTTGTTTGCGAATTGAGAAAGATGAAGAGTTTTGGGTTTCGGCCTGTAGTAGCAGTACATCTTATTTCAAAAATATTATCTTGCCAGAATTATTGTCAAACCATTTTTCAAATAAACTTAAAACTTGACTTGAAAACTTAGTACGGAATTATCGATTTGTTAAAATTGCACAGAATACAGCATACATGAACTGTCAAATCCACCACATTTAAGCTATTTTGAAACCGAGCCATTGAATCAACGTCTATCACATTTGCGAGAATCGTATACTTATTTCGAATTAAACCTATGATTCTTTCAACATGAATCCTTAATGTAGTTACTTGTTTGTCGGCTTCTAATTCTGACGGAAGAAATTGTGTTTTATTGCGTAAAAATGTAGGAATGTTCAAAACTGCCTCCTTCTCTTCAATAAGATCTTTCACGTTGAAACCCTTATCGGCTAGAACAATATCATTTTTCTGAAGTACATTTAAAAAATCACTCTGAATTAACAGCTCTCGATCGGAGCACCTGCCCACATAACCCTTAGAAATAAATCCAATTGTGCCATCAGGATGAATCGCTATAAGGAATTTCACTGTTTTTGCTTGTTTGTAATTACTAAAGTGCATAGCGGCTGCTTTTATGTCCCCCGGTGTTTGGCAGCGCACTTCGAAACAGTCAATTATAAAAATTCGTTTCGGTCCATATTTTGCCGCAAACTCCAGAGGTGTATGACGCTGCAAGTTGCTTAATGGTGTCGGCTCCAGCGCGTAGCGACAGCATTCATAAATGATATAGAGCGTCCGATGATAATATTTACTGACGGTGTTGGGACAAACTCCATACTCATAAGCCAACGTGCAGAGGTTAGCGTTCAGCCGAAGTCTTGTTAACGTCATAACAAAAACCTGATCCTTACTTAGACTACAGTAAGGTTTTTCCAGCGATGGAAGTAGAAACATGTACAATTTCTTCAAAACTCGATAGTTGTTTATCCCTGTGTAATAGTTACATTTGGCGTCATTTTCGAGAGAATTCAAATCCTTTTTGCTCATTGCCAACTGTTGAGTCAAGTTAAAGCAGCGGGTATGACTAAGCTGCAACTCCATACGATACATTTCGACTTTTTCCTTAAGTTTCGAAAGTTCTGTTTTGGAAATAAATGAACAAGGAATACTCAAAGTAGAAATGTATGCAGAAACAAGGATATTTTACCATTTTCGATTGCAGCTGATGATGAGAGTGATGTTACATCGAATGTTGTTGATGGATTTGAATTTGTTTCTCTTGTTTGCGCTGTCTCTTCTTCGAAAAATGTAAAATCTTGACAATCTTGGTCGTACTCTGTAGCTTTGTTTAATAGACATGAACCATCAGCCGAATTGAGAGTCGTTTCATTAAATAACTTGTTCGCACCTGGTGATAAACTCACGCCGGCATCTAGTTTTGCGTCACCTTCATTTTCAATAACACTAGAACTATTACCATTTTTTACGGGAAGATTTAAAGTTGGGGCCCAGTCCAAATTCTTTATATCAGTAAGCCTGGCGGGTCGGCCTGTTAAAAACGCAAATTATAGTGACCAATTTTAAGCATTATTAGAAATCAGCATAATTTAACATTCTCCCAAATACAAAATGCCAAATACAACCTGAAACAAAATGCCGACCACATACGTATAATCCTCGCCATCTGCAGCTTTGTTCTAGGCCAAGCACAACCATCCACTTTTTCCGCCGCTTATCCGAAAGCTTTTCTAAATAGTAATTCGTACCACTTGTTTGCGGAAACCGGAAAATACCCGACTTTTCCGAAGCAGAAAATTTGCGGCAGGATTTCACAACACATATTTTTGTCATTTCTGCACTTCACCACTGCTTCCAGTTTTTGCGAATAAATGAGCAAAACAAACCCGAGAAATCTGTCAAAACCAGGGAAAGAGAGAACGCACTGACGTCTGCGTGCAATGCTTTATACTTAGTTCAGCAATCTTTTGGATAATAATCGACGATAATTTCCCATACTTAACATTTTCGAATTTTATTTGGCTGAGGTGTTACAGCAAAATACACATTTAATGTTATTACTACATAACCTACAGGTAACATTTTAACGTAACAATGCTACCATTTTTCTATATAAATGTTACGTCAAATTTTGATAACTTTGTTACATTACAATGTTACTTCTGTGTTTGTTAACAGCAACATTGTGTTATTTTCAGTGTTGAACACCGTGTGTTCACCACAGAGGCGCTGGACAAAAGGAGACTGCACAACCCCCCTTATTAAGCTGGCGACATTCGCGTTGACGGCATTAAACGATCTCTTGCACACTCATAGAAATGCCCGTCTGTACGTGTGGATGAAAATCTGCCAAAATGTTTCGATCTCTTGCGCTCTTTAAGAAATTCCTATTCCGCTTCACCCCTACAGTGAACTTTTGGAGGTGGCAGCAGCTTACGTTCGTCAACGCGAATGGGTTGGGTTAGTTTTAGACACAGATTGTGCCTCTTCCTTCGTCTACTGTAAAACCACCGACCGAGAAGTTTAATCTAACTTTGTTTTTACTGGCAGGACGACGACACTATACAGGCCCTTGCGACTTACAAGGTACTGCGTGTGACGTTTGATACTTACCAAATGAAACTGGTACTGGTAGTTCGATACTTGTCAAACTGTACCAAAATCTGTAAAAATAACGGAATATTTCAAGTTTCCACCACTACAGGTACTATCACAACTACTGGAGCATCTACCCTACATAAATTAATAGGAATCGAATAATAAATGATTTGGAATCTAAAGGTACTTTTTATTTAACGATTATTTAAAGAACAAAGATTGGTGATTGGAGGCCTGAATGTATGTAAAGTCTCGTAAATACTAGGCGAGTTGACTATGTAGCTGCTAGCAAATGAGCTTACAAGCTGATCGTAAACTGCGGGAGTTTATGATCAACTCTTAAGGGGACATGAACGACTGAAAATTTTGAAGAAATCAATTCTTTTATTTCAGATTTTGTTTCTGCAGTCTTTTCAGCTTATTTTGATACTAAATTTGTAATGATCCGACCACGGGAAGTGACCGAAAAACGATCATACACATAAGCATTCCAGTGCCGTGTGGAACAACCTCGACGGAATAAAACGCCACTCCTGAAAAACCACGATTTTCAAACTTTATGTACCTTTTTCTCAGAAACTACACAACGTATTGGAACAAACTTTTTTTGTTTTGTTGGTAGCAGCTTGGCAAAGACTTTTATAACTTTTGAGGTTTGTAAACGAAACACAGCCTGAGAAAAACGAAAAAGAATAATAAAATTCTGTCTTCTTTTTCTTAAATATTTAAGGTGTCGCACGATAAGTTTTGATTTATAGACGAAACTGGTCACTTGTCTGAGTATTTCAGAAAGTCCACGGAACTTGTTCAGGTATAACCAACGTGATGCAAGCAGACTTACAGAGTAGGGTTCTTCGGAAGAAAAATACGAACTATTTTATCGCTACTTCAGCCGAATGAGTATTCAGTTTTAGCCTACAATCAAAACGCAGAGGAACAAAACGAAATCTTTAACAGAATACGGACCAATTCGTTGCAGTTTCAAAGTCGTAGTTTCATCGAACTAATTGCTGGTAGTGGGAAGCAGCTAAAGTGATTAATAGAATTAACAGTGTGAATTGCAGTATTCTTTTCAAAATTTCTTGTCGATTAATACTCTCACATGCGAAACAATTGAAGATCCGAAGTTAATTCTCGAACGGACCCGACGGTCTAGTTCAAATCCTACTGAATGAATTAAAGAGGGTAGATGTTAGATCACCAGACATTTTGGCTAACACGCAAAAAACACACCTTGATTCTTGATTTGTCAGCTATTAGTAATGAACGTAAATAGGCGTACATTGGTTTGTATAGTTGAACAGTCTTTCATTGTAATCAAGACGCAACATTCACAGAGTTGTTTTTGGGAATAACTAAACAACCTCAATTCTATCAAATATGTAGATTTTCTTTCCATTATTCTATTGAATTAATGTCTGTTATCTACTGCTAGTGTAAAATTTATTAGGTAATTCAATATTAATAAAATTTCCAATTGTATTGATTTTATCAGTTTAGTTTAATGTCGACTACTAAGAACCATAGCAACAAAATGCATGTTTGGATTGTTATTGATTTTCACGTAGAACATTTCCGAGTTGAATTATACGCATAATACGCTACTCAATTTATATTACAACTTTGTCTAACTATAAAACATTCCGATTGAACGGCTGCCATGAAAAATGTGGAAGATTTGGACGATATGTTTTATGAGAATTTATCGCTTGGTTTGGCAAAGGTGTGTATTTCACAAATTCTATAATAAACTAGTGGCTATCATTCTGTTTGCTTATTTCCGGATTTGAAGAAATTTGCCGACTGTATTCCACGTATCACAAATGTAACGTGTGAGAAACGACTGCCCTGTGAGAAAGCTCAGGTTACTGCCTGGGAATCCCGCCATAACATCTACCTGCCGGACGATATGAAAAGATTCTATTTATCCAGTGATGGTTTCAATTTTTACTGGAGTTATCAATATTCACGTATGTTATCACTATGATAAAACAATCTTCAACATCTTCAATAATGAGATTTAAATGTTGCAGCGAATGATGTTCGTCGAGTAGGACACATTCATTTTCCTCATCTAATTCAGATTACGTTGGTTCGTGACAACATCGATACCATCCTGAGCTCAAGTCCGACCACTGCCGTCACAATTCCTCCCATAATACGACAATCAAATTATATCGATTCAACTTCGGGTTATCTTAATCATTTGAATCTGAACTCCAGGAGTAAAATCTTTGAGCTGAGCACCATTACGGATTTAGCGAAGGTTTGCTTAGTGTATGAAACACCGGAATCTTCCAACCCGAAAATCTTCTTGCTTGAGATGGGAACGTTCAAGTGGCAGTTTCTGGCCGACACATTTACCGAATATTTACGAATGAGCATTGCCCACCTCGGACTACCGTATTGGGAGCTGTGCTTTTCTACTTGCGGACTTCCGTCCTGGACGGAACAACTTTTCCTGCTGCTCGCGCCTCATTTGTTAGAGAAAAATGAAAATCGAAGGCTCAAAAGTATAGTTTGCGTTAACGAAAATCCACCTTATAATGTTCTGGATCCTGCTGTATTTAGAACAAAACCTCGCTGTTCCAGGCAAAGTCAAAAAAACAGAATGAATAACTAATTGCTGAAAACTGTGAAGGATACAACTAGTTTATTTTATTTGATACTTTAGAATGTAACGATTTGTCAATATAAAATAGCGATAAAAAGTTTTAAATCTAACGGCTACGTATTTCCACTACTGCTAGGTCACTTCCCACACGGTGGATTCCAGTGACTGTCGTGGTCGGTTGGAAACTTCTACGTGGGCATCTAATCCATCGCTCAAACGACTCAGCCTTCGTGCCCAGCTGCCTCGTACACCTAAAATTTAACCAAATCTATTGAGCTTACTTGTGACATATAAAATCAACAACAAGCAACCTTGTCGACTATTGTTGCTTTGCTCTCGTAGCACATGCAGAATTTCTTCGTAATCAGTCTCGCGTGATTTCTTCAACCCGTGTTGATATTTGGCCTCCTTTGCAAGCATTTGTTCGCGCTGAATTTGCGTCTTAACTTCAACCGGAATGTCTGGGATGATGAACTGCATAATTCCAGTCAGAACGAAAACGATATGCTCGAAGATGACCACAAATGCCAGCCGTGCGGCAAACACGTGCCAATAGTGGGGACTCAAGCCGTACTGTTCGCTGTCGGTGGGACTATTCCGATAGCCTCGGTACAGACAGGTGTCCGGATCGGATTCCGTTTTCGTTCCCCATTCTTCTTTGTAGTCGGATGTATTGAAAACTGTAGTGGAATAAGAAACGATCATTCACAATTAATGCACAAATCAATCTAGTTATCAAAATCACCTGATAATGAGTGCTCGATGTATCCATGCAATGTAAACTGAGGGGAGTAAACGTATTTGTAAACCATGCGAGGAATGAAATCACTGGTGTATGCTATCACGAATGCCTGAAAGATTCGTAAAAATTAGAATACATATCTCCAAAAATGGCTGCTGATGATTTACATTGGATACAACTGCTGTGTAAGTTATAATTTTCAATATCCCGTACCATGCGCCGATGTCTTCCACTCTTTCGGCAAGCGGTCTTCTCGATTGCGTGACCATCTTGTAGGCATCCAGTCGAATTTCAGCAATGTTGTTCAAAAGAGCAAATAGAGGTGCTAATGGGAATGCAGCCACGAAGAGAGTAACGAATCCATATTGAACAACTGAAATTACACACGGAAAGTTGAAAAAGGTGGCTGAAAGTTAATGAAATTAATTCAAAGAATACTTACTCATTTCAAGATATTCATCGAAGAGAGCCAATCTGCCCGGATCCTGCAGATGGTAGTCCTGTTCCCATGCCATGTGCAAATGAGTTTCATCTTTAGTAAGCTGCTTGTGTTTGCGTTGACGCCACCAGTTGTAAAAGGCTCTACAATTTATAAAATAAATGTAAACATGCATTTTAATCAGGCTTCATTCTCGGTTTTTTGCGCAGTAGATGCTCATTTGGCTACAGCGCCTCAACTAAACAGAATTCGAAAAAGTAGTTTAAAGGGCAACTGTAGAGCTAATTATTATTTACATATTGTACAAGAAAGTATAGTTCTATCTTTCGTATTTACGGCGCTATGGGGCTGCTACCCCGTTGGTAGCCAAATGAGCGCTCTTTTTGCTACCAACGGTGTAGCAGCCCCATAACGCCGTAAGTACGAAAGATAGAACTGTACTCTCTTCAACAATAATGTAGACAATAATTAGCTCTACAGTTGCCCTTTACACTACTGCTGTTGTCAAATGAGCATCTACTGAGCAAAAAACCGAGAATGAAGCCTGATTTTAATACCTTTGATGCAATTATTATTTCTATGGTTTTCGCCCTCAATCACCTATATAAGCGACAGCCCCAATTTGCATATCGATATGACTTGTTCCGATGAGAAACTTCTTTACGATCATAATTCAATTGCATAGTTGAACACACATTCATCGTAATTCAGAATATGCTTTCTGATCGGACCGTAGAATTAGGGTTGTCAAGTGGCCAGTTTTTGGCCGGCTCAACCGGTTTTTCAAAGCCGGTGGCCGTTCAATCTGGCAAAAAGTCCGGTTTTCCGACATATGAAGCCGGATTTGTACTTTTTGCCTGATTTGTTAAATTTATTAGCAATCTTGAGCAGTGAATCACTGAACATAGCCAGTTTTGCAGTGACAATACGTTTCTTCTGGCGGTAATTGTCTACTAGCGCTAGAAGCAAGTAGTTGTCACTCTAAGACTAGCTATCTTCAATAATCCATTCAATGTTCCTTGTGGCTGCGACTATGATTTCCTGCCGTTCGCTATATCCACAATTGACTGTTCATCCCATTTATACGGAAAACTGTCAACCGACTTACATGCTACCGGCGACTACCCAAATAATATGTCATTAACGCACATTACATGTGCCAGGCAAATCCTCTAATATGCTATCATAACCCCCCGCATTTTTTTGAAGGCAGGACCGACCGGTCGGTTCTTTTAATTTTCAGATCCATCCCTATGTAGAATAAAGGCTTTGTTCTATGCTATTAAGAAGATAATACTGAAACTTATACCAAACTCAGTTATTATGGTTTCATGCTTGCTAAACAGTATTAGCACAGACTAACAGACGTAACACTTCGAACAAATTTTCTAACAAAACATCGTTTCATTGACACCCCTAAAACTTGGAAAAAACACTAGCATCACCTGGTGCAGTCTTCGCGCTACGCAGAGTAGGTTGCTATAAATTTAGCAATGCTATAAATTTATTTGTATAATATCTGACATCAGCGCCAGCGCAGGCGAGCGGCGTTCTCGCACAGCGACTGTTGTTTGAGTCTTGTCTTAAGCGAAAATTTGAAATGATCGTTTTTATTGACGATGGAATGAGGCTTCAGTGTTACGTCTGTTAGTCTGTGGTAATTCGTTTATCAAAGTAAGTATTTTGTGTGTGAATAATGTTAAAGCTGCTGTGTTTAAACCTCAACGAAATTAAAATTTGAAAAATCCCATGTTCATGTGGCATCTCTGTTTTCTTTCCGAAAATTCCTATAATGCAAGAAACAAAACCTTTTTCCCTCATTGGGAAGTTCCTTCCAACAATATTTAGGAGAGTTACCATAAAGGGGACATAAAGGGCTAATTTTTTTTAAAAAGCCGATTATTTTTTTTATATCAAATTTTGAATCTGCAGTCTGTTTCGCTTATTTTGATACTAATTTTGTGACGATCTGACCACGGGAAGTGGCACGGGAAGAAAAAGGTACACAAAGTTTGAAAACCGTGGAGCGGCGTTTTATTCCGTCGAGGTTGTTCCTCGCCGCACTGGAATGCTTATGTTACGTGTGTGGTCGTTTATCGGACACTTCCCGTGGTCGGATCTTTAAAAAATTAGTATCAAAATTAGTGGAAAAGACTGCAGATTCCTAATCTGAAATAAAAAATAAAAATTTTTCCAAAATGTTTAGTCGTTTATGTATCCTTAAGAATGAGCAAAAAAGAAATTTTATTTTTTACTGTAAGATGGCTAAATGACCGCATTTAACATTGGCGCTCCTGCCAAATAGTACCTTCGGTTTATTTGGGGAATAAGTTAATTTTTCTTTTTGTAGTGCGTATGGACAGTGGAGGCCGACAAGCTTTTAAACAGAAGTAGTGCGTCATTTTGTGCTGCCAGTATGAAGGTTCACGTATTCTTCCGGTATTTGTTTCAAATACACTGAAATGTTGTTTTGGTCTTGCTCTGCATGAGAAGTAAAAAATAATTGTTTTTGGTCTGGTCTGTTTGGAGATCGAATCCACTAGCTACTCCAGCTGGTCTGCAGTTTTGGAGATGGAGTTGGGAGGCAAGCAAGCCGCATGCACCCAAGTTTAAAGTTTGTGTTGTTGGGACTGTTGAATTTTAACTCACGTTGACCTTATTATTACATATGGCATCTCCTTGCAAATCTAAACCAACAGAGGACGATCGTTTCATGTGTGTACTGGAGTAGAAGCAAGGGGGTGCAAATTTGTCTGTTCCGAAGGGAGCGGCTGCATATTAAATGCTGTATCCCACAAGCTATACCTAAGATGCAAAGTAAAGCACGCAGCGTGCGACGGAGTGGATTTTGGATGAAACTTGAAGGAAGACAGCTACCCGTCAACTATACGCCGAATTGGAGAGGGTTGATAAACGAGGGGGGGTCGGATTCTGTTTGAGGCTCTGGCAAAGCTCAACGTAGATTTGGCCAACGTCGGCACCACAAGTACCTTCAGTAGGAACGGTGCGGAGTCTATCATCGACGTGACATTCGGCAGTCCTGGTCTGATAGGAGACTGGAGGGTAGACAATAGCTACACTCACAGTGACCATCAGGCGGTCCGCTATGGTGTCGGTCAGATAACGAGGCGGCAGGTGGCGAGTAGAGCCAACACTCCAACCACCCGTGGATGGAAGACATCATACTTCGATCCCGAAGTGTTTGTGGAAGCGATCCGGAGAGAGTGCGGTGATCGTGGTATGCCCGATCCGAACGTTGATCATTTGGTTGAGGTACTGTCGCGATCGTGTGACGCTACCATGCCTAGAAAAGGTCGACCTAGCTATGGCAGGTCACCGGCTTACTGGTGGACAGATGAAATTGCGGAACTTCGCGAAGCGTGCTTTCGTGCGAGGAGAATTATGCAAAGAGCTCGTTCGAACGAAGGCAGGGCTGAATGTCGAGTAGCACTTGTTGCTGCACGCGCAGCGCTTAAAAGTGGGATAAAAGCAAGTAAACGAGCCTGCTTTGAAAGGTTATGTACTAGTGCCAATGCGACCCCGTGGGATGACGCCTACAGGGTCGTAATGACAAAGACCAAGGGCGTGATGGCGTCCGCAGAGCAATCGCCAGAGATGTTGGAGCGGATCATCGAGGGCCTCTTTCCGCGCCACGAGCCAAGGCCCTGGCCATAGGCCGCTGAGTCGTCCCACGGCCGACGTTCCAGTGTCTCAGACCATAGCGTAGGATGGTCGGCCTCCCAGCCGAACATCCAAAGTAACGTGGGCGGTTTGGAGGTCGGGGAGGAAGTGACGGTTACGAACGAGGAATTCATTGAGATCGCTAAATCCCTAAAGGTAAGCAAGGCTCCGGGGCCAGACGGTATCCCGAATATAGCCATTAAAGCGGTTATTCTAGAGGCTCCCGAATTTTTCTGGGCAGTAATGAGTAGATGCCTGGAAGATGGCCACTTCCCGGACAGATTGAAGCGACAGAACCTGGTCCTATTGCCGAATCCGGAAAAACCTCCGAATGTCCCCTCGTCATATAGGCCGATCTGTCATCTCGATACTGCCGGCAAGGTGCTGGAGAGGGTTATCCTTAACAGACTCGTACAGTACACGGAGGGTGCAAACGGTCTGTCAAGGAACCAATTCGGCTTCCGAAAAGGCAAATCTGCGGTGGATGCGACCTTGTCTATCACTAAGACAGCCGAGGTGGCAATCCAGCCCAAGAGGACAGGTATCCGTTATTGTGCAGTTATCACGCTCGACGTGAGAAATGCGTTTAATAGCCTTAGTTGGTACTCCATAGCCAACTCGCGTCGGAACGTCCAAGTGCCGGTGTCGCTGTACAGAATTCTGAAAAATTATTTCCAGAATCGTGTGCTATGCTACAACACGGAGGAGGGTTGGAAGTGCGTTCCAATCACCGCAGGGGTTCCGCAAGGTTCCATACTGGGCCCGGTGTTGTGGAACGTCATGTATGACGAAGTGTTGAAGCTAAAGTTCCCAGTAGGGGTGGGGATTGTCGGCTTTGCGGACGATATCACCTTGGAAGTCTACGGTGAATATATCAGAGAGGTTGAGTTGACGGCTGCCCACTCTATAAGCATTGTCGAAGACTGGATGCGCTCTAGGAAACTGGAGCTAGCGCATCACAAAACGGAAGTTATCGTGGTGAACAACCGCAAGTCGGTGCAGCAAGCAAATATCAGCGTCGGGGATTGCACTATTTCGTCAACGCGTTCCTTAAAACTCCTGGGAGTCATGGTCGACGACAAGTTCAAGTTCGGGAGCCACGTCGACTATGCATGCAAGAAGGCTTGCACAGCTATTTCGGCATTGTCTCGTATGATGTCTAATAGCTCTGCGGTATATGGCAGCAAGCGAAGGCCATTATTAGCCAACGTGGTCCAGTCCATACTCAGGTATGGCGGGCCGGTGTGGTCATCAGCGTTAGGAATCAAAAGCTACTTAGGTAAGCTGGAAAGTACCTATCGTCTCATGTGCCTAAGAGTGGCGAGTGCGTATCGCACAGTTTCATATGACGCAATCTGCGTCTTAGCGGGTATGATGCCTATTGGCATCATCATCAGTGAGGACGTAGAGTGCTTCAACCAACGTGGAACTAGAGGCATACGGAGTACCACAAGTTCGCGGGCATGGTCTGATTCCATAAGGGGCCGGTGGACACACCGACTTATTCCAGAAGTATCCGGGTGGGTCGACAGGCGCCACGACTTCAACTTCCACCTGACACAGATTCTGTCAGGGCATGGTTCTTTCAGACAGTATTTGCACAAGTTTGGGCATGCGGAGTCCCCCGCGTGTCCCGAATGCTTGAATGTTGAGGAAGCTGCCCTTCATATGCCCTCGTTTCGCGGACGCGAGAAGCAACATGATGGCAGTGAGCGGACAGGACACTAACCCGGATAACTTAGTCCAAAAGATAGGTTCCAGCTCGGACGTCTGGGGAGCGGTCAATGCGGCTGCTACCCAAATTGTACTTGAGCTATAAAACCGCTGGAGAGCCGATCAACGGCGAATAAACAGCCTAACTATCATAGTCCAGTAGTTATCTAAGCGAGTGCGTTAAGCACAATAGCCCCTCCCTGAAGTAATACCGATTAGGTGGTGCCAGGGGGGATTGAGGCTGGAGACTCGAGTAGGGTTTTAGTGGGTCTGGGTCCTCACGCCCCATTAGGGGGGTCGGGAAACCAAACCCCACTCCCTGAGTTGTCTTTTCAGGTGTCTGATAGTACCGTGTCTTCTAAGGTACTGAGCAGATTTCCATACTCGCTAAAAAAAAGAACTGAGACCGTTATCCAAGTCTTTCTTTGGCGTGTATCTAGTCAGTTTTCGTGAGGGTCACCCAACGACGGGTCACATGTTTACCCTGCGTCATATATTTTACGTTCGCGTCGCCACTGTTACGATGTGCATCGCCACTGTTACGGTTCGCGTTCGGAGGTGACCGAAATGATGTATTAAAACACGACCCGTACATTAAACAAATTAAAACTTAACTTTATTGAACAATAACGGGGTACAATTGTGCGAGTCTCATTCTCGCGGTAAAACGGAACAGGAACGTGAACGTCCTGTTGTCAGCACTGGCGAGCATCAACTGATGACAGCTGTCACTGTGACCAGAGAGCTTGGCCGTAACGATGTTACGAATGTCGACGTCTCCGACAGTAACGATGTAGGGATGTCCACGTCTCCAACATCTCCCCTCTAATTCAGCTGGTAAGGGTTGAACCGTTGCGAAGCCCTTCGTGTACGGGAAGAGCGGCGAGGAACCTGAACAGCTGATTCACTTTCGGTTGCAGACATGAAGTCGGATGACGAACTTGATGACGAAGATCATGTTGATAACGCTGGAATAACCGGTGCCTCAGCATGCGCTTTTGATGACTGCAAGCTTACTGATGTTGACTGTACTGACGAATTGACACTAGCGGGAATGCTGGGATTCCAATCATCTAGCAGGATACTAAGCGGTAGCTGCTTACGTTTCTTTGATAATGCCTTACTGTGTCTGTTACAATCTCGAATTTGATTTATGTGAGACCGTACCAGCTTGCGATCGTTCACCACGACATTATACATTACATGACCAACACGTTCCAAAATTTTGCCTGATGTCCAGTGCCATTGATTTTTGATAAAAATTTTAGTGTTTAGTGTATAATCACCTCTGCTGTACTGACGATTTACTGCAGTGTCACTTTTTGATCGATTATTAACGGTGGACGAAGCTTTTCCAAACTGGTTCTGGATATGATTTCTGCTGGTGATTTTTTTTCTGGGTAGAACTGTTGAGTGCGCTGTGTTTGACTAACAATGTTGTTGCAATATTCACTGATCGGTTCTGTCCATAACGAGAACGCATCGAGCAAATCATTGCCAAGAAGATGAATTTGTTTCTTCACAACATAAAACTGTCCTTGCTGATGAATATTATTAATGCCGATATCACACTCCAATTTGAACAGGAACGGCAGTGGATCTCCTGTTGCTGTCGTTACTTTTTTCCTAGCAGTCGATGTTGGCGGTCTGCCTATTCTCTCCCACGTTTGTCTTGAAACAATACTGACGTCGGACCCTGTGTCCAACTGAAGCTGCACTTCCACAACGTTGAGCTGCGACTGTACGTATCGGCGCCTATTGTTTGCTGCATTCAATGGTAGATTTACTGCTTTTGTCTCGTACCTCTCTGGCTGCTGGCGTTTACGGTGTGTTGCTTTCCGATTTTGTTTTACACTAGAACAATAACCTTCACGGTGCCCGATGATACCGCACTTTTCGCATTCGTGACTTTTATAATTGCAATCTTTGACGAAGTGCATTGCGCCGCAATACCAACAGGGCGTAGCTGGTATGGTTTCGGCACTGCTGCCAGAATTTACTGAAGGTTTTGACGGACGATTTGCGAACTGCTTTTTTCGACCGATATACTGAACTGATGACGTCGGTGTCGAATCTATCATTGCCGTGTCCCGTTTTGAACACATCGACCGTTGGCAGTTTTCCGCAAAATGTTCCAGGGTAATGTTGTTGTGCTCTGGACAGTAGTGGAATTCCTTTATGTTATTCGCCAGTGAATCGAGCATTATCTCAGGGTTTGATAGAACCTGGACATGTATGGACGACATAACGTTCCTGAAGAATTCCTGTTGGTGGTGCATTAGCTGCTGCTGTTGCTGTTGCATAAAGATCAGCTGCTGCTGCATCAATTGCTGGAAGAAATGGGCGAACGGTGCATCTGGAGATGGCTGTCCGGCTGTAATTGCACCATTCTGCTGCATTGTGGGATGCTTTTGACCTACTGTGGCTTGAAATAGGCCTTGCTGCTGACTAACTCCCGGTGGTTGCTGCTGCTGTTTGGGGTTATGTCCTGATGAACCCGCTTAATTGTCCACGTGGGTGAGGGAATTTTGACTGATGAGTAAATTCCTCGTTTCACTACTCGTCGCCACTTTTACGTTCGCGTCGCCACTGTTACGATGTGCATCGCCACTGTTACGGTTCGCGTTCGGAGGTGACCGAAATGATGTATTAAAACACGACCCGTACATTAAACAAATTAAAACTTAACTTTATTGAACAATAACGGGGTACAATTGTGCGAGTCTCATTCTCGCGGTAAAACGGAACAGGAACGTGAACGTCCTGTTGTCAGCACTGGCGAGCATCAACTGATGACAGCTGTCACTGTGACCAGAGAGCTTGGCCGTAACGATGTTACGAATGTCGACGTCTCCGACAGTAACGATGTAGGGATGTCCACGTCTCCAACAATATACAAGGTTCCAGGAATACAACTTGCCGACTCATTATCCGTTTGTGGATTTTAAGGCGGCGTGCGATTCTGCCGGACTCTTTACGGACATGAATTGTGGACGCTAAGGGAGCTGATCGACCGTCGCTTGAATTTTTGAGCGTAAAATTCTGCGATCAATACTTGGTGGCAAAATGGAAAATGGAGTGTTGCGTAGGCACACGAACTGTATCAAGTACACTCAAGTCGCTTTTTACACGAAGGATACGTTCCGCGTTAATCAAAACCGCGTAAAAAACCGCATAAATTCCGAAATTCGCGTAAAAACAGTCGCGAAAAAAAAACCGCGTAAAAAGCGACTTCAGTGTACACAAATACGATGATATAGCGAAGCTAGTGCAATGTGGTACGCTGCGTTGTGTTGGCTACGTGGTCATAACCACCAGACAGAGGCCGTAGGCTTCGGGGCAGTCCCCGAACCAAGTGAATGTGCGCTGTCGAGGACTGTGTACATTCAGCTATTATTCGAGCGAATTGAAGAACGGCCATAATTCGTTCGGCGCAGAATCGATAACGGATTATTGTCACTTAACTGAGTATGGTAAGTACATATTCACTATATTATCCGTTTTCCTTTGACCAATTGCTACTTAGCACATATTATCGCTATGGTAAAACATATTTACAACATACTTACGGGAAAAAATACTCCATGAAATTGTTCCAGCACTGCTTCCCCACCATAATTATCGCTAACTGGATGCAAAGTTCGCTCAAACATCCGGCTGGATCGCAAATGTCGCCCTTCAGACGGAAGAACTCACTCTTCCGGGCAACGTCATCGCCCGGGTAGTCGTAGAAGCGTCCTTTGAAAAACGCAATGTATATAAGCGAGCTGTAGAAGTTCATAAACTCAAAAACGAAGATTTTGATCGTATACGAGTCCTCATATTCCGTCTGCGTTCTAGGGTTTTCTAAATTGGTTAAATAAATGGCTAGTTTGTGGTAAATCTAGAAGAAGAGAAAATCTTAAAACATTTTTGTGGTATGTTTGTTGTATGGACCAGTATGACTTACGCGTGTTAAAAGCATTATAATGATAAGATTGATTAAGGCAGCAGTCATCGTTGTAAAAAGTTTGGCATGTTTGCGGAAAAACACTCCGCCTCCACTGTAGATCACAGATACAAGTGATATTCGGTAAATGATTGTACCCAAGACAGCGCCAAGAACGATTGATATCTGGAAGGAAAACTACTATTGTACTGGAATTGTTTTCCTATTATTCCGATGATATTACCATAAAAAGCACCGCACTGGATGTCGCGGCAAACCGAATAGCACGGTCCCACGTTGGCATATAAGGTTCCTTCTCGCGTGTGACGGGATTCGTTCGAAATGTCTTAACCGATGTTTCGTACTCCGGGCGCATATCTTCTTCATTTTCAATGTTCTGCAAATCCCATTCCCACACCAGTACTGATTGTTTACGTTTCCATAACTCGAGAAAAGTCGTTGCCCAAAAGGACATAAAAATGGCAAAGAAAACCGTGGACGGATTGTCGAACAGGTACGTTAGTTTGGCGAATAAGCACGATTCAGACAGTTTTTGGTAGCTACAAGCTTTATCACACAGCGGGCAGAGAGTTACGTTTCCAGGTCCGCTTACATCGCAGATTTCTTTCCTGTAATTGAAGGACTCTTGATTATTAATGAAACTTAAGGGTACTGGACAAATGCTAACGTTGGAATATTATCGCTAGAATCCATGGATGCTAGGCCATACAAGAAACAAAATAGTCCCACTATTGCCGGAGCGTATAACATTTTCGTATAAAACCCTAACCAGCAGAAATATAGTGCAATTTTATCACCAAAATATTTTCGCACTAGACAGAGAGGTTGTTTTTTGAACCACTTAACGGGCCTAGCCCATTCCAAGTACAATAACCTTCTGTCGAATACAGTTCCGGAAGAGTGATTTCTTTCGAAGCGGCCTTCATGCAGTGGAAAACATGCCAGATATGTTCCATCGTTCAGCAACCTTCGAATGCCAACATTACTGGCCTTTTCTGTCTCATCGAACCGAGTTCGCATGAGAATTTGCATTACTATCAAACTCCGTTGAGCACTGTTGTAGGTTGTGCAGCGATCTTTAACGATGAACTGTTCCTCCGGATTACCGTTCGCAGTAGCCGTGTAGAAAGAGGGTTCCTTTTCGATTCGTGAGAAGTTATACTCGGTCATTGACATCAGTTTGTTCCAATAGGCGAGTATTCGGTTATGGTGTTTGCGAAAGGTGGATTCTTCTTCCTGTAACGGTAACAATGGGAAAACATTACTATCGTGGACGATGACAAGCAAAATACTTGGTGAAATCTGCATAAATATGGCTAAGCTTGAAATAATCTTGATTTAAAAAGTAATAATAAAGAATTGTCATGAATAACGAATATTTGCGAAGCATAACCCGATAAATTGACAACCAAAAATAAAACAAACTTACCTTAACACTAATGGTGATAAACCGCTTAACCGGGAGCTTCAAGTTCATCACCTCCGCATAGCGTGACTCTGTTCGCCAAGGAATGTGAATTTTGACGAAGTAGGTTTTCTCATCGAAGGCCTGCGATTTATGCTCGATTTCGAACTCGAGACCCTCCTTGACCAGATTCTCCTGAAACACTTTCCGTTGAAATCGCTTGAGAGCTTCCAGTTCCGTCATTACACCTTGGTCTTCTTCTTCGTAGCAAAGTACCATATCGATTTTACGTCTGCCATCGCGAAACATTAAAGACTCGGGATCGAGACCCTGTTGAAGAAATTGATTTCAGCAAATACCTTACTTTAAATTATTTGAACTACCTCTTTATCCTGTTGACTAGGCCTACGTGTATTATCAGATTGGTCGGAGCTTTTACGCTTCTTAAGCCAGGAGCTCCCACCACCTGTTACATTATTGCTTTGCCCATGAGTGCTAGCTTCGTCTCGAAAAATAGTTTTTAATGGTGAGTTACCGGCAAGTAGCTTACTAGAGGACCTCCGTCGCTCGTTAATGATGCTGTTCATACTGGAGTTGAAGCTCTTGTTGATTTCAGAAGCAATGTCTGATGCATCCATTGGAGTTCCTGGAATATTTTCTCTATCGCTGATTTTTGGACCGAATATTTTACTGCAGAAAATTGGACTAAGTATGAATATTTTGTTATTTATTATTAATTTTGAATTGCCAATTTTAATTGTTGTTTTTTTTATGTAATTTCTTGTTTTATCATCCAAAAGAATTACCTTCGATTTTGCTCGTCGTTCATTGTCATCTGATTCAATGCTCGATCTTGGGCGTCAAGCCACTTTTCCACCGGGGTTTTCAGTAGTGGACTTTCCATTATGTCGTCTAGGCCAGAAAGCGGTTTGTCGTTGCCACTGTCCAGCTTGGCTGGTTTTGTGTCATTTGTCGAATTCATTCCACCGCCATGGTAACCCGTAGTATTCACTGCGTCATCGGCCACGTGGTGGTTGCATTCATTCAATTTATGTAACGATGCCGTGGAAACCGTACCCTGCGTTCCCGGTTCCGTGTTCGTGTTCGTGCTGCTCGTCCTGGTGACGCTGAATTTGTTGGCGTTGTAACTATCGCTGTTACTGCTAGAGTAATTCGTGTAAAGCCCCATTCCACTGTCAATGCTACCCTTCGTATTCGTTTTGGTAGCAATGCAACAGGAAATGCTATTTATAGATGGAACGTTGTCGGTACTGTGTCGCGTTAATAATTGATTGTGGCCACTAGGTTGATTCAACTGTGAAATGGCAAGTAAGAAAATATTGAATTAATTGAATTATTGAAACTAAGACATGCGTGGGATATTAAAAGATTGAATCATATGGTGTCCATCATTGTTGTAACTTGGTATATTATGTATTGCCTATGTATCTATAATTATAAACATTGTTGTTTCTTCGGACCAGGAGCGTATATTGTAGAATCTGCATTTATAACGATGGTAAAAATTGCACCCGCTGCGTTGATGCTTTTAAATATGCATCAGTGGATTCTCATGTAAATTAGATAGATGCAATTTTCTCCCATTAGATTGGAATTGTCATATTTCATTATGTTAGACCAGCTATATCACATCCCCAGAACGTTGAAATTTTATTTCTCTTGAACGGCAAAGTTGTAGAACATTTTAAGAAAAATGCGCACTTTAGATAGCATAGGTATACATTTTTATTCGTTTAAGAGTTGTGGTAATCATGGACGCCAAAAAGGGAACTTGTGATAAGTCTGTTTTTGAAAATTTTCGACCGTGGGATATTTTAAAGAAGCTGAGGCTACTCGGAATAAACGAAAGATTCATCTTTCATGCCATCAAACGATACAAGGAAACCTGTTCTTGAAAAATACTCCCCAAATCTGGCCGTGAATGCACTGTAAGGACATTAGAAGCCATCAAAGGGGTAAGAGAGCGAATTCGAACGGAAACCAGATCAGTTTGAGCATAAGATGACCAAGGAACTGGGAATTCTGCAGCACCATAAAGAATATTTTGAAAAATGGACGAAAAAAAAATTTTTCTCCAAAAATTTAATGTTTCATTGCTGTTTATTGAACCTGTTATTAAAATCAACAGTAAATATTACATCGATAATGTTTTGAAGAACCATTTGCTTCCCATCATCACTATATTGCTTCCAACAAGATTCTGCACCGTCTCACCTTGCTCCAGGGCAGTTTTTTCAGCCTCGCCGGTTTTTTTTGGAAAACCGCTTTCCACAATCACAACGTTAAATGGCGGTCTGCTAGTGTTTCAATGAAATGGCGAGCATGCTCGTATATAAATATGATTCATAGAATCTGAACACTGCACTTGACTCACTTCTAAATTTTCTAAAGAAATTTTGGTTTTAGTGATGGCGTTTTGGTCATCGGGTTACTAGTAAACTAGTTTATTTGCTGTCTAGGCCAACGTTTCAAGGACTTTATTTCCTCTTCATCAGGGCAATTACGAAAATACAGTTTACATTTACATTGAGTTACTAATTCTTGTCAAGTATTGCTTGTGACAGAACCGCAATCAACTACAGAACAGACACAAACAACCTGAGCATAGCTTATTCTGGTATGTTGCGATCTCTCACACAATGATACACACTCTCAAATCAGGTTGAAATAGTACTCTCCATTTTGACGCTCCCTGAAAGTCATAACCGTACTGTGTTGTGTACAGGAATGACTGTATAAGTTTTTGCTCGCCGGTATTCAAATTTGAATTTTCAAAGTTAGACCAACCTAGTAGTTTGTAATAAATTGTACTGTTTTTTATAGTGTAGTTCGACCAATAGCAGAAAAAACCCACCCCAACAAACTTGACAAGAATTAGTTTAATATGTTTGTAAGTTTTGTGTATAAAAAAAATTGACTTTGTAACTCAATGTAAATGTAAACTGTATTTTCGTAGTTGCCCTGATGAAGAGGAAATAAAGTCCTTGAAACGTTGGCCTAGACAGAAAATAAACTAGTTTACTAGTAACCCGATGACCAAAACGCCATCACTAAAACCAAAATTAGTATCATTGGTCAAAAAAAATCTTTCTAAAGAAAGAAATTGTAGTGCATTTTTCCAACACGGTGTACTTCTACAGACATCAAATTTGTCTAGGTTTAATTGTACTAAACAATGCTCGACCTGTTGAGCCAAGTAGACTTTGTTATTTTTTCTCCGAAACCACAGTAAAAGATGGTGTACAAAACTATTGAGCTTTTCCTGTGAAGCTAAACTATCACTAAAAAAATGTAGGACTTGAATGAACACCTTGTGTTTAAAAAGTCCTAATAAACTAATAACAACAGCAGCAACTAAGAAAATATATGGGGAAATTTCAGCTTGAAACACATAAGTCTTATGGAATCAACCAGCTTTATTCAGTGTGAAACTCATAGTTTATTTGTTACTGAACTTGGGCAGTCGTCCCAGTGCTTGATTAAATAAGAGCTAGAGTCCGAAAGAGATGTTTATACCGGCATGTTCGTTAGAACGAGTACGCGAGTGTAAGGAAGTTAGACCACACAATTATGGGTTTCGCAACACTGATCAGCACTGGGAGTTTGACAAAAAGGGGGTGCTCCTCAACAAGGGAGAGGTCCAAATAAGTAAAAGGAGTTGGATTTTTCTTACATTTAAACCGATAGCAATTGCACAAGTGGCCGGGTAACAAGAAGGGGTGGCTGAGTATGCAAGGGAAGGGAAGGTCTGGAAGGGAAAGCCTCATATTAGAAGGGGTATGCAGAAATACACTTTATTTCTCTTCCATTATAGTGATTTTCGTAGAGCAGTATATAAATATATATGCATCAGGCCAGAGTCGGGGCTCTTGCCGTATCAAGAATTCTTTTCCATTGTACTCGGCCCTGGGCTACTTGTCGCCCATTCGTTGCGCGTCTCGACACACGCAAGTCGACTTCATCCTGGTCGAGCCATCTAGCACGTTGGGCCTCTCGGTGGGGGTGAAGAGAACGGATTTCACTGCACAGTCATCCGGCATCCTGCGGTCCGCCCACTGTAGTCTCCCAACTTTCGCCAAGTGTACGTATGTCTTCTGTAAGCAAAGTTACTTTCTCAAGTCGGTAGAGGACTATCGGTCTGATTAACATTTTATACATCGTCAGCTCTGTGCGGCGGCGTATGCTCCTTGATCGAAGCGTCTTACGAAGGGAAATAAGCTCGATTTCCAACTTGAATGCATCGTTGGATCTCCTTACTCGTATTATTGTCAACGGTGACCAGAGATCCAAAATATACGAACTCATCAACCACTTCCAGTTCATCGCCGTCAATAGTCACCTTCCGTGGGAGACAAACGTTGTTTTCTCTGGAACCTCTTCTGACCATATATTTGGTTTTCGACGCATTGATTTGTAACTCTCCAAGTCTCCGTTTTAAGTCTGGCGAAGATTGCCTCCGTCTTTCCAAGGTTTCTAGTAATGATTTCGAGCTCGTCTGCGAAGGCTAGAAGTTGGCTACTCTTGCTGAAGATCGTTCCTCTCGTTTCGATGCCCACTCGCCGGATCACACCTTCAATTGCGATATTGAATAACATACAGGACTGTCCATTCCAACCCTCTGCGCAACCCTCTGCGCGAATGACTGGGTTTAATTTTGATTTTTTTTTAAATTATGCGTAGAATTTGATTTTGTCTGAGCACGGGCCCCCGTAAAGCCCGCCTAATACTGCCCTACGAATTCTCTTGCTACTGCAGATAGACGCCGCAACCAAATCTGGGAGAGCACTTTGTAGGCGACGTTGATCAAGGTGATGCTACTGTAATTACAGCAATCTAGCCGGTCGCCCTTGTTGTAGTTCGGACAGACTACACCTTTCATCCACTCATCCAGCAGTTCCTCCTTCTCCCAAATCCTTGAAGTTATCCAATGAAGTGTCGTTGCTTGCGGTTCTTGGCCATTTTTGTAGAGTTCTACCGGGAGTCGGTCCTTCCTGGCGGCTCTATTATTCTTCAGCTAACAAATTTTATCGCCTGATCTCTTCGAGATCGGGAGCCGCCACGCTGTAGTTGTTTGTAGGTACTCCTAGGTTAACTTCCTTTGCGCCTCCTTCTGCTATATCGCCGTTAAATGCTCATCAAAATACTGCTTCCACCTGTCGATCACCTCGCGCTCGTTTGTGATTAGATCTCCCTCGTCCCTACACAAGTCAGGTTTAGATGTGTAGCCTTTACGAGTTTGGTTCACCTTCTCGTAAAACTTGCGCGTGTCATTAGCCCAGAATTTCAAGCTCCTCACGATCCGGCACTTTTTTCTCCTCAGGATTGGTCGATACTTGGCCAAATTCTCTCTCGTGGATATGCTTAGATAGCTTTTTCAAGCTCTTTTTTTTCTCTCTATTGCTTGTTGGCATTCCGCGTCAAATCAATCCTTTCGTGCAGGTTTCCACATCTAGCACCGCGGTTGCGACCTCGTTGACGGCCGAGCATATCATACTCCATCCGTTTTCGAGAGTCAAAGCTTCTAGCTTCACAAAGGAAGGCAGAGCTTCGTCCAGTACGCGCGCTTAGTTTTCGGCAACTGGTGGGTTGTTTAGCTGCTAAATGTTTAACCGAGGAGGGCAGCATTATCGCGAGGTATAAACCGTCGATAGCTTTGAGTGCACATATACTGCTACTAGGTAAGGTAAGGTAAGGTCCGAGTCGATATTCGCACTCCGTAGGGAGCGTACGTTGGTGATGTTCGTGAAAAACCGGTCCTCGATGAGAATATAGTCAATTTGCTTCGATGTTCGTTGATCAGGTGATCTCCAGGTCGCTTTGTGGATATCTATGTGGGGAAAGAAAGTGCTTCAAATCGCCAAGCCTCGGGAAACTGCAAAGTTGATGCATTGCTGGCCGTTATCGTTCGTTTCGGTGTGCAGGCTATGGGACCCGATCACCGGTCTATATCATGCTTCCCTGCCGACCTGGGCGTTTATATCCCCGATGATGAATTTGATGCCCCGTGATAAGCAGCTGTCGTACGTTGCCTCCAGCTGCGCATGGAACGCTTCCTGTCTCGTCGTTACCTTCGTGTGAACAATACACGTTTATGATTGTGAAGTTGGAGAGACAGTACTTATATCCTCAACAAGCACATCCTCTCGTTGATCGCTTTCCAGTCTATTGCGTGCTCCTGCATTTTGCCCAACACTACGAAGCTCGTTCACAGTTGGTGGTCGCTCCACCACTCTGGTAAATTTGGGCTTTGCTGCCACGGATCTTCCACACCTTCTCTCCTTTGCGACAGATCTTCTGCAGAGCCGCGATGCCAAACTTTCGGGGTGTTAACAGATCGAGCAGCACCCTGTCCCCATAAACGAAATTTAGGGATCTGTAGTTCCAGGTACCAAGTTTCCATTCCATGTTCTTATTTCGTCGTCTTTACTTACTTACTTATGTGTCCATGTCTGCCGGTCCGGCAGAACAAAGGGATGAAATCAAAGATCTCCACTGCTGACGGTTACCTGCCATGGCCTTTACCTGTCGTCAGGACAGGTTCTCGTCTGCAGCCCGGATGCCGTTGGCAGAGCTCCGTGGTCATGAGCCTCTGGGTCTGCCTCTTCTACGCTGTCCTTGTGGATTCCAGTCGATTGCTTCTCTGCAAACCTCATTCGCTCCTTTCCTCAAGGTGTGTCCGATGCACTTCCACCTACGTTCACGAATTTCTGTGGCTATCGGCCATTGATAACACCGACGATGGAGTTCCTCATTGGATATCTAGTTATCAGGCCACCTGGCACGAATGATGTATCGCAGGCACCGGTTAATGAATACCTGTAGTTTTTGCGTTGCCTCCGCTGAGACGCACCACGTTTCGCAGGCATACAGCAGTACGGATTTAACGTTTGAATTAAAGATGCAGGTTTTCGTACGTAGAGTGATCTGGTTTGAGCGGCAAATGTTTTGCAGACCTGCAAAGGCACCCCTGGCCTTCCTGATCCGTGTGGCTATATCAGTCTTGGTACCACCATCGGGCGTTGTCTGGCTACCAAGATATTGAAAGATGTCTACCTGCTCAACTTGTTGTCCCGCTACTGTGAAGTTGGTGGAATTGTCAGTGTTCACTACCATAGACTTAGTTTTGTCGTCTTTGTCCATGCTGAATGTTCCGAGTAGAATTTTCTTGACACCTGTTAGTTTTTTTGAATTTATATAGGTAGCCGTACTAAGGCCTACGCCTATGGAGTCTCGTGATGGGGATGCCATCTTAAAGTGTCGAGACAACACTGCATCCTTCCCTGTTGGTATACAACCTTAGTTTCCACTGGGGTTGATTACCCGATCTTCGCTAAGGAAAGTACAGTGAAGCCTAGGTGCTGCATTCCGATTTGGATATTTGTTTTTATATGACAGACTTCACAGCCAGCTGCAGGAGTACATAAAAATTACAGGACTAGTGCTACAAACCTATTGATTCTTATTCTTATAGCCTCTTCCAGTCGTGATTCGAACATCCGACGTCTGGCTTGTTAGATCAGCGTTGTACCTCGAGGACAACTAAGAGGCTTCGGCTTGCTACATAACGCTGCAAACAAGAACGCTGCAGTCATGGAATTACTTATTATTATCTGTCCTCTTACACAGAAAAAATACTTAACAAATGACCCAGTGTACGTTGTTAGTCACACACATAAAAATACATTTGATACCTTCCTAACACCCCCAAAATTTCAAGTTATTGCAAAAAAACGTTTTTAGCTAGGTGTCCACATACTATCATAAATAACTCAATCATTTTCCAAGCAATTTTAAGTTTTTATACATTTTTGGAAAGCTCATAGGACAAGCTTTTTGGATATATACACATTCACAATGGTTCTACAAAAGTTAGACGAGATTTTTTCAATTAAGTTTGAAATTCAATTAAAAAATTGAAGTTTTTGTCACTTTAGGGGTCCTTAAAGTGTTCTTATAAATAACTCACATTCCTCGGCTTAACACCACTTGTTTTATATTCAATCCTAAGGCTTTTTCAACAATCCTAAGGCAAAATTTCAACATTTGGAAAATTGAGACCATTTTTGCAAATGCAGTTGCAAATTTTTTTGCTTTTCATGTATCACCCGCCTAATCCTATAACTGAGCATCTTGGATACGATTTCTGTCTAGATAGGGGAAACAAGGGAGACTTGGTCCCCATTTTGTTTTATGTATATTTCTCAAAAGTCCACTATACAAAAAACCTGGGTTTTCAATTTTTCGGTAGTTTACAATACAGCTTACTACCTACAATTTAACAGTTAGTGATACGTAGCGCTAATCAAAAGATATGGGATATTTTGGAAAGTACAGAAAATTATACATATTCAAAATATGCGGGAGACTCGATCCCCAGGTTAGGCATAATTGATCCATTTGCAAATATATATTTTTAAAGCTCAACTTTCATTTGGAAGTTTTATTAAAATAGGCCTAGTTCATGTAGTATCATTATTTAGTGTACAACAGTTTAATGCAAAAGTATAAAAAGTATTTAGAAATCGTTAAGTGCATTGATCTGTAAAAGTATAGCTTTGGACATCTTTTATACTTTGCGACGAGAACTTTTTCGTTGGGTTTTAATTTTTGAAACATTATATTTTTCCTGTTTAATAATCAGAGCAGCCTCGAGCTTCAATTTCGTTGGTGCATCTGTAAGGATGTGTATCTCCTCGGTTTCTTACTCTTCGCATATTTTTATGTGGTGATGCCTTTGGAAATGGTTTTATATCTACAGGTGTTTTGATAATTGTATTGCTCGGTATCATCGATTTTGGTACCTGATTAATAGAATTCTTCAAAGAAGATGAGTTGTTTTGTTCAGATGAATTCTTTGTCCGAGCAATCTTTCTTCTTCCTTGAAAAATGCATGGGTTGCTATTCCGTAGTTCGGTTGGTAAATGATCTTTTTGGAAGCATTTTTTCGTTTTCTCACATTTCGCTTAAGAGTCATTACATTCAAATTGAACACTTTTGTGGTCGTTCTGACCGGATCTCCGGACTATTCGTGATTTTTACATAACGAATGTTTACGAAATGAAGAATTGTTCATTTTATTATTTACAACATAACGGCCTCCAAGCTCTTCATTTTCTAACAAAAGGATCAAGTGTCACTGAAATTATGTGGATCAAGTGTACCTGACGTAGTAAGTTTTACTGAAAATTAATTTTGTAAAATATCTACAAGTTTAGCTAATTTTTTGTTTGAAAAGCAATTCAAAAATTTCAAGACAGTTCTCCGTAGCCAAAAAGTTGGACTTCACTAAAAAAAGAAGTATAGAGAATTATTCCGTTGCAAATCTTATTATATTATATTTTTCTTGCAATGTAAAAATTTATTACATTTTTGTTTTGTAATTTTGTTAGTTGAATGAAATGTACAGCTTTATTTTTTTCTGCTTTAAAAAAACATTGTATTTACTGAGAAACAATGAATGGATCAAGTGTCCCAAGGGATCAAGTCTACCTGGTCTCCCCTACCTTGTTGTAAGATTGAGCTGGCGATATTAGAAATTATATACAGTATCCTGAAAATCCACCTTTTGATCCGAGGGCCCTAGGGCCGAGTCTCATATACCATATACTTCGACAACGACGGCTGGAAGCCGACGTGGGTTCCCGCGGCATCTCTTACTTCGACAACGATCGCTGGATGACAACGTGGCGCTAAGGGCCCCGGTGGCACCTCGTTCTTTTTCAACGAACCGCGAGAGTATCGGTGATGGTCCCAATCCCAATTGTAACGACCGACAGTAAGAGACTTTAAGAGTCCCAGCAACAGAAGAGCGGTTGTCGGAGAACGTTGATAGTCTCGGCGGAACAACCTGCTTCAATAACATCCACTGGAGGAGGTCGAAGGTTTCAGAGGCGACCCCCTACTTCAACTACGTCTGGTCAAGAACGGCTAGAATCCTTTTGGTGCTCCCAACAGCATCGACCGACCGCAAAAGGGCTTTGAGAATCCCGACAGCGCTTCGTAGCATATGAACGACCGCTGGATGGAAAACAACGAGAGTCCCAGCGGCTCCCATATTTCGACGATGACTGCTGGAGAACATTCCGGCGCCCCAGCTTTAACAAAGATTGCTTAAGAACGACCAGAGCACCGGTGGTGCAATGACAGACTGTTAAAGGACTTTGAGAGTCCAAGCTGCGCTTCGTTGCAGACAAACGGATGATGGAGGACACCGAGAGTTCTGGTGGCGCTTCAAATAATATGGCAAAAAGAAAATTGTGTCAATATTTACAAAAAAAATTCCCACCTTTGGAGAATGAAATGAACAAGGTGCTAGAAGAAAATATATACTTGGCTATCCAATGCTTCAATTAATTTATGAATTTCGACAAGGTCCCATATTTTTGCCACGGTGTTTAACTTTTTACGATCACCTAGAATCGTTTTCCGGTTGTCGACAATTTTGTTGGAGATATTTTACTACAAAAATGTTGAATGTACCCATGTTACGTGTCACGTCATGTGGTTTTGGGTTTACAGGTGTATGGACCTTGAACTTGTTCCGACCATATCTTGGAAACGCAACTTCTTGCGTCCAAATCGGCTCAGCAATCTCTGACACACACACACGCGCGCACACACAAACGCGCACAGACACGCACATTCACACGTATGTACACGCACATGCACACGCACACGCAAGCGCACCCGCGCAAACGCACACACATACACACCCACACACACACCCACACACACACCCACACACACGCCCACACACACACACACGCCCACACACACACACACACACACACACACACACACACACAGCCACACAGACACCCACATACACACACAGACACGCACACACACACACACACACACACACACACACACACACACACACACACACACACACACACAGACACGCACACACACACCCACATACACACACAGACACGCACACACACACACACACACACACACACGCACACACACACACACACACACACACACACACACACACACACACACACACACACACACACACACACACACACACACACACAGTCGCCTTAAATGCTACTTAAATGCTATTTTGGCAAAATATACAGCTACTTTACTGATAACCTTCTTATAGTGCTGACAATGCTAATTTACAGCTAATTACCGATACGAAGAATTTGAATATAATTTTGGATGCCAATTTACAACACCTATGCAATCAAAAAGCTAACATACAATAACGTGCAGTATAAAATGCCAGATACGCTGATTTGCTGCTTACGTTAAGGCTTATTAGTTACCTGGAATGGGTAGTTTAATATTCAAATTTGCAATTTTTCCTCACAGTAAAGTAGAAAACAACTCCCCTGTCTGCTCATTGCATAGCCAGAAAGCGGGTAGCAATATTCGCCATGATTGTACAACATTACGCCGAATGTCATTTTGCGAAAAACCTTAAGCGGAATGTACCATTTCACGGAAAACTTTTTTGTGGAAAGTACCATTTCGCGATAATTCGCGAAAAATAAATTCAAGACTTCAAAATCTCCCCTCTCCTAAACAGGGGAGGGGCCTTAATTCACCATAGAAAATATTCTTGCCCTCGAAAACCTTCACATGCCAAATTTGGTTCCATTTGCTTGATTAGTTCTCGAGTTATGAAGAAATTTGTATTTCATTTGTATGCCCCCCCCCCCTCTTAAAGGGGAGAGGAGTCATAATTCCCTTTCTAAAGAGGGGGGTCTCAATTTACCATAGAATAAATTCTTGTCATCAAAAACACCCACATGCCAAATTTTGTTCTATTTGCTTGATTAGTTCACGAGTTATGCAGAAATTTGTGTTTCATTTGTATGGGAGCCCCCCTCTTAGTGGGGGGAGGGGTCTCTAACCATCACTAAAACCTTTAATGGCCCCAAAAACCTGTACATGCAAATTTTCACGCCGATTGGTTCAGTAGTTTTTGATTCTATAAGGAATATCCCGACAGACAGATAACCATTTTTATATATAAGATTTTCTTACATTTGTAGGGTGACCGTGAATCCCTCTAATAGGGTGACACAAATTTTTGTTTTCCAAACGCATCCAAAAAATAGCGTCTTCACAAAAATTATAAAACACACTAAAATAAGCAACTTTTATGCATGCAGTAACTATCTATCCCATACTGGTTGCGAAATTTAATGATTTGTTTAAAGAAACCACTCTAGAAGCAATTCTGCTCAAAAATTTTACATACGATGATTTCATTGCTTTCAAATGTTCTACAAAGTTATTTAGTAGGTTGAAATACACTCCGAAGATTGTTTATCGCTAGGATGCATATGGATGATAACTAGCACAGTGTTAACAAACAGTTGAATAAGGTACCGTCGATTTCTATATGATCATTTCCACTGGAAATGCTCAAAACGCTAAAAAAAGCCATTTTTTACTCGATTATTTTCGATTGAAATTGGAATGTGAAAATGTGAAAATAGTTTCTTTCTAAACCTAGTATTTCCATGTTTATCTATAAGTAAATGAAAATAATGAGGTTTGACCAAACGGGTCTTTCCTTTTAAAAAGGAGGTACTACCACTAATTGTGGGGGTATCAATCGGAGCCAAACTTAAAATTTTTGCTTTCTGACATAAAATGAATACTGCAATCTTTTATCGACTGGTAATTCACTCAATGGACTTTGTAGTCTTAAAAAGCAGAAAAACGGTGTTTTTCTCTTTCACCAGCGTTTCGAATAAATTATATTCTTTATCAAGGCTCTAAAAAAATCAAAAAATAATCAAAGCATTAATTTGTCCTTACAATATTAATATAAACTATTTACCAAGAATGGACCATTTCTTTGTCAGGTGGTTCATCATCACACGGTCACTTCTACTTCACACATACATATTAGCCTAACAATATTTAAAAAGGAAAACAATATTAGCAAACAGGAACAAATTTTGTAATTATTAAACTATTACAATAATTTTCAAACACACTACAAACTTCGAACTCGTAGCACTTTTTGAAAAAAACTAACGAAAAAACAAAAGGATTGCTGTAGAGTTTACATGCAAGCTTGAGCACAATTTAATTGCGTGCATGTTTACATTGTGCTCAATTAAGTTAAAATGAACAATCTGACAAAATTTGGTTCAAATCCGTGAAGGTCGATTACACGGTTATCGGATATGTACTTTGCATGAGGTGATATTGGAGTCAATTTATAGATTTCACATCTTAATAACATGAGAACGGCTGGGCCTAAGAAACAGATTATATAAGAATTTAGTTCAAAGTGATGCGTATAGTATTTGACTCTGTCAGTTTTATAAATATTACAAACTCAAATACAAATCAAAAATAATATTTGAGCTGGAAATGCCAATTTCAAATGACATATAAGATGGTATAACAAAGGTTCCTTTCACCACTAGGTGGATTAAATCAGGTTTTTTGCAATAACTTTAAATTTTGGGGGTGTTAGAATGATGTCAAATGTGTTTTTATGATGTACTTGTGACTAACAACGTACACTAGGTCACTTGCAAAGTATATTAAAAAAAAAATTTGTCACACCGTGTTATTAATGCCAATAACATATTATTTTTAGGGCTTAAATTTTCTCCTAGAATTTTGTTAGTAGCCGTATGCATGAGGGAGATTTCTATTTTGAAATACTATGATTTTGACACTAGTAAAATAATTCGATTTTAGCATCACAAAATAGCTCACTACCAAAAATTCTATACAATTTATTAAGCACAAGAATATATTATGCTATTTGTTTTTTCTCACTTTAAGCTATTTTACGCTACACATAGATCAATATAGTGTAAAAAGTTTTCTTTAATATTCAAAGTTTGTTCGCAAAAACCAGCCTAACGTAGTTCTACGCCAACTACACGGTCGTGTTTGGAACATAACCTTTCTGTTTTTTTAAGACAACTCGAAGGGTGATCCTTTCAAATGGGTTGTTAAAGTTATCATCACACATCCTTTTGAATTTTTTGAATATATTATTTGAATATTTGAATATAATATTTGGTTGAATATCAAACCTTGAGCATCTCTCGGATGTACGTTCATGGAAAAATAGTTATTAGCTTGATCGCGTCATTTTTACGATGTCACCCGTTAGAGGGTTAAATACTGGAGGATGTATGATAGCAACCGCAAGGCTTCAACTCTTAGCGGGCAGTTGATGAAAAAGAAAGGCATTAGGTATTTTTAAATTTTTGAACGGCTGAGCCCAAGTTGAGGTTTCTGGTTGCGTTGTTTAGACTTACCGCTTCAGTGTTTCCATTCGTTTTCGTTGCAGTTTGTGAATCCTCGCTGAGCCGTCGGCTCGTACTCAGCGGGCTTGAGTGAATCGTTCGGACAGGAAGTTTTCCCACTTTCTCTAAAGGATAACTGGCACGTTTTTCATGTTCGATAAAATTTGGCAGAATCACTTTTAGCGAGTTCTGAAACAGGATACCTTCGGGCAAACTTCCATTTCTCACTGGATGATCTTTTGTGTTTTGCAATGAACTTTTATGGAACAAAGCGGCTTCTACGGGATCTTCTTTTTTGGGAGAAATGACGTTCACTAAAATTTTCGTTTTCGTTGAATTACTAGCACTACTTTTTTCGGTTGATCGATTTGAATTGGAACCGCTCATCTTCTCATCGTAGATTTTACTCTGAAAACTACCTCCTTTGAGATTTTATATTCACTATATAACGGGGCAGTATATCTAAATATACAATTTGAAATGCCACTGTTAGAACATTTATTATTTATCTACGCCGATCGATATATTCACAGTTAGCTATGAGGGAGCTTTTTACACACGTTCCGCGTGTTACACAGGTAAAATTGCTAGCACCACGGAATACCGTTGTGAATTTTAAAATACGGCGCCAGGTCTACGAGATGGTTGCAAATTTTCCACACTTTCCAATTACCACCGCTATACCAATAGCAGATGTATATATCACTTTCCTATGCAAGCAAAGGCCAATGTGGGCCAAGGTTCAAACTTTGCCCAGGTTGTACCGTTCCCAAGCGTTAACCTTTATGTACTGTACCGCGATATTAAATGCCCATTACGTGTTGGACATCCATCCGAGGGGCTGTGAAGTGGTCATCAGCAGAGCGTTCACGTGTGTGACAAATTATTGATTTTGATTTGAATTCTACGTGATTCTTCGTATAAGTTTCTGTCAACACGCTTGAGCTATCCTTTTTTACAAACAAATTTAAGAATAAAGTCGAGTTACTGACCACTTTTTTCGTTGGTGGAAAAATGGAAACGAAAATTTCCTTTTGTGTTTCAAGAACCGAATTTGGTTATAAGTTTTTCTCACTATTTTGCAATGGCATGTTTACTGCTAATTTAATGCAATAGAGTAAACTATTTAAGTAAAAGTATCACACTACTGACTGGTATACTTGGAGTTGAGTGAACTTTTTGATGTTTTACTGACTGATTGTCACGTTACGATAAAATCGCGATCGCGTCCGTATATCTTCACAGTTCGGTATTGAATAACCATTTGAATCGGAAAATAACCAAACGCTCTATCGGTTCCGATAATGTTCACGAATAGAAGTGACTTTTTCTATATGGAACTATTATAAGTTTGCACTCGGGTAAAATGTGC